>NC_136488.1:64494971-64539971 GCF_053919585.1 Euprymna scolopes | reverse complement strand
TCTGTAGATGAAAACTTAGGTAATAAATACCTAACAAGTAAGAGTAGATTAAATTTATTTTCAATGTTTTTGTTTCTGGTAATAATATTTAACAATTCTTACTTGCAATATATCGTAAACTCAACTTAATATATACTTGAAGTATCATATAGCAATGAATTTAATTTACTATTTCTTAATTCTTAGAAAATTAAAGTTAACTGCAGCACATTTTTTTCACGAAACTTGAACAGCAGCCTCTAATTTGAACGAAGCGGATGTTCAAATTATAGGAGTTATACTATATATATATATATATATATATATATATATATATATATATATATATATATATATATATGTATATATATATATATAATTAGTGAAAACCTGAGGAGAGTGCTGAACACTCTTGCAGAGCAAATATATTTATATAAGTTTATTACCGTTTTATCTGCTTGGTTATACATGTTTCAATGATCCGACAATGTTATAAGACTTTACTTTATTCTGTAAAGTCTGATGAAATTATTGGATCGTTGAGATGATTCGGTAATCAAAACATGTGTAGTTAAGCAGATAAAACGGTAGTATATATATATATATATATATATATATATATATATATATATATATATATATTTATATATTTATATATATGTATATATATGTGTATGTGTGTTTATATGTATATATGTATATGCATGTATATATGTGTGTGTGTGCGTGTGTGTGTGCGTGTGTGTGTGTGTGTGTGTGTGTGTGTGTGTGTGTGTGTGTGTGTGTGTGTGTGTGTGTGTGTGTGTGTGTACAGAGACGGTGAAAGGCAGAGAAACAGAAAGAAACAAGAGGCGGCAATGGATCAGTATTTGTTACATCTCGTCATAGAAATCGTCTATAAGTGTGAGTTTGTCTGTGTGCAAGAGAGCTAAAACTAAATTAGAACAAGTTTCTGGTGTTACCACGCTACTTCTGTCGCTAATAAAAATGACAATAACAAAATCCGCTTCATATTCAAGCGATAAAAATATACATATTTTCGAGTAAAAAATCGTAAGACGACAGACAGTGTAGTTCGATTCTTCTGAAAGTCAAGCCACGATTAGTTCGTAAGAAACATGCGTCGACGGAAAACGTTTATGCACGTCAAAAATTATTTTAACAAATATATTTATATCTGGACTCGTCAAGAGTGATTACTTAATTGAGGTACTTGTACGCAAGAGAGCAAAACCTCTCTACCACTTAGCTACATTTGTTTTAATACAGCAATGTCGTTGCCATACTTATAAATTATAAATAAGCACACTATAATATATATATATATATATATATATATATATATATATATATATATATATATATATATATATATATATATATATATATAATGAATGACAAGACTCTATGTTGGACATCTTACAATTTATTTCTTTAATTCAGTTGACATATGAAATTCTTGACAGTATCTGTTTTGTAACACAAAATCAATCACTTAATTATTTTATCGATCAGTGAATCTATTTTGCCCTTAACTCATCAGCAAAAAGCAACAATCAAACCATCAAAAGGAAATAAAGTGCGTGATTAAAATCTGAAAATTGTAAGAGACGTTGTAAATATCTCATAATATGCTTACATTACGCCACTAAACATCTCAAACTAGAATACGCTAAAAGTTCTCAAAATTATGATAGGTTTTCTGGCGCAAGAATGCCTGGCACAACACATAAAAGTTCTAAGTGGAAGTCAGTTTTAAGTGTTTGCATTTTTAAGGGTGAAGATTCAATCTGCAGTAGGTGCGATGCTAATAATACAATTACTAATTATTTCTACAAAAGAATGGCTGACCGAACTCTCGCATGTTACCCAGGGATTCAATAACAGGTGCCGTTCGAAATTCCTAAGTGTGACATAAAAATCTTTTAGATTGACACGGAACAACTGGAGAAGATAAAGAGTTGTGAGAATAACATTCAAAATGAGAACAGTCGATCAAATAATAAAAATTATATATCTTGTCATATTATCTGTGTTTATTCGTATGGCCGCTATCATCTGGACTAATTTTCCATTAAACTGAACCAACTATACAGAAATCTGATTTTTAAATCTATTATTTCAGGTAGTCAATATTGTCACTGTCTTTTTAATCGTCGTATGGCATAAAATACGTTACCTGTATCTTGGAGTAAATTATAAATCTTCAGATTCATTTATCTTGAATAAAAAAAACAATAGACTGGAGAAAGAATAATTGACCTCAGCAAATAAACGGAAGTGATGGATTCACTTAATTTCCGGAGAATGGAAATTGTTTATCTTTACCGGTGAACATTCGGACAGGGCGGTGGCACTAAAAGTCAGTGTCCCTAGAAACCGTCTATCTTCTCTTTTTTTCTCTCTCTCTCTTTCTCTCTATGCCTCTCTTTCTCTCCCTCTCTTTTTCTGATTTAGTAACCCACATATAAAAGTATGTTCCTCTTTTTCCCTGTAATTTTTACCGTCTACTTAATAAATTCTATATTTGAAATAATACTCAGCGTTCGTGTAAAGTTTATAAGACGACGTGAAGTTACCGACTAGTGTGTATAACCATTGATACACACATGAGACGACCACAATTTAACACGTCTACGTTTGTCAATTAAGTTAACGATGAAAAATAATGACAACTCCGACACGATTTAAATCGAACCAATAAAAATGATACTGTGTAATTTCTACGGGTCCGGCTAATGTATACAAGGTGTTTAGAAAACCTATGACATAAGAAAAACATTTTTTAACTTCCCATGAATATAGATCGTTTTCTGAATAATACGTTATTAGAACAAACACTGATCAACATTCCTTGCTGTAAACAAGCGTACAATGTTTTCACATACACAAGAGGAACGGATAATGGAAGCTTCACACCGGCGCCTCATGGAAGCATGAATACACTCCCAAATTCCTGGCATGTTTCGTATAGTATACCACACCGCTACAATTCGATTGACTAAACATCGATTTCAAAGGGTCCCAAAAATAAGAATCCAAATGATTAAGATCACCTGAGCGTAGATACCATGTAACTGGTTGACCTCTTCTTATTCACCAGCAAGAGAAATGGCAATCAACGTACCTGTGAGCTATGCGAATTGACGATAAAGAACTATCATGCATGAAATGGACTCGTCGACAAGTGGCAGGTGGAATGTCGTCCATGATATTGGGAGTCGTCGTTTTGTTAATCTATTCGTGGCTTTTCTTTTACATGGAAATCACCACTTATCAAGGACATAAGGCTACTCAATGATAAGGGTTAATAACACGATAATGATGAATTGTTGCGAAAATTGGGTAGGATTTGATTATATAAAAAGACTGCTCAACAAGAACTTGGTTGCATTGAACTTGAAAACGACCAAGTTGTAGTCAGCTGGAAAGTAGTCGCCTGGTCTGGAGTTGTACGGGCCAACAGTTTTAAGAAAGAAACTCTGTTCATGAAATTTGCGTTTAGTTTTAGGCATAGATTCAGAGTAGAGTAAATTGTTGACAATGGTTGCAGTAAGATGAGTGTTTGTTGCAAATGGTGTTCAGGGGGAGTAGGTTTCAGCGCAGTTGCGCACCTATCATAAAAAAACGACACAGTAGAGATAGGCCCGAAACATCTTTTCTGTGGGAAAAGGTTACAAGGGGGCGAAAAGGACATCGTCTACTAGGTTTCGGTAGAAACGACTAATGTATCACTAAGATTGTTGAATGAAAGTCGTTGTTGATTGTTGTTGAGAACCATTCATACATTTAACATGACTTTCTGGTGGCATTACTTTTCCCAATATCTTTCTATTAGATTTTTTTTTTCGAAAAAGATATATAGTAGTTTCGGTGGGGGGGGATAACGTAAGGGTTTAAAACATCCCTAAGTGAAAGTGTTTTTGTGGGGGGAACTGGATTCGAACGTAACACATGCAGATTGTCAGTACATGTTGTTAACCACTGTGCCACCATTATCTCCTTGATATTGCTATCGAATATCATTCGCTTCGTATGAGTCAGATGATTTTTATTGGCATTCCTTTCCTCAATATCTTTCTAAAAATTTCTATTCATTTATAAAAATACCTAAAACTAAAGAGTTGTCAATAGGTATTCGTCAAAAAAGCATTGATAAGCAAAAAAGAAGAAAAGGGGTATCGAATAATATCAAGGGAACTTAATCTTCCATCTAGTACAGTTGGAAACGTTATTAGAAAGTTTTTTAATGCTGGTGAAACTGTTGCAATCTTGCTGGTCGACCAAGGAAATTAAACGAAAACAATCAAGGTGAGTCAGTAGAAAGGTACAAAGAAACTGTTTTGTTACTCGTGGTGAAATTCAAAGAAGTTGGAATTGATGTGAGCAAGGATAAAATCAGTAGAGCTTTAAATTGTACAGGTTTTGCTTCAAGATCTCCAAGTAAACCTTCAGTGTTGAAGTGTCAACATGTCAGTTCACGTTGGAATATGTTAAAACATATGGGGAGAAACCACAATAATTTTTGAACAATGTATTCTGGTCAGACGATACCAACATCGAAATCTTTGGAAGAAACACAGCAACACAGATATGGCTGAAAATAGCACCGCCTACAACAAAAAGAATATCTTTCCTACAGTGATGTTTAGTGGTTGTTCGATTAGGTATGGGCGGTTTAATCCGACGGTGCTGGTGAATTGGAAATCATCAATGGTAGAATGAATGAGCGCATGTATAGGGATATTATGGAGAAAAAGCTCCGGAAATCTTCTGATTTGTTGGGACATAATGGTAATTTCGTGTTTCAGGACGACAACGATCCAAAACATACTGCCAAACTAACTAAAGAATGGCTTAAAATAACGAAATTGACGTTCTTATTTGGCCCAGTCAGTCTCCAGAAAAATAATGTTCACAAGAGGAATCCACAAAATATTCAACAACTATGGCGAAAAATACCTGCAAATCTTTGCAAAAACATGTGTGCAACTATGGAAAGCGAGTGTAAGAGTTGAACGGAACAAAGTTTATGCAACGAAATATTATATTTTATAGTTTTGTGATTACTACTTCAAATATAAGATAAAATACTAATAGGAATATACTGATCAAATTTTAGGTAAAATCTTGAACCTTGACAAGAGTTATGGAAAATAATGTAATGTAGTCAATACTTTTGCCTAGCACTGTATATTATATTTCTGAAATAAATTCGATAAAATTAATTATTTGTAATTTAAATCATTTTTACAAAATATTTTAATAATGATGAAAAAGTTTATCATATTTCTAAAAGTATGAAATAGTTAAAAGTATTCCGATATAAATTTTTTTCAATCATAGCAACCGTTTGTATATAATTATTTTGGGAATTGATTGTTTATAATCCCAACCGGAAGTATTATACAATATATTATATTCGGACACCATTTTGGTCTAACTCGTTTGCTAATAATTCAGAGTCGAAGCTTGTTCTTTATGCCTCTAGTTTTCTTATCCAGGCATAATTGATTATTAACGTTGCCATCATAGGGTTTGAATGTTTTAAATCCCGTGTTATCAGGCGATGAATATTTTCGGATATTTACTATCTGGGCATTTTCCGCTCCAAAACCTTTCCCTCTACAGACGACGACCTTTTGCAGCATTATTCTACTCCAAAACAGTAAACGAAGTCGATGTCTATCTTCTTCTGATTTGTGAGTACACCACTTAACAATTTGTTCGAGCTTATTAAAACAACAAGAAATAGTAACTAGAAAATGCGAAGTTGACATCTGTGAAGTAAGGGAATGGCTTATTGCTTCGAAACCAAACATTTTAAAAAACATTTTTATTGTTTATACATATAGAACATAATACGGAATTATGCTATTGATTTCCCAAATACCTTCTCTCTCTCTCTCTCTCTCTCTCTCTCTCTCTCTCTCTCTCTCTCTCTCTCTTTCTCTCTCTCTTCCTCTTTCTCTCTCTCTGTCCCTCTTTATATATATATATATATATATATATATATATATATATATATATATACTGAATATTCCGCGTTTCATCCACAATAGGACTCTTCAGGCTTATGCGGGAATTTTGTGGTTGTCTGTCGTTTTTATATACGCACTTTCTATTGAGATTTTAGTAAGCCAATCAGCTTTCTAATATCAACCACGCCCTTCCTCTCAGCCAATGAACATACACTTACCGGACAAAGGCCCATTTGACCTCTAGTTGACCTGTTCCTTTGTGTGTGCTCTATTTAGCCTGGACATCTAGTTTCTTGACCTGTTTTAAATCTAGATTAGGGTTTTTTATGTTAGTTTATATATATATATATGTACATATATATACGTATATATATATGTGTGATAGTTTATGTATATTCATGTTTAATTAATTTATTTATTTGTCTATTTTCTATCGTTTTTGTTAGTTTTAAAATTATTTTGTATCGCTATCCTAGAGTAAATTTTATCCTGTGAACACAGTTGTTCGCTATTTCTCTTATACAATTTCATAGATGTTGGGTTTTAAAGTACAGGATAGCAAATTTTTTATGAAGACATAATATACATTGGTCGTCTAGGTCTCTACATGTGGTAGCTTGTGTTATTATTTTCCATTCGACTACCGGCGCATGTCCGCTTTATTTGTTTGCTAGCGTTGTTTTCATACGGTGTTTTTTATTGTTGAATGTACTTTTGTGGTCATAATATCGAGTTTTTAAATCTAAGGAAGTCATACCTACGTAATATTTCTTGTTATTCAGGTTTTCTTTCGCAAATATTGCGGCATGGTAAACTACGCTTTTGGTTAGACATTTATTTTGAAGTGGGCAGAGTGTGCGGTGTCTACAATTGCATTTATCTTTTTCATTATTAGTGTTTTTATTTTGATTTCTAGTATGGTTGTTGGTGTCCGGGATTGGTTTATTATTATTATTATTATTATTATTATTATTATTATTATTATTATTATTATTATTATTATTATTATTATTATTATTATCATTATTATAATTTCTGCTAATGTTAGTTTTATTTTTGTCATGGTGTCTACTTTTTATTGTTTATTTTGTTGTTGTTTATATTGTTTTTATTTAATATTTTGTTATTATGTGCTTTAATTATCATCTCTAAATTTTTGCAGCAGCTGTAGGATAACTTTAAGGTATTTTTATTGAAAATTTGTGTAAAGGGTTGGTTGCGGGAAAGTGTTTTTCAATAAGATATAGAAATTTATTGCCAAGTTTTGTTCTTAACATGTTATTGTATGGGGCCGTATACTAAATTATAGTTCTTTATCTTCTATTTTAAAGTGTATTATAGTTGTTGGTGTTTTGTTGCTTGTATTGATATCGATATATTTGTATCCACTATTTTTAGGGCTGTTTCATAGATATTGGTTGACCTGTAAAATGCATATATATATACATATATATAAATATATATATATATATATATATATATATATATATATATATATATATATATATATACTGTGTTAACAAAAACCAGGACTTCAATAAATGGGTTGATAGCAACAAAAAGTGTATTTCATTGTTAGTTACAATTGTTTCGAGACCATTTCGACAAATTCAAACAATATGTCATTTGAAAATTTTCACAAGAGCAGCCTTTCTTCAGACTTATTAAATAAAAAAACACTTTGACAATAAAACATTAAGGAAAAGAAACATTTCCTTTATGAGGAAAAGAACACAAGCGGGAACACTTTACCCCCGTCGCATCCTTTGTAAAGTATTTTTAAAGATTTATATATCTACTTATTTTCGTATCTTTACATTAAAAAAAAGAAAAAGAAAAAGTTCAGACAAAATATGCTTTTAAAGATTTATATCTCTTCCTATTTTCGTATTTTTATAAAAAAAACGAATTTCAAACTAAATATCAAACGATGTTACCACTAATTACCTACGCCCATTAAATATGTTTTATTAATACGATTTATCGATTTCTTAAATTAGATTTCTATATTTCTTAATTTAATTAAACTTTTTTTTAAATATTTATTTTTTAATTTTTTATTTTTTCTTCTTAATTTCTTCCTTCTCCATTTTTAATTTTTAATTTTATTATTTCTTAGATCGGACTAATAAACTAAGTTAGATCGTTACGAAACAACGTAAGTTTTGTATCGGAAATTTGATCTATTTATTTACAAATTTATCTGCATGCTTATTTATGTGATTTAGGACAGGTTTAAGTTTAAAACTGATTCAATAAGGAAATAAAGTCTAAACATTACATTATATTTAGTTTATTTTCATTCTTCATTTAAAATTAAAGATCTCAATCTATTTAATATTTTTATTCCTTTTTAATTTTATATTTTATATGTATATATATATATATATATATATTATTTTCGTATCTTTATAAAAAAAATAAATTCAAACTAAATATATTTTTAAAGATTTATATATCTATCTATTTTCGTATCTTAATTTAATATATATATATATATATATATATATATATATATATATATATATATATATATATATATATATATACGAGATGCCTTAAAAAGTTTCCAGGTTTTTTCGTATGGGCATTTTTATTTACGGTACACAGCGAAGCCTTTTTGCGTGAGTGAGTCAATGACACTTGTCAGAGCCTCTTTCATCTCCTCAATTGCCTCATAACGACAGCCTCTAAAATTTTCCTTGGGCTAAGAGAATAACTAAAATCCATTGAGAGAAAATCTTCATGATAAGGGAGGGTGGAGAACTGTCTTGATGCCCATCTTGGTCAAACCCTCTGTGACAAGGATAGGTAGTTGTGAACTGCACCCTTGGTACAAACTTCGCACAAATCCTTCGCATCTTCAGTTCCTCGCGAATAATTGTGTATACATTTACCACTCTGACATTAAACTGTGCAATTTTTGTGTCTATAGAATCACGATGGTCCTTATAGATGACATTCTTTATTTGGCTTAACACATCTGGTGTTCTGATTCCTTAATCCTCCCACACCTCTCATCATCCCTCACAGACGCCCGGCTTTTCATCAATCTCTTCAAATACTGATGCTCAATTCATGCAAGATGGTGCAAAAGCAGTCTGAAGCAATACATACGATTCTGTGGTTTAAACAGAATTTTATTGCAAGTCCTCATGTCCAGATTGCAGTTTTGAAATTCACCGGCTGTTATATATATATATATATATATATATATATATATATATATATATATATATATATATATATATATGTCTGTGTGTATAAATATATGTGTAACTATATGTATACATATACATGTATATATATATGTATCTATGTATATAGATATGTATATATATATATATATATATCTATACATGCATATAAATATTTATATATGCGTACATATATAAGTTTACAGATATGTACATATGTATATATGTATACATACATACCTTCTTCTATAATATTAAGCTGAACGTCTGTGTGTGTGTGTCTGGTCACGAATAGGCTCCTATATGGTTGACTATTTTAAAAAAATGATTACATATAATGATAGAAGATGTATCGAGGATCACGAATGGGTATGTTTGATCTGGCAGAACGGTGGTTCATAAGAATTGTGGGGTCTTCGTTCGCGCCTGGCCCCCAAAGTATGGAATGAAAAAATGAAAAATAAAACGTGTACAAGGGTTTTTGATATAGATGTACATAAGAATACTTTGATAAGTATGTTTCAAATTAAATAGGGATGGTATAATAAAATTGTGTGGGATGCGTTCGCGCCTGTACTCCATGGAAATATGGCACAAACTTTAACAAAGACTTTTCATATCTATTTGCGTAAGTATAATTTGATAATTATGTTTTTGTTTGGAGAAATTTGGTATAATAAAATTACTGGGTGTTCGTTCGCGCCTAACTTCCATAGAATGTAAATATGTGACAAAGTTTAACAAGGTTTTTTAAAAGGGGTGAGGGTCCACAATAACACCTTAACTTTAATCTTAATTCACGTCAGCTTTTATTTATTTTTTTTTTAGTTGACTCATATTGTGTCGAATAAATTCACCTCATAAATTCACGTTCTTATTAAAGTGAAAGCCAAATAAAAAGTCAGAACTTTAGACAATTCTCGACACAAATGTTGCATAACTCTGTTTTTCTGTTTTTGACCTTCTCCACTTGCAGGTGACACTCTTTCGAAAATAGATAAATAGATATATAATAAAACATAAGAACGTTACTTGTTATCGTGTCCAAAGAATGTAAAACATGCTCACGTGATTACATGTCTTTTTAAAAACATTTGCATAAACTTTTTATTTTATTTATATATCTGTTTAAGCTTTTTTGTCAGTGTACTAGACGGAATTCAGTTGATTACAACCCTTTCTGCGTGTTCTTTACATTACAATAGTACAACCCTGAATCCGACGGTGCAATACTACACCATTGAATACTGTAAAATTGAAACGAAGCTGTTCTGCTTGAAAAGGGCGCCATTTTTTTCTTATTCATATTTATATCAATTCTTTGCTTTAAAAAACTAAAGTAATTACGTGTTTACTTTTTTTGATATCCCATTTTGCTGTTTCGGATTATTTTACGAAAGTAAGTAAAGCTTCATTATTTTTCAAAACTGTTTTTGTTTCTTTGTTTCTTTTTGATATTTCGTCGATATTATTTAGTAAGAGTGTTTAGCAGAAAAGCCAACAAACGACTACCCGAAAAAATAAATATACAAGAATTAAATGTTACCATAGTCAATAAAAGTTCAGTTAATGTTTCTTTTTGTTTGGGAATAGTTTTTAATGCTCTTTACTTGAAATAATTTCAGCGAACCGAAATTAAAACGAAATTTGAGGCAATAACTACTTAAATGAATTTTTATATAAACTACGTATGCCATAATCGAATATTCCTAAAGCACAAAATAACGGAAAACATTAAAATATGTTTATAAATATTCCTTACGTTGACGGAACTCTCTTAAATTGTTAACACAGAATGCTCAGGTGCCCCTTCTTCAAATTGAAAACGGGGCTCTCCATTTCAAAATCGCTGCCATTTTGATTTTTTTTAAACCGGTTCGTGAATTTTTTTACAAACTATCTAAAAATACAAACCAATGAACTTTTCTACCATAAAAGTAACTTTTATTGACTATGGTAAGATTTATTTCTTGTATATTTATATTATTATATATGTAACATTTTCTCTTTGTAAACGAGACTCTCCATTTCAAAGTCGCTGCCATTTTGATTTTTTTAAATCGGTTCGTGAATTAAAAAAATCTTTTTACAAACTACTTAAAATACAAACCAATGAACTTTTCTACCATAAAAGTAACTTTTATTGAGTATGGTAACATTTATTTCTTGTATATTTATATTATATAACAGTTTCTCTTTGTAAGGAAACATCATTTTGTTGGTCACTCTTGGCTACGAATGCAAATAAATTGATATAAAAAATATAATTTCGCGAAAATTATCTTTACTTTCATCATATTTTGCTAAAGGTAAAATTTTTGAGTATTAAAACCTATCTCTTTACAACCCCCTCCTTTACATAACATATCATACTTTCATCAATCACAGCCCATTTTCTGTAGGCTGTTTTTTAACCCAGTCAACGACGGGTACTTCTGCTAGTATATATATATATATATATATATATATATATATATATATATATATATATATATATATATATATATATATATAGTGTTATAATGGAATAATTCCAGGAGGAAATCCGGGTATGAGAGCTCAATGTGGTAAACAGAGCAATAACATAAAAATATAACACGGAAATTTCATAATTGTCGATGCAATAATTTATTTCAACCTTATGGTATTTTCAAGCATCTAAACTAGACAATTACATTTTTGATACTGAAATGAAGAAAGAAAAAGAATCGGGCCCCGATTTTTTGACGGTCGGGGCCCGATTCTTTTTCTTTATTTATTTCAGTATCAAAAATGTAATTGTTTAGTTTATTGCATCGACAATTATGTAATTTCCGTGTTATATTTTTATGATATATATATATACATATATATATATATATATATATATATATATATACTGAATGTCTGTATATATGCGTGTATATGCGTATTTGTGTTTGCCTATATAAAAATTTATAAAAAGGTTATAGGATCTATATAAAAATTTTCAAGTGTATTTTCATATAAAATTAACTGGAAATATAATGAGAACTAATGTCACCGCTTAGAAGGCTATGGAGCAGATTTCGTCAAAGGGGGCTGAGGTTTTCCTCATAATTTGAAAAGAAACATTGTAATTTCAAAGTATGTCTTTCGCTCGTCATTATATCTAAAAATTATTTAACGCTTATTATTAAGCTTACTTGGAAATGAGGGGGGGATTTTGAAAGTGAGATTGTAGTAGTATTTTGGGGGCCATCCTACATTTGTTTTGAGTGTTTTTGCTAGCGCTTAAAAGGGAGATGTAAAAAATAGATGATAGTTTTACCAAGTGTAAGTAGTATATAGTTATTTAATAATGTCGAACATCCTAGATAGAACAGAAGCGTTTAAACATAGTTTCGCCCGGTAAAAAAGTATTTTTGTTAGCTCGGTATTGCCCGGGAACTCTAACATTAATAATACAGTATTATATTTAGTAAGTAGTATAACTTAATCAAAATACTCAATATCTTGGATAAAATAAGTTTACTCGGCATTGTCCTGGAGTCATTATTATATAAATCAGTCTTACATAGAGAGCAAGTGTTAGTAAATGCTATGTTGCATGAGAGAAAATGATTTTGCTGTAATTCATTATCTATAAATATAAACGCGAAAATGTATTATGTATGTGTGTTCGCTTTTTCTGTGTGTCAACAAAAGGCTTCTTTCAGAGAAGCGATCGGTCGCTTCACAACTTTTTAAAACTTTTTATATCACATATAAATCGTAATATCTCACAGTTAACAACGAAGCTCGCCTGTCTATTTAATTTGCTCGATTTCGGGAAGATAAATATTCAATATTTGTCGCTCGCCGCATGTGGGTTAGTTTTTTTCCTATAACATCTTGGGGGAAAAAAGCGTTCAGCAGTAAATGAAATCCCGCGGTCAAACTTGACCTCATTAACTCATTAAAACGAGAACCTGCTTAATCCAAGTAATTAAATAAATTAAAACATGTTTCCGTAAGCATGTCGCGGTGGGGCAATTGTTAACGTCGCACTTTTTTTTGTTCACAATTTGCCTCAACAGTTCGTGTTCGATCCTAATACTTACTTTTTTTTAACCCCCCCCCACACCTCCAAACACCTGGGCAACGCCGGGTACCCCTCGCTAGTACTATTATGTATCAGAAAATGTATTCTGTTTTGCTCTAGAACTAGTGTTTTATATCCTAGCAAAAGGTGTGTGCAATTAATAATAAAGAAACTAAGCGGTGTCTGGTAATACACTAACATAAATATAGGTTTTATTATATTATTAACGAACAGAGGTAAGATTAGAAGTTCGGCATTAGTCAAAGACCTTTTCTTTGATGTAGATGATGCCTTGTCAATTAGTTAACCCAATACCAGTTTTTTTGTTTACCTTTCATTCCAAACTTCAAATTTTTTTGCTAATTCGTCAAGTTTTTTTTTTTTTTCAATGTTTCAGTGAAGGCACATTAAAGAATATTTCGTGACTGTGTGGCAGTATATTCAAAGATACAGTATTACTTCATTTCATGAGCTGACGGCATAACCCACCTTAAAAATAATAAAAATGAAACATTAAATGTAAAACTATGGTCTGTTTATATACTTTCTGTTAAACATTGAAGTTATTTCAACAAGAAGTGTTAACATTGTTAGCCTGGAAAATTAGTTTGGACACACCATGTATACATTTACATTTACGCAATGTTAACTAACATCACTCAGTTCTGGTGCACACTGGCACAAAATGGCGCATTGAATGTTTCAACAAAAGGTTTCTCCTTTTGTATGTATTTATTGATATTTTTACTGTTTTCTTGTGTTTTTGCAAGTGGAGAAGGAAAAAAGAGTTATGCAAAATTTGTGTCGAGAATTGTCGAAAGTTCCGACTTTTTAACGTGAATTTATGAGGTGAATTTATTTTACACAATATGATTTACACTCAAAAAATAAATAAAAGACGTAAATTAAGATTAAAGTTAAGGTGTTATTGTGGACCCTCACCCCTTTTAAAAAACCTTGTATAAACTTTGTCACATATTTACATTATATGGGAATCAGGCGCGAACGAACACCCAGTAATTTTATTATACCAAATTTCTTCAAACTATTATTAATTATCAAAGTATACTTACGCAAATAGATATGAAAAGTCTTTGTTAAATTTGTGCCATATTTCCATGGAGTACAGGCGCGAACGCATCCCCCGCAATTTTATTATACCATCCCTATTTAATTTGAAACATACTTATCAAAGTATTCTTATGTACATCTATATCAAAAACACTTGTAAACTTTTTATTTTTTCATTTTTTAATTCAATACTTTGGGTACCAGGCGCGAACGCAGACCCCAGAATTTTTATGAACCATCGTTCTGCCAGATCAAACATACCCATTTGTGATCCTCGATACATATATCATTCTATGTAATCAGTTTTTTTAACTATTCAATCATATAGGAGCCTATTTGTGACCAGACACACACACACACAGACGTTCAGATTTATATTTTTAATAAATATTATATATATATAAATATATATATATATATATATATATATATATATATTGCATATGTGTGTGCGTGCGTGAGTGCGTGTCTTATACAATATACAATGAAGAATATATTCAATTATTCTCAGAACATGTGTAATCAACAATGTTCAAGCTTTAAAAGATTTTTTGATGATCGGTCAGACATTCGTCAACGATCGAATTGAGACAAATAAGGTGGATGGTCAACGAACCTTCCACAGCATATTATCTGAAAAGTTTTAAAAACGGTCAGATGTTTACATACACTCAATTGTAACGAACGTATACTTATTTCCTCTTGCACTTTGGTTCACGTATATATATATATATATATATATATATATATATATATATATATATATATATATATATATATATTAAAAAAACAATGCATTTTTAATTTCATTGTCTCCGTGCTTCTTAAAAGTGGATTACTACTAATATTACACATTTGCGCATGAACGGTGCTTACCACTGGACTGAAAATACACAATCACCACCTTCGACAAACAAACTCAGCTAAACAACATCATGGCAGGTAAGAAAAGAAAAAAATATATTGTATTGTTTTTGATTAGGGCTTTATTATATACCGAAAATATAAACTTTAAATACATATTTGTTGTTTTATTTTAATACAAATACGCGGTCGTTCTTTCTAACTTCAAATTTTTAATTTCATTATCTTCGTGTTTCTTAATAGTTGATTACTACTAATATTACACATTTGCGCATGGACGGCGCATGAACGGAGCTTACCACTGGACTGACAATACACAATCACCACCTTCGACAAACAAACTCGTCTAAATGACATCATGACTTGTAAGAAAAGAAAAAAAAAGGAAAAAATATATTGTATTGTTTTTTTTTAAAAGACTTGATGAGGGCTTTTTTTATAAACCGAAAATTTGAAACTTTAAATAAATAAATATTTGTTTATTTTTTAAAAAAATACAACCATACACGTGGTCATTCTTTCTAACTTCACATTTCGAATTTTATCATCCCCGTGCTTCTTAATGTATACAAGAATAAAAAAGCATTGGAAATGCAAACGGATATAGGGATGGTATGCCAAAAAGTATACAAACAAGATAGCTATGAATGGCTAGGCGCATGGAAATAGAATTGCATCCAAAGTATAGCCCTATAGCTTTTCTCCAATCTTCATTCCGTGCCATCATTACGGTTGTAAAAAGCTATAGGGCTATACTGTTGATGCAATTCTATTTCCATGTGCCTAGCCATTCATAGCTATCTTGTTTGTATACTTTTTGGCATACCATCCCTATTTCCTTTTGCATTTCCAATGCTTTTTTATTCTTGTTAATTAGTATTTTTACTTACAGTCTTATTTTTAAACTTACATTCATGATAGTATTGTCTTTTTTAGGAGGCGGCTCATTGCCGCCTCCATTAGTAGCAGGTCGCTTCCTGCTGGGTTTTAGGTCTTTGGGTTTTGGGCCTTAGGAGTTGTCTCTTGGTCCTCCATCGGTTCTATATTACATAGAGAGTGCTACCGCCTCTCTGATAAACAGTTAGAGTATTATAAAGTTCTAAAATGTTCATACCTTCACTATTAAATTTTTCTTGGTTCATTCTTTGGCGTTTTGGCAAGGATTTGGCAGTTTTTTATATTTATATTTATAATAGTTTGTGCATGAGGCAGCTTTTTTCCCCTTGGGGTCCCTTTTATACCGTGCTTTTGAGTCAGCACGTGAGGCAGCCTTCTTTTTTTCTGGTTCTTTGTTATAAAGAGCACGTGAGGCAGTTTTTTTCTCCTCAGAATACCTGTTATACCGTGCTTTTGAGTCAGCACGTGAGGCAGCCTTCTTTGCCTCAGGATTTGCATGATACTTAATTTTTATTATTTCAGCATTTTTCTGATAGTATTCTTTTTGCTCAGATAATACCTTGACTTTGTTTTTTTCATAGTCTATATTTCTCTGAGCTTTTTTACTACGTGCTGACTTTGGCATTTTTTATTAAATGTAAACATATAACACTTATGTGTATCTTACTATACTATCACTTATCTTATAGCAAGACAACTCTCGTAGAATTGAGATACTGCCCCGTCACCAATAGTTAAAGTGTGGAACGGTATATACACCAATAGTGTAGTTGTTATCTTTATATGAAGTACTAATCAGTGACAGTGTGAGGTTACTTGGTTAATTTATTGTAGTTTATTTTAGAAAACTTACTTGTTTTTATTAGTAGATTGTGTATAGTAGCCACAATATCTAGTTATTTTTGTGGCTAGGGCTTGGATTTTGATTCTTTTTGGTCATCTTCCAGTGAGTTCTTAGAAGATGACTTTCTTGCAGTTTCTTTTGCGGTTATTTTAACTTATTTCCTTTGGCGTTTGGTGAGTTCTTAGAAGAACTGGTCTGATCTACTTTTCTTAGCGAGCGAAGAGATTCAGCTGCATTTAACAATGGTTGCTATAGTGTATTTTTGCGCATGCGTGAGAATTTCAAGTTTCCTCCTTATTTTTCAATAGTTTGACAGTAGTCATGTGTCTTTCTGCCAAGAGCGACAGATGTCAGTGTTAGCCGTGATCGTCTAGAGGTTAGGACCCCAGTTGTGGCCGTGCTAAGCTAGGTTCGAATCCTGGTCACAGCATTGACATTTTGTACATATTTTACAGTCCAAAATCTGAAGAATTATTTGTTTTTATAACATTGTTTTTTAACGTCGTACTTGCTGATAGGTTACTCTTATAACAATTTTGATCAACTGAGATAAAGATTTCGTGGTTTCATTAACGCTGGTGGGTTACTGTTAAAGAAAAAACCTTAACGTTCACCTCAAATATTCAGCGTCCAAGAAATATAGGCCACTGGCAAACTGGAACGTCTGTGAGCATCCGGTGTATTATTTGGAGCTGTCCCTTTTGAGAGAAGTTCCGTGTTCGAAGTGATCTGTCTACATTGGGTATATAGTGTTTAAAACTTGTTATTACACGTAATCTTATTTAATTATGGAGTTGGCTAAAAAGCAATGGGTCACTGCACTTCTCCGTGTAAAGAGCAGTCGATTGATGCTTGAACTGTTGTCAGAGACCGTTCGTACACCGAGATACATCGTCTCAAAAGAAAGAAGAAAGAAGAAGAAAGAAGAAAGAAGAACAATTGGCCATTTTTGTACCCTTTTTTTTTTTTTTTTTTGCTCTCTTTTGACATTTTAACCGACGTTCTGACACTCGCTGGATTCGTAAGACGCTTCTCTGTAAGAATATGTGCTTTTTGAAACTTATAAGTTGATTTTAGTTGAGATTTGGATAGTTTTGTTTTGTATGCGTATATAGGCGTGTACGGGCCATCCCTATATAGAGAGTGCTACCGCCTCTCTGATATATATATATATATATATATATATATATATATATATATATGTAAGGAAGGGAATAATATATATATATATATATATATATATATATATATATATATATATATATTACGTTCGTAGAGACAGTTTGCGACGATGACTACAGTCATGTCGTTATTCTGAAAGTCTAGAAATAGTTCGTTAGCACGATCCGATCTGAAGTATTTCCTGCATGTAGGGCATTTGTGGGATTATTCCGTAGTAGAAATGCTGATTACTTTGTCTTTTCGGATAGCAAATTTCTACTCGCATTCTTCAATGAATTCAGACACCATCTTCGAGTGTCTAATGTCTCTCTGAAAGGAGGGTTTCAGAGCAACCTGACATAAGGATACTTTTCCATACAAGTAAACCCTGTCTAAATATTTCAAATAACCTAGTATTCCCGGCCCAGATAAGATCTACTCGTTATGGCTAATAAACACTGGCATTTACGAGGAATGGTGCGTCTTCTCTAAGTGATATTACCTCAAGTAATAGCACGAAGCTGGATACTCCACCAGACCAAATGAATTTTCGTAGTGGAATCCAGTAAGAATTGGAGATCACAAGAAGAGTATACTATAACATATTAAAATGGCCGATTGAGAAGAGAAAAATAGTTCTCAACTTCTGTACTAACTCAGTGATTGAGAGAAAAAAATAATGTTTATGAAATATACGAATATCTACGCATCTCATATAGAGGTCAGGCGTTAATTCCAATAAACGAATTAATTAAATTGAAGTTTTTACCATGGATATTAATTCTGCCAATATTTGAATAAATGGTAACCTGGAAGGGGAATATTTGATGAGCAAGGAAGATAGGTTAGTATGACTTAGCCAAGCTGTAAGAATTTTTACTTGTAACTGAATAAACTTGTAATCTGACATTATCGCGAAGAAAAAAAAACTGACAGTTACTCTCTCAAAAGTTATAGATAAAAACGATAAATAACCTCAGTGTTTTATCTATTGTTACGAAAGATAAAATCTGTCGAAATGTCTGACTTACCTAATACAATAAATCTCTTAAAGACGCAACAACTTATGAGTGTTTATACAATACGGTGTCAACATGTGTTATACAACCTATTGTTAACAGATAGGAATGTAGAAGCACACTACTTCATTTTTCTAACCGAATTGTTCAAATTCCTTTGACAATAAACGAAACGAACCCATGTATATATTGTATATTCGTCTCTAGTGAACATCGTAAAAGCTGTGTGCAGGACTCCTCCACCTGTAAAATTTGATCTTTGTACGTGTTATCTGCATAGTGAAATTCAATCAATTTTATTACAATTCTGAAACAAAAAATAAAGACCAACAAATAAAACAGACATAGAATATATATCTTTTTTAATGACATACGATTTAATATATCATAACGCAGAGTTAATCGACGCTTGTTTCTATTAGAAATTTATATATATATATATATATATATATATATACATATATATACATATATATATACATATATAAGCCTGACGAATCCTACAGTGTAGCTTAATCGCCATATATATTTTATAAATTACTAACTAGCTCTACCTACGTATTGAGCACTTTTGAAGTTAATACTTAAAGTTTACGCATAAATCTATACTTTCGTATATTAAATTTATGTGAGTAAATAAAGTAAGTTATACATATATAGATAGATATATGTATATATATGTATATATATACATATATATATACATATATATAGAGATATATGTATATATATATACATATATATACATATATATATATATTCAATGCGCTGTATGTGCTCTCCGCTTATCTCGGCATTTATTTCCAGTGGTTCTGGAGCTATACTTCACTTGCCACTGGTATTTAACAATGCCGACTAAGAAGAGGCGTGGTTGGAGATTGCGCACCTCCTGCCACAAAAATTTCACGCACAGACACCACTTCGTGGGTACCCACACTCTGTCAAGAACTAAAGGAGCCTGTTTTATATATATATATATATATATATATATATATATATATATATATATATATATGTGTGTGTGTGTGTGTGTGTGTGTGTGTGTGTGTGTGTGTGTGTGTTGGGACAATTAATCGGAATCGATAATCGAAAAAACTTTTTGGGGTATCGGAATCGGAAAAAAAATTATGTCAATTTTCGATGTCAAACAACGATTCCTTTCTTTATCTTTTTTTTTATTTGATTTTGTTTAAAATATAAACATTGCTAATAAAATAAAGTAAGTGCGTTTTTATTGTGGAGAAAATATATGCACATTTAACATGTGTTTTTACAGTAATCGGGGAAATATATAACAACTTTATATTTAAATATTTAAAGATTTACAAAGAATCGAAATGGGAATCGGTAATTGTATTCGAATTAGGAATTTCGTACGGAATCGGCAATTGTTTCGGAATCGGTAAATACTGAGAATCATCTCATTAGTAATATATATATATATAAATATATATATGTATATATATATGTATATATATACATATATATATATATATATATATGTATATGTATATATATACATATATATATACATATATATATTTATATATTATTTATATATATATATATAACTACTTTATTTACTCACATAAATTAATATACGAAAGTATAAATTTATGCATAAACTTTAAGTATTTACTTTAAAAGTGCTCAATACGTAGGTAGAGCTAGTTAGTAAGTTATAAAATATATATGGCGATTAAGCTACACTGAATATTCCGCGTTTCATCCACTCTAGGACTGAAGAGTCCTAGAGTGGATGAAACGCGGAATATTCAGTGTAGCTTAATCGCCATATATATTTTATAACTCACTATATATATATATATATATATATATATATATATATATATATATATATATATATATATATATATATATATATATATAAAGTAAGTTGGAATGTACAACTTATATCATTCGACACAAGGGATACAACATGAAAATTTTTTTACTCTACAGTTTAAAATAATGGCTCTTATTCTAAGAGGAAAAATAGCAAAATAAACAGTAATAGACTGGTTATAAAGTTATTGATAGCACATAAATTAAAAACCTCAAAATGTCGGGGGAAGTTATTCTTTTAGAAAGATATAAAAGTGTATAAGTCAAAAGGATATTCCGTGTGGAATCACGTATGAAGATGAAAAGTAGGAAAAGCGAAATCCAATGATAGCTGGGTTGAATTAAAAGCTGAGTGACTAAAATGAAAGTTATGTAGAACTCAAAAGTCTATACGCAATTTCGAATACGAGGTGTAGATTGTTTTCGTTCTGTCAGCCACAACCCCGTGTATGTTTTAATAAATCATATTATTCTCACTGAATTGTTAACTTCTACTTTAACTTAGAACCGACTGCTTGCTCCACGTATCCATGTGGACAATTCTAGTATGAATTTGGGGAGATTTAAACCTAATTGTGTCTAGATGTGTAGTATTATTACTTATAACTACGACTATGACAACAGAATATTCTTTTCATTGCTTTAGTCTCGAGTATATATCCGACACAGTTAGACAAAATTAATGAACCTAGGATCACATCACTCTCCATAAAATCATATGATATAAATGAATATATAAATGAGAATCAAAACAAGGAAAAGAATATGCTGTTGTCATAGCTCTACTTATTACTATAGAACTGCTATAATCTCTGATTAGACTAAATGCGAATTAATCAAGGTCTGTTTCCCACTGTCATTTTTCATATATACTTTAATAACACAAAATACATACTATAAAACTATTAGTTCTGAATGTGACTTATATTTATTTTACATCTAAATAATAGACGCTATCAGTTTAATTCTAACTCAAAAATGAGCAAAGGATAAAGTGTAATATTTAACAACTTATGCCACACCAACTTATCGTGGAGGATAAAGGAGGATGGAAAGACCTAGGAGAGAAATCGCTAACCAGATCCCCACTAGTTGAATGCGAAGAAGTTTGGGACATTAAGCTTATCGCCACTTTTTATTCGAGAAAGTATCCGGAAGTAAATGTCGTTGTTTCAACGTAAAAAAAACGTGATTCGAGCTAATCCATGTCTTGGTCATCTTCGTGACGGAATCTTCATCGTATAGATTCCCGAGTGTCCACGTGCTAACGCGTGTGTAAACGAATAAAACGTTTCGCATGAAGAAAGCCAATGTAATACAAATAATTTTAGTAGGGCTGTGAGCAATCCCGAAAAAACTTACAGAAAAGACTTAGAGAAATGTGAATCGTTGTGAAAACTGAGCCTATATAACGGATAGCAATGATGAAAACAGTCGAAGCTTTAATGAAGATCCTCGAATGCGGAAACTTACACAAACTACAAGCTGCATAAACTATTAACCAGTAACTTGGAAATTGCATTTAAAACAAAAAGATAGAATGAATACCAACGATAATTAAACTGCAATATTTTTTTTTAATTTCTATAAAAAAGGATTCATACCACACAAAATAGGCGTGAAGGATTCAGGGGAATGAAAGGACATTGGAGGATAAGCAATAATCAGACCTCCAAGATTTGCGCAATTTAAAACAACTGGTCATGCTATTAAGCCAATACAAAAATAAAACAAATAGAAAATATATGAACCACATGATCACTGTCTCTATCCACGATACCATCAATACAAGCACAATTAAATTAAACTTTTTTTCCTTTATATTTAGGGCGAGTCAGAGCGCTCTTCACGACAGAATCATAACTATTTCGGATACATAGAATATTTCTTCGCCACTAATTTCCCCTGGCGTTTTATCTTTCAACCAATACTCACATCAGATCCTCTAGCAAACCCTGAATAATTACTTTATTTTCATATTTTATATATTGTCTTAGTTGTTAGTTAAGTTTCTCTGCTTCTATTCATTTCCAGTTTCTTCTCCGCATATAATAGAACAGAGCGGATGAGTTAAAAGATCATCTTCTCCCTCCTCCTCCTCCTCCTCCTCCTCCTCCTCCTTCTCGGAAGGAGGAGACTGAGAAACGATATGGTCTCTTAATTAACGGTTATCTTCCTCTTAGATAACATATTTTCTCCCTTTTCCTCATGTTCAGAATGGTTTTCTTGTCCGCTTGACCATGCGAAATTATTCAGCCAAATAGACAGCAGACACCAGAAATCCAAAACAGCTAACAATCTTTACTATAACCTCAGTTTCAAATCGTGATTCTGTTAGTATGTTCAACAATAATAAACCATCTACGCTTTTAATCTGGCTTGCGAGACAAGGGAGAATTATGGACAGACAAGCGGTAAAACATTTTTTTACGAAGGATAAATCATATTATGTAATCGTTGAGTTCTGAAGCCTTCTTTTAATCAATATTATTTGACATAAAATAAACATACAGAAAATCACCTCTTCTTGTGTGAAAACAATTAAAAATCAGAAGTCCGATATGTGAGAAACGAAAAAAAAGTGTATTTTCTTAACACACGTATCAAGTACCACTTTTTTAGTCTTGAAAAGACACAACCATAGATTAAGCCATGTTGTACCTACCAATTAGTGGATAAAATAACGATGATCTGATTTAAATAATGAGGATGATTGAGTTAATTATTATGTCTGGATTGAAAAATACAATGTGTATGAATAACCAATGCAATGCGTATCAGTCACCATTTTCATTTACTCGATTGTTCCCCTTTTGCTGGGATTCGATTTTTCTTAATAACTAGTCAGTCACGGAATGTTATAAAGATGACGGGTAGAAGAGAAAGTATCTGTTATTTGTCTATCTATCAGTTTATTCAATCATCGGTGTAGCTATCTAATTATCTGATTTGCTGTATACCTATCTTAACTATCTATCTAACTGGAGAAGTAAACAAGAGATGTTGAGCCATGTTTTGATAAGGTTATCAAAACATGTTAAAACAAGTCAAACTCGGTGAATTTGGTAAGTTTCCACCGGAAGCCGTGGACAGCTGACCGGTGACGTGTCGTTTGTCACGTGTTTCAGTTTGCTGGACACACCACAGGATTGATAATTTGTAGTATTTCTGACTACTGTTCTCATCTTGAGTGTTATTTTCACAACATTTCGGATGATGTCTACAAGGACCTATGGCGTAACGGATAAAGTACATGGTTAAATTCAATACTAATTAAAACTCTTCTGGAGATTGAAGGTTCAATCCTCAGTGCGGGTAACACTAAGAATTGCAAATTTTATTAAGATTTCTATTCAGATGTGTCTGACATAACGGGAGTATACCACCCATGTAAATAAAGACTTCTACTTGAAATCCGTACAGATTCTGGGGTTTGTCAGAAAGATTCTCTGAGTTCGACAAGATATACGTGAAGATGGTTGGGGGCTACATTGGCCGAAAGTGGATTCCATGAACATAGTTTCTTTCTTAGAACTGCACACCTGTGGAACTCTCTTCCGTTTGCCTGCTTTCCAGCTGACTACAATATGGTCGTTTTCAAGTCCAACGTAAACTAATTCTTGATGAGCCGTTCCTCTTAAGGAATCCGATTTAACAAAGTTAGACTTCTAACGATGATATTATCCCTTTGACTAATGTACACTCTTTAACCGTTATCCTCGAGTGGCCCCTGGACCTTGATAAGTGGTGATTCATTTGTAAAAAAAAAAAAATTCAGAGAAATGAAAGGACATAGGAGCAAGAGCAATAAACAGACCTCCAAGTTTGCACAATTTAAAACAACGGGCTATGCTATTAAGCCCATATGAAAACAACACAAATAGAAAATATGTGAAAGTTTGAGTTGTAATTCAGACCTCAAACAAAGCAGATGGGTTAACGGATCGTCTTCTCCCTCCTTCCTCATGGGAAGGAGGTGACGTGTCTCACAATAAAGACTGAGAAACCCAGAGTCCAGAGATACACACTTTCATTTCTTCTGCGTATCGAAACCTGGAAAGTAATAAAATCTTATATAAAATCAATCACCGTCTTGGATTGTTCGGAACATCTTTGTCTAATAGGTTCCAGCTCCATTCAAGAACATATGAAATTCTCAGGTAGACTAAAAGACAGAGTACTAATGACGCAGTTGAAAATGTATGTCGAAATACATGTCTGACACACACGTACATGCAGCAACACTTAGACAGATCACGAGCCGTAAATAGATTTGCATAGATATGTAGATAAAACAACATATTGCTCGGATAGTGAAGAACCCCATGGAAATTCAGTGCCACATATACACACTCAGACACCATCTCACAACATAGCATATGTTGATCTGGCACGACAACGTAATATATGTCTGTTTGATACAATATATCAGGAAGACCACATAATTTTTGCTAACATTCCAAGCGTAAAAATGGTGCTTCGATATTTCCTGCAAGATCAGTTTATTTAGATAGAATGAAAAAACGTTTTTGTATCAATTTTAAGCATCATCGTCTCGGTTCAGTCTCAAGAGACAATGAAAAACTCCGTGTAAAAGTAGCTGCGATATAATTGTTAAGCAAAGGTTATCCAACCACATATTAGCACTGCATGATTCTGATGCCAAGAAGTCTAGGAGGACCAGAAATAACGGCAAGCTAAGTGAAGAAGACATATACATCTGGTAATCTTAAATGGTCACTCATTTTATTATTGACCAGGTTCAATATAGCTTAACTATGGTGATCTAACGGTATGTCGAATGTAATAATGCTGCACTGATTTATTATTCATTTTAAGCATATTCTGAAATAAATACCTATATGTAATCTATACAACATTTTTATGTAATCCTTTTGTCTTCAGGCGTATTTGGATCTGATTACAATTATTTTTTTTTTTCACATAATTCGTTCTGTTTTTATCAGTTTAGTTCAGTTAGTTCGAAGAAATCGAGGAAATTCCTCTTGAGGGCGAACACTTGGTTTCTCTATTAGTTACATGTATATGCGAAGGTTCTCTAAGGCTAAATATTATCTCTTTTAGGTCTGCTAGATATACATGTATACAGTTTGGTGTTCCAGTTATTATAATTTTTTACATTACTCCTATTTCACCCCAAATAAAGCACAGTAGCACTTTGGCGAAAGGGGCTACTATTTTGGACCAAACTTACAGGGTCCAACATAGAGAATAAATCAGCTAGATGTCTGTTCACATTACACTTGAACTCTCACATATCAGTACAGTCGGGGTAGCAGAGACCCGGGATGGACGTCAAAGCTCTAACAGTTCGAGGCAAAAAATTATTTCAGTAAAAGGCCTTTCGACATTCAGAGAACTCTACAGTGTGAGTGTCGGGTTAGTCAGGGATATTTATGTCGAGGGGATACAAGTGCTTGTAGTTTGTTGGAGCACGTTCTATTACAATGATTGTAAAACGGATGGAGGTAACATTTCGTCAATGGGTTTGATGTTCGAGTTTGGCTGACAGCGTGGGAACTATTAGGTTGGCGACTCTTATCGAACCATTCTAGAACCCGGATGTAGCAATAATACTTCATGCATCTGCAAATGGTGGCTTTGTAGAAGTACAGTATGTGAGTAATTTTCTAGCACGATAAAGAGAGCCCACTTTCTTCGCAGAAGCTTTGGCAATGTTCTCAATGTATTTGTTCCAGTTCATGTTGCATGTGAATGTTAAGTGAATGAGTTGAAACGAAGAGCTTTCGGGTAGTGTATCATTAGCTATCAATGGCTGAGTATCCAAGGACGTTGTTAAGTAGTTTAACATTAGAAAAGTTACTCTTACCACAACTTGTATGATATTTTTTTTCTTTCAGAGAACATGTGGCTTTTTAATAATTTGGAGATCTTGACATTTTTCACGTTAGACTATACTGAGGCCATAGTCATTCGAGATGTTCACATAGACGATGAAAATTTTCATTCATGATTTGGTCCAGATGAAACTGTCTTGATTGATTGTCTTGCCTTTTATGTCTGTATGTCTCATCAGGTTATATTTTTATGAAAGAACAATGTGATCTTTCTATTTGCTTTTTTGTTGCAATGTATATATATATATATATATATATATATATATATATATATATATATATATATATATATATATATATATATACAGGGTGAACAGAAAGTCCTTGGACCAATTCAAAAAGTGGTTTATTAATAGAAAATTACAAAAATATAAATTAAACATGAATGAAAATTATAAGTTAGGAAACGAAGAATAAATTCAAATTATTTATTTTCAATGTGATGTCCCTTCCTTTCGATTAGACGTTCAATTCTCTGTCTGAAGTTACCAACCGAGGCACGCAGCGTTTCCTGAGGTATTTTAGCCCATTCACTCAGAAGAGATGTCTTCAAAGCATCAACACTTGGATGAGCAAGAGAACAGACCTTTGCCTCCAACAAAGACTGCACCAAAAAATCCATGGGATTCAAATCAGGCGATGCAGGAGGCCAAATCTCCTTACTCCAGAATCTTGGAAAATGGCGTTGGCACCAGTCCTGAGTTTTTCTGGAGGTGTGGGATGGTGCTTCATCTTGTTGGAAGGTGAAAGGCTGATCTTTGAAGTGTTTCTTCATCTCTTCAAATGCTGGAACCAAAATATCGTTAATGTAGCGATCTGTGTTGATCTTAACCCCTTGCTCCACGAAAATCAGAGGCGACTTCCAAGATTTGGAGACTGCAGCCCACACCATGAGGGAAGACGGCTTTTGTCGGCGGAAAACTATTCACACGGAGTCATCAATGTCTGCTGAAAATTTTGCGTAAACTCTGTCGTTCTTATTGTTAACAGTCGCTTCAATTGTGAAGAGTTTTTCATCAGAAAAAACGATCTCTCGCTCTGCCGTGCCAGCCTTCAGTTCTCCAAGAAGAAGCTTTGCTCTTTCAAGTCTCTTGTGCTTTTGGGCAGGTGTGAGGTACTGTCTCTTTCTCATCTTGTAGGGGAACAACTGGAGATTGTTTTTTACGATGGTTCTCATCGAGGTCACGCTCACATTCATGTCTTTAGCCATTTGTCTTGCAGATCTCTTCGGGTTTCTCCTTACCCTCTCTCGGACAGCTTTAATCACCTTCTTTGTTCGAGCAGTGCGAGGTCTTCTACTCCTAGGACGGTCTTCAGATGTACCAAGTTCCTTAAATCTGTTCACAACATGGTACACGGTGGATTTAGCCACTTTCAAGAGCTTAATAATCTCTGAGTTTGTCCTTCCCGCGCAATGAAGTTGAATTATGGCCTCTCGTTTGCTCATTTTTCTGAAAGTTTAAACAAAATTATTTTAATATTTTTGCTGAAAATAATTAGATCAATAGTTAGACTAAATACTTACTGTATTCGAAAAGAGAAAAAGTGATTTTAACAATATTTAATTTTAAAACTAAAAATGGTCCAAGGACTTTCTGTTCACCCTGTATATACATATCTATATCTATATATATATATATATATATATATATATATATATATATATATATATATATATATATATATAGTATACTGACAATATACGAAGGTTTTCTAAGGCTAGATATTACATATATATATATTTTTTATATACATATATATATATATATTATTTATTCGAAGATAAACAGTTACATTTGGTCCTTACAAACAGACACATGTTCCAGTCAATGACACTTCGTCAGGCGAACCTGAACCATTAGACGCTATAGAAAAAATATAGCATCGAATGGTTCAGGGTTGCCTTGTTATAAATAATACAAATATATTTTGCTCTTCCTATCGAGCACTGTGTAACAATCTCGTCGTATTCATTGGTCCCATACTTTTACACACATTTACTGGATATATATATTTAACGGGTTCAAAAAGAGCCTTCAAAAATGATCTCTGATGTATGATATTAAGGTTGTAAAAACAGGGTGTGCGTGTAAAAAAAATTCAAATTTTGGGGTATCGAAACCAAAGCAAAATATGATGAAATGAAAAGTATAATTTTGCAGAAATATATATGTGTTATATCAACTGTTGTCTTTCGTAGCCAATAGTGACCAACAAAATATACGTGTTTAGAAGAGCAGAAAAAACGGAGATTCTATTATTCGCATCCATTGACCGATTTCAACTTCTCAATTACAAAGAGAATATAAAATCGTGTAAAACAATATATTTGCAACCAGTTTGTCCATCAATAGTTCTTAGAAATGAAAATAAGTTGGTTCTTTTATTTCATGACGAAGGAGTCTCATAACAGAAACAGTTATGATGACGTGATTCCACAGAATAAACTTTTCCAATTGTTGTGTCAAATTTTACGCATTGCTGACTCTCAACATTGGCTCCTCGTTTTATCCTCTGCATGTGTCGTTACTTTATGTGTAATAAGATGGAAACTGATTATAAATAAGAGATTTTTGCAAAATTATTTTTTCCCACAATTTTAAAAACGCAGTAAGGGTTGTATATTTTCTGACCATTTTCAAGATGAAATGCAGGTTGTTGATTGCAGGTGCCTTTCATGAACAGAAAACAAAAAGTACAAAAAAATATTTCATTAGTGCCAATATATCAAGTTCATATGGAGTAACTTCATCACTAACAATTTTGTAAGGAAAACATGGCTTCATCAGATCCCTTATTTATGCATTTGCAAACATATTTGATAGATTTCACATAATTGCAAAATTCAACATTTATATGAGCATTGCATGTCTTTGAAAGTAAGGTACAATCCATCTATTGTCAACTTCATTCCTTCAAACGCCAACCATAGTTTTAAACCAACCATCTTCAGACGATCTGCTCTTATATAACGGATAACCATCCTCATTAAACTGAGTTTCAAGTGGATAGTTTTTAGGATATCTTTTTGTACATTGGCTATCAACCATGAAAGGTGAATTTCTGTATATATTACCTCAAGGCTCATGCACCATGTGACTCTTTACTATTTCAAATAAGGTTGGATCAGTTTGTATATCATGTAACTCGGCTAATATAATGGAATCAATATGGTTGTAGTTGATATTTCTGGTAAGACACAATAATATAAGATAATCCCTTTTTTTGCCACTCAGTTGTGTACGTGTAGCATCGTAGTGGGTCAAAGATTTCTGATTTATTTATCTGATTAATCACTTTGATTATCTTCAAGCTAAACACTCTGGCCAATAGATCTTGTCGACTGATGGATGTTAGTCCAGAGAGGTTCATCTTGAATTTCTTTCCACTTTATATTTGAAGTGAATGTGATAAACAGGTCTGATTTTACACAATTTCTGACATAAGTCATTGCATCTTGGATCCTTCCATGCATATATCGTAAACTGCATGTAAAATTAAAAGGTAATATGAATATTTGACCTATATAGTCATTTATTTGAGATTAAGATTTACGATTATCGGATATTTTAAATGTAGAAAGGGAGAGAACTCTGTAAGTTCGAAATTTTAAAGGTTTAATTGAAATTGTAAGTTATCTAAGTTACCAAAATCATAAAATGTATTCATAACGATGAAAGGGAAGTAACTCAAGCCGTTCGATGTTTCTAGGGTTGGTAAATAATATGCATTTATGATTTATTTATTTATTAAACAATTCCAATTAAAGCTAAGCCAACCTATTCAAAATATAAGTGTGTAATGCATATCTTAACCATGATATTAATTTTACTACCAAAGATTTAATCTACGTATGCCATCCAACCATAATTCTCTGAGATTATGCGTGGCTTTAATACAAAATAACAATTCGGGAATTAAGTTCTTAAATAATTATCTAATAATAATGCATATTCCATTAATAATAATTCTATTCATAAATCTAATCTTTAGTTCCATGTACGTTTTACTCCAATGAAAGTGGGGGTTCACCTTGTTTTTTTGGATTTAATCGTTTATAACAAGGGTATTATTAAAAAGCTAGGATTTTTCAGGTTTTACTGATCTAAAAACATTATCAATGGATCCCAATTCATTGGTTACTAATGTTTTTTGTTGTTGAATTAATATTGCTAATTTTTGTTAAGCTATTTTATTGATCTAGAAACGGTATCGACTATTTCACCATCAATATGGTTAAAATTGTGTTCACAGTTTTGAAACAATATTGCTAATCTTTGTTAATCCTTATCATAAATCTTAATTTCTTATCTAATAATTCATTGTCTTTTTTTCTAAAAATGTGTTTCTAGTGTAGAATATTAGATTTCAGATTTGCTTGCTAGATTTGAATCATTCATCACATCTAATTTACATCATTCTTGGCTATTTAACTCTATATTAACTTTGGTGTTGAACTCAAGAACCTTTATTTCTCCCAGAATGTATTTTTCTCTCAGCTACATTTAATATAGCAAAAATCTATTCTTGTGAAGACATCCTTGTATAGCATCCAGCCTTTTATTTAATATTTCTTCTTTAGAATTCACTATGTAGAAGGCTTCCAGTAAACACAGGTTGCACCTTTTTGATTTCCCAGGTCTGTACTTACTACCTTTATCTACTATTGACCATTTCAATTCAAAACCTTTTTTGTTTCTATGGAGTCACCTAATGCAGTTGTGTTCCTCTTTTTATTTCTTATGTTGATTCTTGTAGAATCTCCCCTTTTATCATTAACACATTCTCTATTAGTTTACATCTCCAGTTCATTTTTAAATGATACTACATGGTTTCTGTATCTTTCCTTAAAAACGCATCACGTGGCTCTAAAATATGCCTTCTTAATCTCACATTTGTACACTATTTCTGTGGTTAAGCATTTGCCACTCAACGGACAATTGCCAGGTATTCTGCAGTTACATTTTTTTCTGTAAAACACGTTCATCCGATACTGACTTATTATTATCCCTTATTTTGCTTATTTTCCTGTTATTAGAGCTTATATATATATATATATATATATATATATATATATATATATCTGGTGGAAAGATATCCAAAATTTGAAAATAATTGCATTTCAACAAGGGTTGTTGATAGTGCTCAACCATAAGAGAGCAAGTTATATTATTTTCTATGTAAATATAGTTATATCTTGCTACGATGTGCAGACCATTTCAATCATACTAGATATCATCAGGCAAGAAAAATTAAGGTACAAAAACTAAAAAGGCTTCAGACCTTTTCAAATTTGCAATGAGTGGCGATGGACAAATTTTCTCTCCTGACAATTTGAAAAGGTCTGGAACCTTTTTAGTTTTTGTACCTTCATTTTTCTTGCCTGATGATATTTTATCTGATTGAAACGGTATACGCATCGTAGCAAGATATTACTGTATTTACATAAAAAATTAAGTAAATTTAAAAAGTAAATATATTTATATATATATATATATATATATATATATATATATATATATGGTGTACCCAAAAATGTATACACTCTTTAAAAGACCATAAAAACCAACATTTATTATAACAAAGATAAGTTTCATGTATCAAAATAAAAGTGAACAAATATAGAAACAAGTTAATTTTTTAAAGTGTTACAATTATACGCCATTGTGGTCCATGAAAATCTGACAACGCTCACTGATCGAATCGAACATGTTCCCAATCAGTTCAATTGGTATGTTGACACATCTTCTTTTAATGGTTGCTTTCAACTCATTCATTGTATCTCGTTTTGTGGTGTGAACCTTGTGTTTAACATGCCTCAACTCACCCACCCACCCCAAAAAAAAGAAACCTCCATTGGATGGGGGGAGGTCAAATCCGGTGAGTGTGGACAGTACACGATACTTCCTCTTCATCCTTACTATCTGTTTCGCAGGTAGCTATCAAAGTATGCTCTTACGTCTTGATGACAGTGTGGAAGTGCTCCATTCTTCTGAAAGTGCCATTTTTTTTATTCCTAAACATCTCTTGGGAACGTAGTATAGCGTATTCATGTAGCAAGTGGAGATCATTTAAAGAGTGTATACATTTTATTGGGACACCTATATATATATATATATATATATATATATATATATATATATATATATATATATATATATATATATATATATTGGAAGGTTCTATATATAAATATGGTGACAAGAACTGACCAATCAGATTGCACCATCGTCTGTTACTAACTAATCAGAAACCGGAATCACTCCATAACTATACGGAATTCTTGCACATAACCTTTCTGTTTCCACACGGGAAGGAGCTTGCTTTTCGTCCCAGGACTTCTTTTGATTGGCTCCCTAATAAAAATTCTATTCTCTGTCAAAGTCTGCATGTTTTTCACAATTCAAAGCTACTGTGTGTTGATATTGTAATTTTGATTGGAAAACATTTCTCTTCTCTAAACCCAGAACATGATATAAGTAAGTTATCACCTTCTATCCTACATTTTAATAAATAGGGTCTCCCGATCGAATAATTTATAATCTGGAAACCGTGACATACATACATACGTTATAGGTACAACGGTATATATATATATATATATATATATATATATATATAGAGAGAGAGAGAGAGAGAGAGAGAGAGAGAGAGATTAGTTAGGAATTCTATCAAGTCATGACTGACAGATTGAGAGTAGGTAACTTCTATAGATTAAATAAAGGCCCCATTAGAAATTAGGTGCAGATTCTCAGGTTCATCAGAAAGATTTTTGAGTTCGACAAAATATACCTTAACGAGGCCAGAGGTTACATCGACTGAAACGTTTTACGAATAACACTTAAGATGAGAACAGTAGTTCGAAGAATCCAAATAATAAGAAATATAAACCCTAATTTAAAAGATTCAGAAACATAATAAGAAATATAAACCATAATTTAAAAGATTCAGAAACATAAAAAATTTAAATGTTTAATTGTTTTTCAACACACGAAAAGTCGATTATGTGTTTTAACAAAGTATTTATGTTTTTTCTTTTTTTCATTTCTTTGTTTTGAATGAACGATCGTTCTTAAAAAATGTGACTACGCTTTCTGTTTTATTTCTTCTTTTTCTATATTTCATTATCAATTTATTACTTGTTTTTTAATGTCTACATTTTTGTCTTCGGATTCTCATTATATACTTCGCCTCTAAAAAAACAACTGATCTTTTCAATAATCAGAAATGTTTCTCTTTGTGTATTATTCTACTGGAAATCGTTCCAGATATGACATGAAGCCACTTGATGTAAGAAGTCAAAAATACTATTTCAATATTTGTACTCCACTCCCCTACCATGACATCCAGTGAGTGACGTCACAAAATTCGGTGGTTTAAGGTCCTGGTTGGTCACTCTATGTCTGGCGGTCACTCTGCCGAATGCCCTATATGTTAAAGGGTATTTCCGATGAATCACCACTTCCCCCACATTGTAAGAAGATCGAAAGAGCAAAGACTTCACAACTCTGGACAATCACAAGTATCCAACTTACGCTCTTAATATTCATGTCATGATGCAGCTAAGTCCTGAAGATTTTCAAGTTTAGTCATTTTAACCTTAAGTCTGGGGGAAAGTCTCTTAATGGTATGGAGTTGGCAGGGAGAGAGCGAAATCGGAGTTTCAAGTTTAGTCATTTCAACCCTAAGTCCGAGGGTCAATCTCTTAACAACGTGAACTCAATGAAGAACAGGGTGAGTCTGGGCGATTTTCAACTATAGTCATTTCAACCCCAAGTCTGAGGGTAAATCTCTTAACGGTGTGGAGTTGGTGGGGAGTAAGGTTCGTCTGGGCAAATTTATCATTCTTACTTTTTGTCACGTTTAGTAGTTCCAATATGCGAGGATCCGCCTTTCTGACACTGAAATAGTCAACAGATTTACAGCACGTCCTTCCTTTTCTTCTTCATTTATTTTCCGCACACCCTTCCGTGCTATCATGACAGAGGATTTTATCTACCGTTTGAGCCGAAATCATAAATGTATTAGCTTAATTGGCATTAAGCATTAATCTTCCTTTGTTTAATTCATTATCAACTTTACATACAGGAAAGGGTCGCCGTGGATGTGTGTGGTTAAGTTCTTCTGTCCTGGCAATCAATCCACTTACTTGAAACATTTTAGAAAACTCGGTTAGCAGCGTCCTGCCCTAAATGTATGTCAAAATTCTTACAATAATAATAGTTAAAATTCTCAAAATAATAACAATTCAAAAAACAGATAGCCAAATTTACCCTGTGATGACAAGAGCATCCCCACTAAAGAAGCTTAACAGAAATGAACAAAACGTCAGCTAATTTTTATTTCATAAATCTTCGGAAAAGTTAATTTATCAAATTAATTTAGATTTATTGCCTAGAAAATAACTTAAAGGTTTTCATTGAGAAAAAACAGTAGTTTTTATCTTTCCCTTTGTACGACTTCTACAGGCATTTAACACAGTTCGAACTTTTCTTCTTTCCTTTTTCTTTTTCTCTGCATTTTATCTATTTCTTTATCCACTGTCTAAATTCCGACATTTGTCTCCATGGCATACCAACCCTTTTTAACCCGTCAACAGTCAACAGTCAATAGTCACAAGTAATAATATTCCAACAGTAAGTTTAAGATTTTGATACAGAAAACAGAAATTCACCCCCCCCTTGTCAAGAACATCGCTGATGAAAGATGACTAAAGGAAAAAACAAAGTAAGAATTACACACTTGGGCCTTTTAAGACTTTCTCAAGAAAAGAATCTTAAAATCATTTATCTCTTCAAAGTCTTTAAATTAAGACGAAATTTTCTACTTTCCTTTAAATAAACTAGTAAAATATGCTACCAAATTAATGTTTGCTACTGTATATGACAAACGAACATATACCATACTGCCCCCTAAAGGAAAGGAAATTGCATGGGAGCATTGTTTTATCATGACATAATAAATATTACACTACCCTCTATCTTAAGAACAAAGAAGTAATGCCTGGAAATTTTTTATAGTAACTAAAAAATAGATACTATACAATCTTCCCCTTAAAAGAAATGGAAGCCGCCTGCCTTAATGCTGTCATGCCAATAGAACAGGTACTACACTATCCACAAAAACAGGAGGTAATGTCTTCAACCCAGATTTCATAAAAAGAGAACGGATACTATACTACTCCAATGGAGGAGATAATACCTGAAAACATTATCTTATAACAACAGGACAGACACTATACTACATCTTGCCCCACCAAAAATCAATAACAGAAGAATTATATCATGCCAACTGAACTTATACTGCATTACCCTTCCTGAGCTGAGCATTGAAAATGGTACATTAGTCTAAAAGAGTATAGTAAGCTGAATAGCGTATTAAAAGATGGTCAGATTTCAGGTATAGAAGTAATAATATAGTTAAAGTTTCAAACAGATAAGAATTGTCCATTTGTAATAGAAAATATATTAACAGTATTGTTTCGGTTTCAGATATATAATTAATAGTATAGTTTCGTATGTAATAGTCTCAGTTGATGATAGAAATACTATAGCAAATTGAATTGAGCATTAACAGATATTAATAGTATAGTTTCGGCTTCAAATCGACAGATACTAAATATCCATGAGTAATCGAAGTACAATAACACATTATATAAATAATAACATGGTTTAGGATCAAACAGATAATAACCAATTTCTGTTATTAATTAAATTAATAATATCGTTTCGACTTAGTCATACAAATCTCTATTTGCAATAGAAATGGTATAGTAAATTTAATTGCGCATTAAAAATAGTAATAGTAAAGCCTCGGAGATATTAATTTGCTGTCCATTATATATATATATATATATATATATATATATGTTTTTATTTGTTTTTCTAGCGAGACTTTTTGAATGAATTCAATTATTCATACGAAATTGTATTTTTACCTAAATGCGAGTTGGGAATAATTTTCCCTTTGAAAAATTTTGTACCCCCTTAAATGGGGAGCGGCATATATATTATTTTTAAAATATAATTATCCACTGACACGTGTTTCGTCGTCTACGACTCATCGAAGTGGCTGAATCTAGCGAGACTCGAAATCGGAACCCCATGATAAGAAGCCTAAACCTCTATCACGCGGCTGCCTCGCCTGACTACTAAATGTATCGCGTTTTTATGTAGATGCTTTTATTTGTTTTTGTTAGCGATACTTTTTGAATGAATTCAATTATTCATACGAAATTGCATTTTTACCTAAATGCGAGTTGGGCATAATTTTCCCTTTGATCAATTTGGTACCCCCTTATATGGGGAGCGGCATATATATTATTTTTTAAATATAATTAACCACTAACACGTGTTTCGTCATCTACGACTCATCAGATATATATATATATATATATATATATATATATATATATATATATATATATATATATATATATACGTATATATATATATATAGTAATTTATAAAATATATATGGCGATTAAGCTACACTGAATATTCGGCGTTTCATCCACTCTAGGACTCCTCAGGCTTATGCGCGAATTCTGTGGTTGTTTATCGTTTTTATATGCTCCTTTCTAGAAGAGGAGCATATAAAAACGATGAACAACCACAGAATTCGCGCATAAGCCTGAAGAGTCCTAGAGTGGATGAAACGCGGAATATTCAGCGTAGCTTAATCGCCATATATATTTTATAAAACTAACTAGCTCTACTTACATATTGAGCACTTTAGAAGTAAATACTTAAAGCTTACACATAAATTTATACTTTCGTATATTAATTTTATGTGAGTAAATTAAGTATTTATATATATATATATATATATATATATATATATATATAGTAAGAGTTTGACAAAATAATAGAAATACCTTTTTAGTGTATCCTTGGTGGGTATATATTATGAATATGTGACTTATATATATATATATATATATATATATATATATATATATATATATATATATGTGTGTGTGTGTGTGTGTGTGTATGATGAGCTGTGAAACAGCGAAACAGTATTGTATGTTGATGACTGTAATGCTCCTCATCTTGAGTTAAGCATATTGAGAAGTGATACACGAATTACCATTAGCGTATAAAGCGATGCTCTTTGTGTAAACAAATCCAGCTTAGGTATTTCGGACGATGTCAAAACATCGTTAATTCGCGACTCGCACAGCAGCCACCAATTAGCGTAATGGTTAGGAGCCTTAACTGTCGTACAGGCGGTCTGATTTCAAACCTGGCTTGAGGTAGTTGTCTGTCTAGCCGCACTAATGAGCTGTGAAACAGCGAAACAGTACTGTATGTGGATGACTATATATGTATATATATATATATATACATATATATATACATATATAAACATGCATATATACAAGTTTAAATTCGTGTATCGTCTAATGGTGTACATTATTCTTCTAATGAATGTGTGGTTACAGAGTGTATATAATTTTGTATATATGTGTCATCTATATTACGTGTGTATATACGTATGTTCGTCTATGACTGTTAAGAGTTGTGATCGTCTAATCTAGTTTTTCTGTCGTTCATTGAATTGATGCGTGTATAACACATGGCAGTGTTGATATACTAACCGATGCGGTTTCAAAACGGACATATAACATTTACAACAGAAAGGACAGATAACAGTTCATCTGATGATTTACACCAGCCAATAGGAGAAAAATACCTGGTCCATTTTTAGTCTTGTTTGACGGATTCCCGACTCGACTAAATGATACGTGTCTTTTAAGCTTGCTTCCAAAGTCCAGGTCACTTTTAGTGACCTCTACGTAAGACTACGTCAGACTATAGATATAGATTGTAGAGGTCAAACCTATTTTTAAATTATTTCTTGTTTTCTAATATTCTTTCCTATTAAAACATCTTAAGATAAATAATTTTATCTGTAAATATTTATTTCGCTATATCATTCTTTCTGACATTCTATTTTTATAAATTTAATAATGATCATCATAGTCGTCAGCCAGCACATGCTTCGGTGTCGCCCTGTCAATATCTAACATTTTGTCTCGTTTAAAACATTTATAAATATTGGAAAAATAACAAAATGTTGGTTTCATCTTTTGTATTTATGGTCATGGCTGGCGGTCCTCAATAATTTGCCTTAATTTCTTTCCTTATTTCAGATCGTGCATATTAGTAAGAAAAAAAGAAATGGCAGATCTACCGGATTTCTAAAAAAGGTTCCAGTATTGATGCCAGTATGGTGGATGCTATTGTAACGGAAGTGGCTGAGATGGTGGCCGTATCGAGAGGATCTCTCTCGAAAATTATAACCGCCTATGACAAAGAAAAAAAAAGAAAAAATTCGCCTCTAAACAAAATTCTGGAAGAAAACCCGAGGTGAATGTGATTATAGATCCCTTGTAATTACCACGAAAGAAAAGCACAAAACCACTGCACTTAAAATTACAGCAGAGCTTATTAATCATCTAGATAATCCGTTTCTAACAACTGTTGGCCAAGAGCTGTGTGTTATGGAAAGGCTGTCTTGAGAAAATCACCGCTTCGTATTATTTTGTGCAAGCCCAACAACGATTATACCAAATGCCCAAATATTTGACTCGTTATTTCCTCTTCATTAACCAGTTCCAATATACAATCGACACAAGAAAACAAAATAACGATTACACACTAAATACAATATATGTTGAGTAGTAAAATAAGAATATTATTTCTGAAGGGAAATGAGAATAGAATTACGGTCGCTTGTTTTTCATAGTTATCTGCCCTTACACAAGCAGAATTAAAAGTTTAAATGTTTATGTTGCAGTGTGTGCGCGCATGTGTGTGTGTGTGTGTGTGTGTGTGTGTGTGTGTGTGTGTGTGTGTGTGTGTGTGTGTGTGTGTGTGTGTATGTGTGTGATTTGGAGTAAATTTTTTTAATGTTTTTTCTTTTTTTTTTCATTGCAATTTTGTTACTTGTTTTAGTATGAACTTATTCATTTTCGTGTCCTCATTATATTTTCCTTCGTTAAACAATAAATAGCTTTTCAATATACATATAATGTTCAAACATTGTTTTGTGCCTATATTATTTAATTGATAATGAGTCACATCTTAGCAATCCACTTGATCATATAATTGTTCATGGGATACTTAATTGCATGACGTGAAATATTATGTGAGTATTCGAACCGATAGATGGAGGGACATGAGGTGCTTATTTAAGAAGATTTTTAACATAGCAGATGTTATAGTCAGGAGAGTAAAGGTCCCGTGACATTGTCTTTCGTAGATGTGAAAGTTTCTTGAAGTAAACTATTTGCATGAAGTTTTTCCTTTGGGTTTTGAAGGAAAAATACATTTCCTGTCGGGAGTTGAAGCTGGATAACTTTATACTGTGAACGTTTTTAGGGGGAAACCAAAAAAACAAAGCTCAGTCGAATAGTCAAAAGTAAAAAAAAAACTTTCTATCGGATAGAGTTGATGGGGAAGTGATGGGGTCATTCTGGTGAGATTGTGAGTTATAGGAACGCAAAAACGTAGTGGTCTTGGAGGCACCAACCTAGATGTTGCTAAATACCTTATCTTAATTAAGGTGTATCTGACGATTTTACGCTTAAATAATTTCTTCAAGACTCAGTTACTTTTTAGAGCAGTAGAATAACCAGATGCTATGGCTTGCACGCCGGTAATAATCAACACACAATTATAAAATTAACGAAACCTGTGTTAACCAAAAGTATGTTAGAAAAGTACACGTTATGATTTGACGTTTTGATGTAATTGTATTTATTGTCTCTGGATAAGTCCATTAATTTCTGAAATAGGTTGATCAGCTTATCCTATAACAAAAAGAAAACTGAACAACACCGAATGCGGCAGAATGCTCCATCTTGAGACGTACACAGGCAGCAAAAAGAAAGTCCGTATTTTTTTAAAACAACTGCAAATTGAAGTTAAATTTAATGTAACTGTTTAAACAAACTATACCTCATTTGATTGGCCTTTTATTCTTCTATAATTTTACCTAGTCATATTTGATTTTTAATTGAAATATTCCACTGTTCACGTCTATTTAAGAAAATAACTTCAAATTGAGGAGGCAAAAAGAAAGTCCGCACAATGGAAAATGGTTATTTAAGTGTAATTTTAGGACATTAATACAACACAGCTACAACAGGAACACAATGAATTAGTTAATATTTAATAGTATAGCCCTTCTGCAATTTAACAACTTGCAATCTTTTGGGAATTCCTTGAATTAGACTGAAGCAATACTCCGGGGAAAGGTCACATTTTTCTTTAATTTTTGTCCAAAGTTCTATCAAATTTGAAATGTTATCATTGCGTAGCTGTTGCTTCATGTAATGCCATACGTTTTCGTTAGGATTGAGGTCTGGAGATTGTGCAGGCCAATCACAACACGGAATATCATGCTCTTCCAGGAACCTCTTGACATTGCCAGCTGTGTGAATGGGAGCATTATCCTGCATGAAAATGGGATTATCATCCAAATGTCTACAAAAGTAGGGTAGAAAATGCTCACTCAACATATTAATGTACTTGATCGAATTAATTCGACCTTGCAAACGAACTATAGGCCCTGGACCATTGGTACTAATAATGCCTCACACCAAAACTGAACTTTCACCACCTTGCAGCGTTGAAACTGAGAACCGACGGACGTACTTCCTACCATCACTGCCTAGTCTATTGAACTTGCTTTCGACGCTAAAAGCACTTTTGACTAATATGAAGAGTCATGATCTTCATGGCATCTGACGAAGTCCAGACGGCGATTTCTGCCCTTTACAGAAGTAATTGGCTTGCGCCTTGCAACACATCCTCGCAAATTAAATTCCTTTAATCTGTTCTTGACAGTAGAAAGAGAGCACTTTTTAACAAGATTGCACTGTTGTTGGATTTAGGGAGCCGTCTCAAATCTGTTTCTTAGTCTGCTGATCTTGATAGCATTGTCTTCCCTGTTAGAAGAAACTCTAGTACGACCAGATTTAGGGGCATCACGAACACTGCCGGTGTTTTGGTGCTGTTGCACAGTCTTTCGTAGCGTTTTCTTATCATATTTCAATCTGCAGCCGATTTCTCGATTGGATAAACCAGAAAGGTGGAGATTAATCAGTTCCTGACGATCACTAATAAAAAGTCGTGGTATATGGACTAAATGTTACGTTGTATAACCTGGAACAACAACAATTGGGATTAGAGACGCTTTGTTTCCTGTTGGTGGATATTTTAAACTGATTTAGGGGCGATAATTTAAGCTAGATTTAAGCAAATTTGTTGCGGCTGACTTTCTTTTTGTTTTCTCAATCTGAAGGGTTTTTTTTAAATTGACATGAACACTAGAATATTTCAACCAAAAGTCCAATATGAACAGGTAAAATTATAGAGGAATAAAAGGTCAATCAAATAAGGTATAGGTTGTTTAAAAAGTTACTTTAAATTTAGCTTGAATTTGCAGTTTAGAAAAAAATTACAAGTGCGGACTTTCTTTTTGCCGGCACTGTATATGACTCTTGCACGGGTGTGTAGCCACACGATAACAATCGCTGATCTGAACGTTGTTTCCTGGTTTTCCTTTTCGTCTTGTCTTATATATATATATATATATATATATATATATATATATATATATATATATATATATATATAAGTGAACGTGTCTCTCTCTGTGTCTGCGTGTGTATATGTGTCTCTGTGTCTGTGTACATTTCTCTACGCAATAACTCTGTCAATTTTAAGTCTACATACTTGAAATTTGATATAAAGGATATTGAGATTTGGGAAACTCTTTGTAATCCGTTTTCGGCCAGAAATTTGGCTGTTAAAGGGTCAAAGTTAAACGATTTGACCTTTGAGAACTCTACCAAACTCTTTCGCCAATTTTGGGTATAAACAATTGAAATTATAGATATAGCTTCATTTGACATCGATATAACTTAATAACTTGATTTGAGCCCAAAACAATAAATGTTAAGGAGTCATAATAGGGGTCAAAGTTAAAAAAAAATGACCTCTGCGGTCTCTACCAAATTACTCAAACAATTTCTGGTCTAAACATTTGAAATTTTACATAAAAGGTATTCAGAGATAGGACAAGCTTTTTAATCGGTTTGAGTCGAAAATTTGAGCTACAAATATATAAACCTATGTATGTATGTTTGCATGTCTGCCTAAAACTTTCGACAGAGGTAATGGATTTTCACAAGATCAATATCATTTGAAGCTCGACCCTTCAGGCGACAAATACCTAAAAATTGGCTAAAAACATTAATTTCTTTACCCTCAACTGGGCACTTTTCTACAGGGAGGGGTCGCTTTTTTCGCCGATATTTTCGAAAGTCATCCTCTCTTTTCGATTGTCTAGTCTTAATTTAAACCTACGTCACTTCCGGTTTGGCATTAGTCGTAACAGCAAAGACGTCACGTTTCCCCCCCCCCCGTTCTTTTCCTTCTTCGCAGTCTGGGTTCGAGCCTGCCTTTCTACTACCACTTTTTTTTGCTCAACACACACCTCCAATCACCCGGGTAACGCCGGGCACCCATGCTTGCACACACACACACACACACACACACACACATACAAACACACACATATATATATATATACATATATATATATATATATATATATATATATATATATATATATATATATAAGCGAAAATGTGTGTATGTATGTGTCTGTGTGTTTGTATGTCTTGCAAAAACTTTCGACAGATGCCAGGGATTGTCGCCAGATAGGTATTATTTATAAGCTGATATTACACAAATCGAAAAATTGGCCAATAATATTCATTTCTTCACCCTCAACTGGACCCTTTTCTACATGGAGGGTAGCAAAAAGAATCGTTCCTTCATTTTCCCTTTCTACTACTACTGCGACGATGACGTCATATTTGAATTTGTTGGTTTTTTAAACATTTCATTTTGTCAGTTCTTAGTTGTTCGTCTCTTTGGCGTCGGTGTAACGTGTCAGACTTTTTTTCTGCCTTAGCTTCGAGGCTTCGGGTTCAAGTCTTCCTCCCTACCAAAACTTTTTTTCTTTTACATCTCTAAAAACCCGGGCAGCGTTTTTTTTTTATTATTATTTAACCAGGGGTATTACTTCGCTTAGTCTTTAGTTTACCCTCTACACATACAGCGTTGTTATCTTAAGATTGTAGGTTCGATTCGACAGGTTTATTTATGCCACTTTTTTCTGCTTTTCGCTGTTCGTTTTTTGTTTTTGTTTTATTTTTGTCGCTGCTTTGTTTTTTGGTTTTGGTTTTATCAATTTTTTTAACATCGTTTTTTTATAATATTTAAACAGCCTTATTACTTACCCCCCCCCCACACACACCCCTACAAACACCCGAGCAACGCCGGTACTCCCGCTTGTATATATATAAAAGCAACATTGAATCTGGTCACGACTAAATGGATGGCCACTTGGGACTTCCAGGTGCTGTATGTGCTCTCTGCTGATCTCGGCATTGTTTTCAATCGTTCTGGACTTCTCTTTGTCACTGGGCTCCAACAGTGCCTTTTCAGGAGAGGTGAGGTTAGCGATTGCGCTACGATTGCTTTACAATTATACGTGCAACTGTCCCTACAGGGGATATCATTTGCCTTTAGAGACTGAACGGAGGCATTGATATGTATGTATGTATGTATGTATGTATGTATTTGTAGTCATCGACATACAGTATTGTATCGTTGTATCACAACTCATGAGTGCCGCTAGACTAGCACTTCTCCCAAGCCGAGGATTGAACCTGGAACCATCGCGTTGACAGTCAGCAGTTCTACCCATCGCAAATAACTCCATAAATGTCTATTTTAAACAAACATTCGTATATTACTTTTATAGTGCTTTGTGTGTGTATTATGCAAATGACACTCAAGATGAAAACAGTAGAAACAGTAAAATAATACGAATTATTAATCCTCATCTCAAAAATTCCAAAGCCTATATTATTATCTCTGTTTTTCTTTTTATTCGTTGGTGATTGAGGATGTATTTCTTTGTGTAAAGGGAGAGCGAGTAATCGAAACGAAATAGTTACAGTGAGATAAAAAAAAACTGTCTGTCGTTTATTATTGAATAGTAAGGAGAGATAAAGTCAGAGAAAGCGAATACTTCCATTTTTTGCTACCTGGCACTTTCATTTCTCAATGGGCTTATAAAAATCATTGCCCAATGGACAGTTTTCAACCAAGTTGTCTGTTCTCTTTTTTTTT
>NC_136488.1:64409971-64489971 GCF_053919585.1 Euprymna scolopes | reverse complement strand
AACATGCTCATGAATGTGTCTAGATTATTAATGCTTAGGAAATATAAATAAATTATATATATATATATATATATATATATATATATATATATATATATATATATCTTATAAACAAACACACACACACACACACACACATACATATATATATATATATATATATATATATATATATATATATATATATATATATATATATATATATATATAAGTAGGCCGCCTCGTATTAGCCGGTCGAAAATACGTTTAAATATAATTTTTAAATTAATGCAGATTTCGTATTTATTATTATATTATATTATATTATATTATATTATATTATATTATATTGGCCCAATATATAGTAATGATTTAAAAAGTTTAAAAAAATGACCGAGAATCGAAACCAAAACGTTTAGCTTACGATTTACTTTGTTTCTTTGACGTTAATGCTTGAACTATGAAGACTTGCAAGGCTAAAAATTAAAGCATGAACAAATAGCTATTACTTTACGCATGCATATTACGCATGCATATTCGTAATGCCGCCGTTCGACCTTCATCTAGCAAATTCCATTTCCTTGATTATCACACTGATTATACACCGACTTTCCCCCGCTCAAATTAAAGTATAAAGTTTTGCATGGGTTCGAATTTTTTATATGTTCAGATCGTGTCTATAGACCAAAAACTGACAGAGGAGTTTGGCAGGAAATTTTTTTTAAACAAATACACATACATAAATATGGAAAGAGGTTTGCGTTTTTAATAGAACCTTTTTACGCAAATATTGTGCAAATATAAATCATGTAGAATATCTGCATGAATATAATTACATGTAATAGTTAACTAAAGCTGATCATCCATAAGAAAACCGAAAAAATTAATAGGGAATTAATAAAAATGAATGTTTAAAAGAATATGCAAATTAGGTAAACCTTTTGCAGATAATGCAATTCCACAAAGTTGTATTTTCTTTTTAAATGAATATAAAAAGTAGTTTTTAATATGAATATCAATACACAAAAAGTTATAAGTATATATATATAAATATATAAATAAATATATATATATTACTTCAATCCAGCCAAAGCATGGCACTACAACTGAGAGGTATGAAATAACTGGTAACTGGAGATCAGTCTTATATGGGCATCTTAATTAAGATGTTATGCAGCAAGTAGTTTATTTAGATTTAAATTTCTGCATGTCAGGGAAAGAAGCTAATTCAAAAAGCAAGCGGTTTAAGGCAAGAATCTATTTATGACGTGTGGACGTCTACAGTGAGGAAGATTGATTTTAGTGCTTGCCTGAATTGACTGAGGTATATGCATATAGTAAGGTCTGAAAATATATTTATGGCGATTAATCTACACAGAATTATCCGCGTTTCATCCTCGTGAAGATTCGTCAGGCTACTGCATGGAATTTATATTGTTTCGTGTTTTTATATATACCCGTGATGTCGGGTTCGCTAGTCAGCAAATCAGATTCCTCGATATTCACACCATTTATTGTAGCCAATGAGCGCGCGCGCACCTTTTCTTTGTTGCTTCTTGTTGTTCTAGCCCTACTTACGTATCGAGCATAGTCGAAGTAAATACTCAAAATATTTACATAAAATTTTATGTAGATACATAAAATAATATATATATGTATGTGTGTGCATACATATATATATACACACAAACATATATATATGTATATATGAATGTATTTTGTCAACTCCCCATATTTCCTCCTATAACACAGAACAAGCTAGGTAACATACAAATATCCGTGCATGAGGTCGCCAAGCTAACCAAGAACCTAGATTCCAGTAAAGCAACTGGCCCTGATGACATCCCAGTTATAGTGTTAAAAAAGCTTCAACCAGAACTTGCTCCCATACTTACGAAACTATTTAAGCGCTGCCTTAACGAGAAGTGCTTTCCGACTCCCTGGAAGACCTCATCAGTTTGCCCTGTATTTAAGAATTCAGGTGATAAGTCATCTCCCTCTCAGTACAGACCAATAAGTCTCCTGTGTGTTATGAGTAAGTTGCTGGAATTCATATTAAATAGAGAAATAGTCAACCACCTCAGCAGGAATAACCTTCTCAGTGACACACAAGATGGTTTCCGCTCTGCAAGATCTACCGCAGATGTGCTGACGGTTATATCTCACAGGATTAGTGAATCTCTTGACAAAGGCTTCCTTTCTAGGGCAATTGCTCTTGACATATCAAAGGCCTTCGACAAGGTATGGCATAAGGGTCTACTTCACAAGATTTCCAGCTACGGTATAACTGGAAATGTTTTCTCAATCATTAAATCATTTCTCTCCGATAGGCTCATAAGAGTAGTGGTAGATGGACAAAAATCGGAGGCCTGCAATATAAATGCTGGAGTCCCTCAGGGGTCAATTCTGCGCCCAACTCTCTTCCTGACCTACATCAATGACCTCCCTAAACAGATACTTAAATCATTCGTTGACATCTATGCTGATGACACGACCATCTACGGCAACACATCAAAGGCTGTAAATGACAAAGTTCTCTCTGATTCTCTCTCCTCTGATCTCGAGCGCGTGGTTCAGTGGGGGAAGACGTGGCTGGTTACCTTTAATGCATCCAAAACCAAACTCCTATCCTTACATCATCAACGCTCTGGTCCCCATCTGGCATCAATTGTGATTGATGGCTCTCGTCTGGGTGAGGCCCCGTGTTTTGACAAGCTTCTGGGTTTGACCTTTACTCCTGATCTGAAATAGAACACGTACGTAAAGTCTGTTGCCAAGGTCGCTGGAAAGATGGTGGGATCCTTTTACCTCTCCAGAGGATATCTCACTACTGATGCAATTCTCTATCTATATAAAAGCCAAGTACGTCCAAGGATGGAATACTGCTGCCATATCTGGGCAGGAGCTGCTAAAAACAGCCTATCCTGCCTTGACAGAGTACAAAATAGACTTCGCGGCTTAGTGGGGGATGTCCTTTTCTCTACCCTGCAACCTCTCTCCCACAGAAGAGACGTTGCGAGCCTATCCTTGTTTTATCGTTATTTTCATGGCAGGTGCTCGCCTGAACTCCAATCTCTGGTCCCCCCCTCGCCAATCTTTCACGAAAAACACCCGTCTAGCTGAATCCACTGTGAAAAATTTCCCCCACTCTATATTTGTGCCTAAATCAAAACGCGGATTCCATGAACAAAGCTTCTTTCTTAGAACTGCACGCCTGTGGAACTCTGTTCCGTCTGCCTGCTTCCCACCGGACTACAAGTTGGATGTCTTCAAGTCCAACGTTAACAAATTCCTAATGAACCGCCCCCTTTAGTAAACACATCATCAAATCTCCACACTAACGTAATGTACTTGCAATAACCCTTATCCCTGAGTGGCTTCCGGGCCTTGATAAGTGGTGATCACTGTGTAAAAAAAAAGAAATCAATGATTAGAGATCATATATAAAGCGAAAACAAACTGCATGTAAAAGGAATATACATAATGTTTTATACGTGTGTATACATAAATATATATATATATAAAAGTTTATCCTTTTTTATTCTATTTCTTGTGTGTCTTATTCGGTTTATGAATACACACACACATACACACACACACACACACACACACATATATATATATATATATATATATATATATATATATATACATATATATATATATATTCTCATCAATTCAACCCCAATGTTCTGAAGGATAGATGATAAATGCACAAAAGGGATAAAAAACAACAACAAAAAATCAGGGGCCCCGACACGTAGAAAACACATCTCCCAACCTAACCTTCTTGGTGAAATATTAAAAGGGGTTCGGCTGAGCGGGCTCCCGGCCCTAACCCATCTTACCCATCTCAACTTTACATGAACAATTTAGCACGGAATTTATTTCATCTTGATATCGCAGGACAGAGTCGTATTACGAGTCGGTAGGGACGCTTGCCCCACCCTTCAATCACCCATGCCCAACCTCTTATTCCACCCATGCCCGACACCCAGGCAATAGTGAATCAATTGCAACAGCGCATAAGTTTTCGATACACACAACTGCCATCTCTCATGCCCAAAAAATATTGCCTCACTATGGAGAGATTTTGTAACGCCCTGCCGCTGATATACAAGAGGAAAACAGAACAATTTGCTCCCCCTCCTCGCAATCATAAACGATTCGAATCTCATTGCTAAAACATGATTGTTATTTTTTCATACAGGAGATGTTGCCGGGAGATTTTTCTGGTACATATATATAATTACATACGAAAGAATCTTTGTGATGTGCGCATTCGTCATAACGAAGATATTATATCCCAAAAATCACATAAGTTTATCAAATTTTACAATTTTCAGCGATTAAGTATTTTGCCAGCCATTGGTGACCTCTTACTTATGGAGAAATAGATTATTCTTGGAAGCTGTATTTAGCTGTCTGACCTTGTGTTGGCTGTACTTGAGTTGACCGCCTTTGAATTTTAATGCATCCTAAAAAAATATATCGTCTACCGGCTGTCTCATCAAGCTCATTATAGAGTTTGATTTTCTTAAATAAAAAAAAACTATTTTATTAATTTATGTGAATTTTGGAATATGAATTCTTCGTTTCGTGATGGATACGTTACATCATAAAGATTTTTTTGTATTTTTTATTTTTTTAAATGGATATAATTCTTTATAGGAATCTCTTTTTTCTTCTAAAGCCAATGCTTTCATTAGGGTATCACTACTTACAAACGCCAAAAGGTCATTCGAGAAAACGGGTTTAATAGGTGCCAAGTTTACGGGTAGACACTACTGCGGTGATTGGTAATGACGCTGGTGATTCGGCACAATTTTACTATTTAAGAGGACGGCTCAATAAGAATTTGCTTACATTGGACTTTAAAACGGCCATGTTGTAGTCAACTGTGACGCAGACTTCCCGGGATCAATACTCTTTTTACTTTTAATTTTTGTAAGTAACTAGAAGGATATCCATACCAAGACGGGAAAAATGAATTTCCCAAACACAACCTTTTTTACGACATCTTATATTCCCTCACGAAAATTAATATCAAGGCATCATGATATTTAGCTATATGTCTAGAATTCTTATTCTAATTTTGATCGAAATCCCTAGTAAGATTTGGATTCTAGAACAAGTTCAAAATTAAGTTTATTCATCAAGCATGAGCGAAATACTTCGAGATTGAAGCATTTATGTTTATTAACTTTTGCTACTCCTCGTGGTTTATCTCGACCGTCTATATAAAACACACCACACATCTTGCGTATTCTTCTTCTCCTTGGAGAGCACACCTTTTGTTTCTTTGAGGTGAGGTTGTTTGCTGCATTACTAGTACACTATTCCTGATCTTAGTATTACATATGAAACCTTCGAGAGGTGATCTTTTGCACCGTGTGCTTGTTTGAGGTGGTAAAGTTTCTGAGTCTCCATTGCAATAAATAAAAATTCAGGGAATCTTACTTAACTGCCTAAATGCAACGTCAATAGAAGTCTGAAATATCTGAATCTTGCGGGTATCCTTATGATTAACGTTTCTATTTCACTTCCGCCTTTTAAATTTATTTTGTAACGGTATTTTTCGTTTATTAAATTGTCAGGTGAAAGTACAGAATCGGGAAAAGAATCCCCACTCTCCGTGTTAAGAAGGGCTTTTCTATATAATAACGTTATTATTTAGGGAAAAAAATCTTGATATGAGGGATGGGCAACCGGAAGTGAAGTGAAACTGTAATTGTAAAGATAACTGAATTTTCAAATGGGAGGTTGTACCTATATTATGCCTCCTTTTAATTACTCTGAAGAAACTGTAATTTGAGGAATATGTTTTATCATGTCTAGTGTCTAATGTTACACTTTAAAAAATTGATTATATCTGAGATTTTACGAGGGGATTTTATCCCCTTTTCCCCATTTACATAAAACTAAACTAAGCAAAATATAACCCACATTTGGACGCCTTACGCCTTTCAGCTGCGTTTCAAAATTCATAATAATCGATCAATTAGTTTAGAAGTGAGCTCTTTACATACAAATATTTAAACATAAAAACTTAACTAACTTTATAAAGATAAAGACTAGCTGTCCATATTCAGCGCTATCCGGGACCCGTTAGCGTAAAATAATGTTTTATTATTCAGATTTTAAGAAATTTAATTCAATGTAGCATTCCTATAAGGCAAAGATTAAAATTGTTGAATTGTGCGTTGACGCACTAGCTCCACGTGCAGCCTCTCCACATTAATTCCTTCAACAAACCTTCCACACAGCAACATCCCACTTCTTCACTGTAGTGATCCCCAGATGCCTGAATGCTTTCTAATCTAATAACTTCTGTTTTCAAAATGCTTGCCTTGGAATTAAATTTAAATGTAATGTGAGCAAAAATCTCGTGAGACAACTAGGGTTCACCTATAATTCTGGAAGGAGTGAAGTAAAACAAAATCGCGTGTAATACTATGAAAGATTTTTAACAAAACAAATAAATAAAATGTTAGTTTTAAAGTACATCCAAACAAAACTATTTCCCGCATGATTTATAATCAACAAAGCAAAAAACGAGAGTGAACAAAAACATTTTTGTGCTTCTTTTGTTTCAGCTCGTTTGACTCATTGGTCTAGTGGTCTTCATCAATTCGCTGTTTTGATACATCATTGCAATGCAGCTTCCTATTCCAGTAACTTTGTTCGGAGAACTGCAGGTTTGTGGAACTCTCTTCTTGTTACCTGTTTTCATTCTTTTTCTTTTTCTAAATTAAGGTTGATAGACCTCTCGTGTTTTTGGTCATAATAATATTTTGTTCTTGTTAGCGCCTTACATTAAGTGGCTTCACGTCTTGTTTTGAGTGATTTCCATAAAAATGTTGCCTTCCCAATAGTCTAATGTTTAAACGCCTTGCCTGATTTACTCGGGAAATATGAAATGAGATACGTACATATAATCTTGAATCGGTAAAAACACGAGATGATAATGTTATATCCGTAAAGGATTGTGCAACTTTTGTAGGAAATCTTAAGTGGAAAAGACCAATGCGTAGCAAAGCAAAACCAAAAGTTAAAAGAAATAATCAACCAAAAAACCATAGCCAGATCTTATGGTAAATTTCCAAATAAGAAATGCGCTTCTACCCTCTTTAGTAAATACAAAACTGTGTACACTTTTCATATTTCCTTAGTTTGACGCCAAACCCCTTACAACTATCTCATTTGAAAAGACTCTATTAAATTAAAATACATTTATAATGATGTTGGGTTAAATTTTATTTGTTTTTTTTTTCTTTTGTCATATATATATATTTTATCTTTCTATACGACTATCATAAATATATATATTATATATATATATATATTGTTGTTGTTGCTGCTGTTGTTGTTGCTGCTGCTGCTGTATTAAAATCCAGATTAGCTGATTCACACGATATTTCTACAAAACCTTGTAAATAATACTAATAATAAAATAAATATAAATAAAACACTCGTTTCCAAATCACAACCATATAACACATGTTGAATTCTAATCATTGTGGCATGTTCGAAAAACAAAACAAAAACATTGTTTTCACGTCAAAATTGTACCACATTTTTGAATTCTGACGATTACCTGACGTTCGTAAAGAAAGTAAAAAAATAACGCCTTCCATATCATAAACAAGAACTAAAACATTAGTTTGGCATCATAAACACATCAAGATATTTTAAATATTGAACTTGAACGTTATTTCTTCATATTAAATATCCGTTTAAATTCTTGAATTGAATACAAAATATTGACGAATATATTTTTCTTTGTCAATTCAACATTCATTTAGGCAATGTTGATCGGTAGTGTAAACAGGTTAAGTAGTCGGTGAAACTTATTTAGTATTTCGAATTTGGTCTCTAGTTCTCAGGTGTAAACTTGGTTATTTTGTGTAAGTTTATACTTCCATGTTTGGGTTTTCTCCGGCTTGAAAAGGAACGCGAACTTCAATATCCTGTTTTTCTTTTCTTTTTTTTTTTTTCTTTTTTTTTTGCTGCCTCAATATCCAGTTTCCTTTATTCTATGTAGCTAAAATGATTTGAAAACTTTAAGAACATTAAATTTAATTTTCTATGTTTATTATTTATAGCAAATTAGGTGCAAACCTTTTATAATATTTTGCAATATTTTCCTCTGAGATGTATAAACATCGCAAACTCATGGGTTAAGGAAATTTATTTTACTATACTGTATTCTTTGTCTAGCATACAATAACATTTCTATATTTGAAATTTAACTTTTTCAAATCACAAATTTTAAATTCCTAAATTATGCATATATATATATATATATATATATATATATATAATATTTGAAATTTAACTTTTTCAAACCACAAATTTTAAATTCCTAAATTATGCATATATATATATATGCATAATTTAGGAATTTAAAATTTGTGATTTGAAAAAGTTAAATTTCAAATATTATATATATATATATATATATATATATATATATATATATATATATATATACAGAGATAAAGATTAAGGTTACGTTATAGATTCATTGCATATCATATCAATAAGGATGAGAGCGATTACAATATGTGAAAAGGAGATGAGGGGGAAACAGTTTTTAAAACTAAATGCTTATTGCTTCTCGCCTAAAAATTAGGGCAACAAAATTATATATATATTTTACTATACTGTATTCTATATTTTACTATACTGTATATATATATATGCACAGAGTAGGGGCAGAAAAGATAAGACCGATAAGCATTAGCAGCACACACACACACACACACACACACACACACACATATATATATATATATATATATATATATATATATATATATATATATTAGTGCTTGTGAGAGCAACAAATGGAAAATAGAAAGCCGACGACAGATTAAAGTGTCTGCTTCATTTGTTTTTATCTATCAGTTCTTTCATTTCAACACTCTTCATAACTCTTTCAATATAAGAAGTCGAAATATTAATACTAAAATAAAGTTTTCGACATTATCCGCACTCTGGCGAATTCATTTTATATATATATATATATATATATATATATATATATGTATATATATATATATATATATATATATATATATATATATATATATATATATATTTTGTGTGTGTGTGCGTTCGAGAGTTTGTGAGTATGGCACTGTTTACAACGAAATCACTCTTGCGTGGGAACATATGTTCCTTTTAGACTTATTTATCTCCAGAAATCTCCTTTCCCTCAATATGGACGTGTTATTTATTTTTTTTGTTTGTTTTTTGTTTTTTTCTTGCTATTTTAATTTTTTGGGTGACAAGCCTTTTCGTTTTGTATCCAACTTTCGTAAATTCGTTTCACGAGAGCCATTTTTTTATTGTTTTTTTTTTATTTGTTGGATACAAACGGGCATGACCACTTGGAATTTTTCGAATTTTATGTCGTCGGTTAAGAAACAAAAAGCATTTTAAATCTGGTAATGTTTGTTGATGCTGCTTTCATTATTATTATTATTATTATTATTATTATTATTATTATTATTATTATTATTATTATTAGAGTTGTTGTTGTTGTCGTCTACGCAGTCCGTCTGTTTGCTGTTGACTTGTTCTCACGTTCTCTTTTTCGTCGTATTGTTTTAATGAGGTACTTACTACCTCTAAATAGAAAAAATAGAGAAAAAGGCAAAAGTATATCTATATATGTGTGTGCGTGTGTGTGTGTGTGTGTGTGTGCGTGTGTGTGTGTGTGTGTGTGTGTGTGTGTGCATACTTACTAGCAGTGAAACGCGACGTTGCTCGGGATTGAATGATGGTCCATTTTTCAAGCAAATTGATTAATTGCCTTTTCTATTTGGGTACCCCTCGCGGTGTACCGAGGGCAGCTTTATGTGCCTCCACGCAGTGACTTAGTCCACAATACAATGTAGGTTTCATTGCGCTGTACAGAACCTACTGTTGATTTTATAACGTTATTTTTATATAGTGGATGTTATTAAAGCTTAAAATACAAAAATCAACTGTCATGGTTTACTTGTGCTTTAAACAGAAACATTAATTTCGAACGTGCGCTTGTCATATCAAAGAACCCGCATCTAATTTTATATGGCGGGCCTTCTTACTTTTGCGGTGATAATAGTTTGAATTAAAGTTTAAAATGAAAAAATCACGTTCAGTTGTGCTCTAAGCAAAAAATATTTATTTCGGACGCATCCCTGTCATATCCAAGACCTTACTGTTGATTTTATATGCCGGGCCTTTCTGTTTGTGTGGTAATGAAAATTCTCAAATTCAGTTGTGATGTAAGGCTTCTAGGGTGTTAATTTTAATCACAATCTTCTGTTTCTCATCGGATTTTTTCGATTATTGATTTTCATATTTATTGAAGACATTCCGATACAAAACCTATCTAAGAGTACCGCCAGACACATAAAGTATATTTGTATGAAATTCGAACTCACACACGCATACATATAAAGTTCATAATATATATATATATATATATATATATATATATATATATATATATATAGTAAATTGTTGAAATAAATACTTAAAGTTTACGCATAAATTTATACTTTCGTATATTAATTATATATATATATGTGTGTGTGTGTGTGTGTGTGTGTGTGTGTGTGTGTGTGTGTGTGTGTGTATTATTAGCACACCGGTGCCAGCAAAGGTAAAATTAATTCCTCGAGCAGAATATATGTTCTCTTACGAAGATTAAAATCAAGATATACTGCTTCTAAATTTTTTGTCTAAATGCCTTATTCTAACTTTGATAAAAATTCATTTTTTTTTATTCTAGAAAATGTCTATATTTTATTTGTTTGTTTTAGCTTTGGGTGGGAGCTTGATTAGAAATCTAAATTACGGATGACATATTCAATGAAAATCTGAAATGCTTAAATTTTTTAATGAGGTTATTATGATTATAGAAAGCGTACTAAAATCCCTGTCAAATTATCCAAAGAAATTGAAATTAGTGGAATAGTTAGTAATTGATGTCTAATGGCCATTGTTAAAATTTGATTAACATTTACTTTCCAAATGCATTCTAAGCAGTGGGATAATTATGGTGTCCGAATTGATATTTTTTGTTTTGTTTATTTTGTTGTTGTTGTTGTTGTTGTTGTTGTTGCTGCTGCTGCTACTCTTGTTTGCTATGCGTTTGTGTGTTTCACTTTCGCTTTTGCTATCTACTGCAAAAGGTTTCGTTCTGAGGCTAAATAGACATACCCTTTACCAGCTACATGTTTCTTGACAGGAGTTTAACGTACACACGCGCGTGCGCACACACACACACACACACACACACGCACGCGCGCGCGTGCGCGCCACCCCATATATATATATATATATATATATATATATATATACTAGCCTTGGTGCCCAGCGTTGCTCGGGTGTTTGGAGGTGTGTGTTGAGCAAAATTTTTTTTAATAGTGGTAGTAGACAGGCAGACTCAAACCCGTACCGCGAAGGAGGAAAAAAACGTGAAATATTACATGACGTCTTTACCGTTGCGTCGCCAAATCGGAAATGGCGGAGGTTCAAATTAAAGCTAGTCAATAGAATGGGGGTAATGACTTTTGAAAATATCGGTAAAAAAAAAAGGAATAACGTTTTTAGCTAATTTTTCGATATTTGTCGTCCGAAAGATCGATCTTCAAAATGATACTGTCTTCATGAAAATCTGACGCCTAAGTCGAAAGTTTTAGGCAGAAATACATACATACATACATACATTAAAACACATAGGTGAGATTTATATTATAGATATTTCCCCAAAACCCTTAGCGTTGATGGAGGAGAGACTAAAACTTGCTGTTATAGTTTCAAATGATCTGAACTAACAACAAGGGGAGACTTCTAAATATATTCCATATGTTATATCTTCCCTCTTTCGGAAATATGGTATAATTATGAATATCTCCAGTATCAAATAATCCTTATACAGTGTGAATTTTTTTTATTTATGTATGAAAACCAAGGAGGGGATATATAACATATGAGAAATATTTGGAATCAAGTCTCCCCTTGCTATTATCTCAGATCATTTGAAACCATAGCAGTAAGTTTTAGTCTCCCCTCCGTCAAGGCCAGAATTTTTGGGGAAATATAAGATAGTTTGTAATTTATATGTAAAACTGGGAAAAGAAATGACTATGATTGAAATATTTGTAAATGTGGAGTATCTTTCCACAAAAAAATATCCTTTAAAACTACCACTATTACAAGTTTGAGGGGGAGTTGCTGAAAACGAAAATAACAGTTAAAATCCCAGGAAACAAGTAGTTCTCAAGATATGCCAAAATAACAGGTTTAAAAAGTAAGGGGGTATTTTCTCTATTAATTCAACGTAAAATGAACACCCACTATATAGCTACTTTTTTTTAGGAAGGGGGAGGCATCTGTTAATTTTTAGTAGTGTCTAGTCGTTAATTGTAAGCCAACACAAAACTTACATTAAAAATCTTGTTTTCCAAAGGTTTTTGGGTGTGCTGAAAACGAATATCGCACTTAAATTTCCGCAAATAAGTATTTTTTCAAGTGTTTTGCAACGTAATTATTTATGATAAAAGTGCGCACATATTTTTGCTTAATACCCGAACAAAACATATTTGCAGAAAATGTAAATGCGATATTCGTTTTCAGCATACTCGAAAGCCTATATAAAACAAGATTTTTAAGGTAAGTTTTGTGTTAGTCTACCATACCAAAATAATCACAACCCTTAAGAAAAATAACATATTCTCCCCAAAAATGGCCATAAAAGGGATGCTCATTTTACGCTAAATTAATATCGAAAAATGATGCCCACTTTTTGCAACAATACTGTGCAACTTAAAGAGCAAATGTCACATAGCCGCCTACATAATTCAGGGCAATAGCTTTCCAACGAACTTTCATTTGTTAAATTCTAATCAATAGTCGACGAGATTTCGAACTCATAAAATTGCCCAAAAAGGTGGTAAATCTATATCTGAATATATCTATACTCGTAGCAAAATTGAATATTGAAATGCTCATATCTTTGGTTCTATGGGGCAAAACTACATGAAAAAAAATAGTCTTTTTTTTTTAATTATAATACTATTCTATGGTAAAAACTTTATGATAACTGCTATAAAAGTACATATTTTCAAATTCGCCTACATTTGTATATATAGTGTCATGGTAGGTAGCTTCGGTTCTGCTGCTTCGGTTATCTCCCCTTTAGCTTTGCCAGGCCACTAATATATATATATATATATATATATATATATATATATATATGTATATAGTTCTATGATATATATATATATATATATATATATATATATATATATATATCCCCTTTAGCTTTGCCAGGCCACTAATATATATATATATATATATATATATATATATATATATATATATATATATATGTATATAGTTCTATGATATATATATATATATATATATATATATATATATATATATATATAATCTGCTAACCAGTTTCTATCCTCTGACGAGAATAATATTACAGTCTTTGAAACCCAGCGGAATAAGGATATTTCACGACCCTTTTTTATTGGAGGTATTCTATCGAAAAATAAATTTGTACATGTAAATTTCTGATTTACAGTTTTTATTTATGATTATGGTATATATATATATATATATATATATATATATATATATATATATATATATATATATATATATATCACGTTTACACACTGGTTCTCACCAGATCACTGAAATTAAGCAACGTTGAGCCTGACCAGTACTAGATGGATAACCATTTTGGAAGGCTAGGCGCTGTATATACCATGCTGAGTCGTAGAAATTTCCAGGTTCGTATCTGGGGGCGCATTAATTCACTGGGAGAGATGCACCTCCAGTCTTCGTTGAGGCATGCGTTTAAGAGAAGGTAAGTCTTATATAAAAACCTGCGGTCTAGTGTATATTCTTTCCTGTTGCAGTCATCTGCACCGGCAAAAGTTAGCAGTAATACCAAAAGTGTGGTTGGTTCTACCCAAAGCCTTCACCACCATAAAGAAATCATTTGTGTGGAGAATCCATTATTTATATATATATATATATATATATATATATGTGTGTGTGTGTGTGTGTGTGTGTGTGTGTGTGTGTGTGTGTGTGTGTGTGTGTGTGTGTGTGTGTGTGTTATAGACGGAATTGGACCTGGTGTCTGAAGAGCAAAGTTTATTTTAATGTATAATACTTTAAAATAACAGTGCTCATAGGACTGTCGATATCTAAGCTCATTAGGTAAAGGTTTAACATTGTGGACAAAGGCGTAATCTTAGTAGCCAGTGTGGGATCTATAATATTAGTAGCTCTTTTGGGGGAGATCCTGTCTAATATGGGGAGACAATCGCTTAGTGGACCAGCACATATTTTGCAACAATACTCTACGCATGGGTAATTGATAGCTTTATAGAATTATTAGAGACTGGCAGACGTGAAACGTTTTCTATCTCGGTAAAGAGAACCCAGCTTTTTTTGTAGCAGACTTATCAGTATCTTGTCGGTATTTGTTTCAATTCATTTCGCGTGTTAGATGATAGCCAGAATTTTCATGTAGCAAACTATCACCCATGGTAATTGATGATTGGATTCAAGGATTCAGACATTACTTTGGATATACGTGTGTTGATTTTGCTCACGCGTAAAGCGTGTTATCATCCATATGATGTCCTTTCAATAAATTTGCAGACATCTTTTACAGGCATTTAAAATTATCGTAGACTCTTGAAACTTCAGTATGTTATTGCTAGACATCTTATGAGATGACTGACCAATTCTTATAATATCAAGTTCAAAAGAAGAGCTACAGCAGGGATTGGAATATACTAACACCTCATTGTCACAAGTGGTGAATTTCAAAAATGCAATCTGCACGTGGGGACACTTTAGAAGAATGATAGGCAATAAAATTCTGTTTTAAATTTAAAAAATCCACAGAAACGAATAGAATACTTCAGACTGATCCTACATGAATCGAACATCATTTTTTGAGTAGCATGAGAAATGTAAGGAAAGCTAAGAGTCTGCGAGAGATGATGAGAGGTGTGGAGGAGTGAGAAAGTCAGAACAACAGAGATGATTGGTCAAATAAAGCATTTCATGTATAAAATCCGTTGCGTATCTATAGAGATAATAAATGCGCAGTTTGATATCAGTGTGGAAACTGTACACACAATTATTTGCGAAGAACTGAAGTTTCAGAAGATTTGCGTAAAGTTTGTCTCAAGAAGATCAGGCTATTTGACCAAGAAGGGCATCACAATATTTCCTGACCCTCCCTATAATCCAGACCTTGACCAGACCAGACCAGACCAGACCCTGTAACTTTTGGTTATTCCCTAAGCTCAAGCAAAGCCTTAGAGGCAATTCAGAAAATGAAAGATGCAGTGACGAGGGTCATTTATACGTTCACACAATAGGACTTCCATGGAGTTTTTCAGAAGTTGTTGGAACGGTACGAGTGGATTGCAGCTGGAGGAGATTACTTCGAAGTAAATTAAAGTTACGTGTGTGGACTATCAATAAATGTCCCCATACGAAAAAAGTTTGGAAACTTATTGGAGGCACCTCGTAAATCCATGATTTTGTTCAAAAAGAAGTTTTTCCTTTTCTTGTATGGCAGCATATCGCTAGATTGGTTGATGCTGAAAAGAATTTAATGATTAGTGGAGGTTACTGATTAGGCGATTATTTTGAGGATCAGTTCTTTAACCAAAATTCTTGCACATTGATACTGTAGAAGCAAACTCTTGCAAAACAATTATTACAAAGTTTGAGGATCTCAACGAAAATATATTTTATTACGATTGCATGTGTTGTCAAGATTTTTAAAGAAATCAAGGAGATACGAAAGGGTGATTCTAATGCGTTTTACATGAAGTCTCTTTTTTCTTGAATGAGCCATACAATAAAATACTGCTTTTTTATTCTCGAAATAGTTTTTCATGGTAAACAACTAATGATCCCTACAATAATGATAAGACTATTGTAAATTTTTGGAAATAAACTAATTTCAAGAGATTAATTGACTTAAAAGCAAAGGAGTTTATCAGCGAACAACTTGCGGTTAATCTTTTCCATAGAGCTTTAAAGGTTGTAAAAACTTCCAACACTATACATATACATGCACATATATATATATATATATATATATATATATATATATATATATATATCGTGTGTGTGTGCGTGTGTAAGTGTGTTTGTGTGTGTGTGTATCTCCCCCACTCTCTCTCTCTCTCTCTCTCTCTCTCTCTCTGTATATATATATATATATATATAGATAGATAGATAGATAGATAGATAGATAGATAGATAGATAGATGTATAACGGTAAGGATGCGAAGGATGAAATGTGGAAATAGAAGAACTCCGGGATATGGCATTAAAATTAGTAACAAAATACAATGCAGTATATAATACACATGTATATAATCAAATAACATTATCAATAACACCGTAAGGTGGGGAGAATACTGTAACCAGGGGTTGATAAAACATCGTATTCCACATCGTGTGTGAGCGCCCCTCTCTCTCTCTATCTCTCTCTATCTCTCTCTATCTCTCTCTCTCTCTCTCTATATATATATATATATATATATATATATAATCAGTGTGCTTGTAATGTGTATTTATAAATTATGCTCGTATATTCGATATCAAATATTGTCATCGCTTATTCATTTAACTGTCGTGAGCAGATCAAAAATGTCTTTTTTATGCTTACCTTTTACTCACAGACACGTGTTATCCGTTGGAAGTTGTTGTTGATTCTCATATATTGTTTGCAAACAACACTTATTGACAACTTTACGAAATAAGTTTAGCCTGCAATCCCTTGAAGGAGATAGTTTTCGGCTTGGTTTTAGGCACTACTCTGAACTGCAGTATTAGAAAAGAAAAAAGATAGGCCAAGGAAATTGGGAGCCAAAGATCATCATTGCTAAACGTTATTTCTTTCCTCATTTTAAATTCAATGCATATTTTTATTGCAATTTTATTTCGGGTATGCATATCATTCGATTACATATTTGTACTGAAATATCGTCGGATGTCTTTACATTGATCACGTTTTAACGTTTTTTATGTTGATATACATTGCTCTCTTTGGTTCAGTAACTCTTGAAGCCATTGAATTGGAAGAGTGGAGAGTAGTAGAGACAGAAATGAAGAGAGGCCGCCGTCAAAGAAAGTAAGGGGGTAGAGGACTTGATATGAGAGGAGGTGGGAGGGACACTCTTCCGGTGCGTTTGGATACGTACATCTAGGTTTATTACAGGTAAGATTGCCAAGTTATGCTGGGATTATGTGTGTGTGTGTGTGTGTGTGTGTGTGTGTGTGTGTGTGTGTGTGTGTGTGTGTGTGTGTGTGTGTGTGTGTGTGTGTTTGAGGGGATCTGGTGAGATTAGTTACTAATGTAACATTTTTTATAAAAAGTATTATACAAATGTTCAACAAACGTAAAACAATGTCACACAAGACGACTCACGTGGGAATACATAGTCTTTCACATGAACGCGTGCTTGTGCGTTATCGCCGGTGAGCAATCAAAGAAACAATTTAGTTAAATAAAAGTTTTAAGTGCATGCGTGCAGTCTAGTACTCGTTCTTTCTATCATCGCTTTTCCCCTCTGTGTGGTCGTTGATTTGTATCGTTGTTCGTCCAGTGGCTTTTATGTTCGATTATTGAAGACGAATGAAAATCATGCATGTAGGCTTGTGTCGATTTAAAGGTTTTATTGTGAGAGAAAATTCTTTCAAAAAAGTGGAAAGACAGGAAAATTATTTCTTGTAAACTAAAAGCTAGTTTATTCCTACTAAATTTTCCTGCTCAATTAAAATCGGTCAACGAACAAGCAATCTTGATGATTCACTTTAATTTCTACATTGATAGACATAAACCCCTTGAATTCTATGTGTCGATATGTGACGCAATTTCCCGCTAACAAACCGACATGCATTGACAATAGCGTATTTTGTCTAGAGAGACGAGCCTTGACTTTATCACATCATTCGCTAGGTGTATTGGGTCTGTTTCGGCACGCTACTTGTCAATAACCATTGGGTAAGAGAATGTTGGGCAGACCCCGTCATAAACAAGATTGGTCTAAGCAGGTTATTTGTTTGGTCCAGCATACAGTTCACAACAATCAAGTTATTGAAATCCAATAAAGATATTTATATCTGCAAACTGGATAAAGGTGCTGGCGTCGTTATCCTTCATCGTGCGGATTATGTCCAGAAAATGTTGATTATTTTAACTAATACAGATTAAGTTTAGTCGTATTGGTCCTGTTTAAACCTGTTATAATAATAATAAAAATGGATTCAACATCCAGAAACACCTTTTATACTTTTTACTAAAGAGATATACGATAAAATAAGGCCTTCGGTTCACTGAGACCTTCCTAAAACACATAAGGAAGGCATTCCGCTTAGACCTATCTTGTCTATGACGGGATATGCACTACACTCTCTAGCCCAAGTCCAGGCTCTATACACTAAAAATTGCATTCCCAACTCGTGTAGGTTTGTTGAACATTTACATGAGTTGCAACCTGGTGTTGAAACTAACTTTATATGTTCATTCGACGTTTCTAGTTTATTTACAAATATCCCACTACATGAAACTATTAATATTTGTGTCGAATTTCTTTACAATAGTAATTTAACCCCTCCACTTTTCCCCAGGGACATATTTGTTGAACTTATGATGATCTGTACTAAAGCAGTAGAATTTAACTTCAACAACGTAACGCATAGTCAGATCAACGGCGTTCAGGTGGAAAGCCCCCTTGCTGACATTTGGGGGGGGGATTTCACGAGTCAGTATTGTTTATTGATGTATCGAAGCCATCAATATATTTCAGATACGTCGACGACACCTTTGCAGCTTTTGCGAAAACATTTTTAAACAAACTTAATTCTCCCCATACAACGTTATTGTTTACTATGGAGAACGAGAATGGCGGTTGCTTGCTTTTCTTGGACATTTTAGTTGAACGCAGTAAGAGTTCTTTTCTTACAACAGTCTACCATAAGCCGACATTTACCGGCCTATAGATGAACTGGCGTTCATTTGTGCCTACTTCCAGGAAGATTGTGCCTATTCAGATTCTAGTGTATAGAGCCCTTCGAATGTTTTAACTAGAACGCGAATTGAAGACCGTAAAGGATATTTTCAATCAAAACGGTTATCTGGAGAATTTGATTGATTATATTATAAAAATAAAGTTTGAAAAATTACAAATATTCTGCGATCTTTGGTCACTTCATGTGTCCTGTCTACTTAAAGGTCCCTTGGATTTGGGATACGGGTCAGTGTTTGGGTAGACGGGTCATTAAATATGTGTCAAATTGCTTCCCGTCCGTTGCTCTATGTTTGGTCTTTGGTGTAAAGTCTGCATTTCCCCTAGTTGCTAAGGATGGTTTACCATATATCACAAAAAGTAATGTAGTTTATGAATTTAATTGTCAGTGCGCTGCTGACTATGTGGGATAAACCTCCTTAAATTTGCATTAAATTCGAGTCAACAAACATGTTCCAGCAAAAAAATAAGATTGTGAAAGTCTTGCCGGTCTTACCCCTTGCTTCCACCTTGGAATCTGCCATTGGCCAACACCTCCATAAAAATCCGTCTGCCAAAATAAAATTGAGTGTTTTAGAATTTTGGGCCATGCTGGTTCTCAGAATCACTTGCGGATTTTGGTGTCCGTCTACATTCTCTTAAGTAGACCTTCTCTCTGTCGAGAAAAAGAATTCGTTATGTAATTAAACTTATTTGGGGATATATTATAACTCTCACCTTCTCCCCCACTTGTACATATATTTTATATTTTATTCGTATTCCCAGCCGTCCTTCCTTTTTTTTCTATCCTTCGATATAAATTTACATGCGCACCCCATTGAATCTCCTATTGCGAGATATTTTATTTATTTCTTCTATAGTCAACGATTAATTCCTGATGAGTCTGTTGACGAAGGGAGCCGTCAGAGTTTGCCAGCTATTTTCTTCAAAGCAATCTATAAGGTTTGTAGCGTCAAACAGCTATATATATATATATATATATACATACATATATATATATAGTATAAATTAATATGATAGTATATATATATATATAGTATATATATATATATATATATATATATATATATATATATATATATATAGATATATATAGATATATATATAGAGAGAGAGAACTAGCTAGCTTCGTTGATGGGTTCGAATCCCATGACCGGCGGCAAATATGACTTTTGCACTGATTATTCTGGAAGTATGAAACACTAGTGTCTGTATGTATTAAAAATAATTATATATATATGCATATATATATATATATATATATATTTGTGTGTGTGTGTGTGTGTGTGTGTGTGTGTGTGAGTGCCTGTGTGTGGCAATTAAGCTACACAGAATTTTCCGACTGATTGCTATTTTCGCCTTTCTTTGTTCAATTTGGAAGAGGAGTAACTCATTTTTTGTGAATGCATCAAATAAACTCTTTTAATGTTCTTTTAATATATGCATGTTTGAGGATGTTTTTTGTTTTACTATATATATTTTTGTAGAAAGTAAGCATGTTTATTCCTTGCTTGTATTTTTACCGATTTGTGCGTCTGTTTCATCGTGTGAGCTTCATATTTTTCTGTCTCTATCGGTACGATGTGTTCAGTTTAGTATGTGTATTACAGTTTTATGTCCATGTTCTATACCGCTCTGTAAATATTCTTTCAATGTAAGTAAACTTTTATATGTTTCCGTATAATAACATAGGTATATTTGACCGATATCTTTTAACAATGCAAAGCTTGCCCAGTAGTAGATAGGTGACGATTTTGGAATATCAGACGCTGTATGTCGAAATACATCCACATTTCCGACAAAACCCGAACCCACTTTGCTTCTAGTTTTCTCGACTCTGTCCTTCCGCCGGATCAGGCTAGTTGGGACGAGAGAGTGAAGCTGGCTACTTCGTGGATTAGTGGGGGATGCCCTTTTCTCTTCCCTGCAACCTTTCTCCCACAGAAGAGACGTTGCGAGCCTGTCTTTTTTTATCGTTATTTCCATGGCAAGTGCTCGTCTGAGCTCCAATCCCTGGTCCCCCCTCGCCATCTTTCACGATAAGCACCCGTCTAGCTGAAACCACTGTTATTAATTTCCCCCACTCTTCATCTATGCCAAAATCTAAACGTAGATTCCATGAACAAAGCTTCTTTCTTAGAAGTGCACGTCTGTGGAACTCTCTTCCGTTTGCCTGTTTACCCACCTGACTACAACTTGGATGTCTTCAAGTCCAACATAAATTAATTCCTGATGAACCGCCCCTTAAGTAAGACACTTAATCAAATCCCCAATACTAAGGATTACTACGATACTATCCCATTGATTACCGTACAGGCAATAACCCTTATCCCCGAGTGGCTTCCAGGCCTTGATAAGTGGTGACCTCCATGTAAAAAAAAAAATCTGAACGCAATGCATCTTTCATCACTAGGATGACAAGAAAGTTCTCTTCTTTTCGAGGAAGGAAATGGTTTTATAAAACTGTTGAGAATGGTAAATTTTTCTATTTTCTGGTTGCCTGTAAAATGCAGTTGAGTTTATGGTTTCTATCATGTAATCGATCATACGTATACAGGAGTCGTTATAATCTATTCACGGGTGATATAGTGAGCGTATATTGCGAATAATGAACTTGTTATCGGATCTTATAATGCTTTTTTTTCTCTTATGCGGTTTGTATGTCATAGTATTTGGTTTGATAAAATCTAAGTTGTATATATTTTGTACTTTGTGTTTATAGCAAGTGTTCATACTGTGTTGAAAATTGTTTTTGAAAAATTGCTTTGTTGAAAAGCCTTTGGTTAAAATGTCTAATCTTTAACAGATGCTTGGAAAAATGGTGTCTGACCTTGTTTGTTATTTCACAATTGTTTCAAGTTGTCTTTTCCCCAATGACTGTCTTTCCAAAAATGGTCCAAAGTTCATGAAAATAAATCCACTTATGCTTTTGTCGTAATTTAAATTTGTTTTCTTTCCTACAAATAATAAAATATAATCCTATGGTAAATATAAACGCAGGTGTTATGATACATATGTTTATATTCTATAGTCTCCCGTTCTCTATAAAAAAAATTGTTGCTGAAAATTGAAAACATGCAAACTTTATTAAAAACGGTGGAATCAACCATGTAAGATACGTGTTTTTCGTTGTAATGTACAAGTCGATCCACATGATCTCTAACCAAGAGATCAGCCACTTTTTAGTATTATCGGGTAGTGCAAATGATTTTGCCGATTTAAAATTCTATCTTGAAAATTAATCTATGTTTTTAAAAATCTTTAGTCATGATAATAACGATTTTTGCTCTCTATAAAAAAATTGCATATATAAATCTTATATATAAAAGTCTATGTGTTTGTCTGTCTCTCTCCGTATTTTCAAACTCTATTTCCTCCGAAAGTAAAAGTCGCGGAGTGGCACTAGGGGCATCAAATTATTGGATTTTTTTATATGCCGTTCTTTTATGGGTCTTTAGCTAGTATAAATAGTTTTTAAGGGTAAAAAAAAAATGGGTCAAATTGAAAAAATCGTTATACATTTTGTACATTCATCTTAGTTCATTCGTAATTTTTAATTTTTAATCGGTTCATATGCGTGTCGCGTTGGTATGGTGGTAACTTTACCAGCTTTGAATGCTACAGGAATTTCGGTTTCGATTCTAGCTGAGAGCACACAAAGAGTTTTTTTTTTAACTTTTGAAATCACGACTCCATAATAATATATACGAAATCTGGGCGAATTGAAATATCATATTAAAGCGTATTTTACGCCTCGGCAAAGCTGGGCACCTCCGCCGCTAGTGTATATCATAAATGTTTAATTGCAAAATTCTTTAGGTTTTGTAAAATATATATTTACCTCATTTTTATGCTCCTCTCAAAATGGTTTCTGCTTTATTGGCTATACATGCGTACAATTGTCTCTGTTATTTACATATATTTTATATGTAGAATTATTTCCCTTTTATGTTAATTAAGCCATTTCTCCAGTCCCCGTTGAGGTTCAGCAACGTATATTTGATAACATTATGGCATGGCACAGTATATATATATATATATATATATATATATATATATATATATATATATATATATGTATATATATATATATATATATATATATATATATATACCTTCATTCGATATGGCCTTGTTTTGGAAATGTTGTGATGTAGTTTGTATTATGTGAATACCTAGTTTGATTTCTCGAATCAAATTCATAAATCCGAAGCTTTATAGTAATATATTTTGTAGTTAATCTTCGTAAGGGTGTAATAAACTTTTCTATTTGGATTCTATTTCTATTTCAAATTCGAGTGAAAAACAATGGTCGCTATTAAGGAAAAATCAATGGTAAATAGGTGTTGCGATAACGCAAATTAATTTGCAAATGGCATCGAAAGAGATAGAGGGTACGGGAAACCTGGGAAGACTTGCTGTGACTCAGACAGGGAACACCACAGATTTTTCTTAAAGAGAAGTATTTGATAATAGCATGTGTGAATAATCATAAAGAGGAGTTGGCATACAAATCACCAACATCAAGCAGAAATATAAATTTTTAAATTAAAAAAAGTCACAATTCTATGGTAGTTGCATAAACAAAAGACTAAAATTAACGTATTTAATATCTTGGGAATGTATTCGCTTCACTTTTTTGTTTTATTTTACTTTAATCGAAGTTCTCAGAAATCAAAGAGCCCACAACATGGGGTTTACACTTAAACTCTACATGAAATACATAGATATATAGATGTTCCATTAAAGTTCTTCGTCTCTCAAATACTGAGTTAGTAAAGAAATTGAGAACATAATTTTCCTCTCCCCAATTAACCATTTTCATACGTTGTAGTATATCTTTCGTTTTGGTTTCTTGGTCTTACTTGATTACAGGACAAGAATTTATCTAGTCTGTTGTAGTATCCATCTTCGTGCAGTTACCTGAGGTAACATCTCTTGGTAAATGTGCACTATAGCTCGTAAAAGCTTATGTGGGTTAGCCATAGTGAGATCTTGAGCAGCGAATACTATGCGATTTTGAATATTTGGTCAGGGTTTACTTCTAGGGCAAATATCCTCATGCCAGGTTGTTCTAAAAACCCCTGTACAGAGAGCCCTTAGACATTCGAGTATAGTGCCTAGTAGGCATTCAAGTTTTAAGATTGCAACGGAGTGTAATTTGTAATGCATACAATTCTTTCATGTTTCATTTCTTTATTTTGGAGTTTATTTTTATACTTCTAATAAGTTATATTCATAGCGATAATTTCGAAAAATGTATGGAGTATTGCTGTCACATTTGGGCTGGTGCACCTGCTACTAATCTCTCGCTCCTTGACAGGGTTCAAAAGAGAGTCGCAAACCTGATAGGCCCTGAACTGGCATCTAAGCTTCAGCCTCTGTCCCATCGACGAAATTTTGCATCCCTCTGCCTTTTCTACAATTATTTTAGTGGTGAATGCTCTGACGAACTGCAATCACTTGTGCCGCCACGACGTGAGCACCCTCGACAAACCCGACAGGCTGGTAAATCCCACCCCAACACTGTAGAGATCCCTAGATGTAAAAGATCTTTTTACTCCAATAGTTTCTTCCCCAGAACCGCAAGACTTTGGAATTCCATTCCAGGTCCCTGCTTCCCAAACAGTACTGACGTGCAGAAGTTCAAGTTAACGTGAACCGACATCTTGTTGCCCAAATCCCTACATAGTACCCCAGTAGTTGTTGCCCCTGTTAGTAGCTAAAGTGGCAGTTTGCCTTGTTTGGGGTGAAAATGTAATAAAAAAAAGAAAAAAAAACATAATCGAAAAAACAATGCAAAACTTCCTAAGTGATAATACTGATCCCTACTAAAGTAAATAAAAAGCACTTAAACATGTGGTTGTATAAATAAATTAGAATGCTCACTAAAACAAAAGTGTTCGATAATATCGATAATGCGCAAACCACGGCCCCATAACTACCTTAACAGAAGTTTATACATAAATGCCCTTTCAATAATCCTAACTACACAATTAAAACGTCATTTCTATATACTATCGAGAACTAACTAATCAAAACCAATTGTTAAATGAGGTACTTAAATGTGAAAATATTACATATTATTAGATTTATTATAGTTAAAAGTTGCAATATAGTTAGTTGCCATATTTTTAGTATGAATGTGAGTGTATGATTACAAAAAATTAGGATATTATATATATATATATAAATATAGGTCATGATAACTAACCAATCATATGGAATACCGCTCTGACAATAATAACCCGGAATCTTTCCGTAAAATATACTGAATCTCTCCACAATTTCTGCACATAACTTTTAGTTTTCTTCGCAGAAAAGAAACTCTGCTCTTCATCAGATTGACTACCTACCGAAACCTTTATTCTTCGCATTCGTTTGCAAGTTTTTACAATTTAAACTCTCTCCGGATTGAGATGACCATTTTTGTTCCTTTCTAAAACTAAAATGGTTTACAACGCAGAACTAAAATGGCTTACAACATATAAGAACCAATCTCTTGTAATCACTATAAGTTGGCTTCCAAGAATTTACACTTAATATTCGTGTAAGAGTTATAGTTGTCTACACACACACATACACACACACACAAATATATATATATATATATATATATATATATATATATATATATATATATATATAAGCTTAGAGTCTGCACCTAGGAGATCGAGTGTTTTTCGTTTTTTAGAAAGTCGCCCATTTTTTATTTGGACGTAATTTTATTTATTTATTTATTTAATTATTATTTTTTTAAAGCAGTAATCTACGTACACGCGTGTTTCGGGGCCCTTACGTCTTCAGCGTAGCTTGACTGTTGTTACGAATCGAACCCCGGACCTTATGGATTTTAGTCCAGCGTCTGAGTCCCTTGCGCAATGATGCCGTAGATAATTTACTGTTTAGTTTTAATCGTTTATATAATTATCGTTTTATATATTTACGTAAGATCAATATCGTTTTAAAAAAATCAATAACAAAAACTACGTACTGTTTGAAAAAAATAATAAATAAATAAATAAAATTACGTCCAAATAAAAAATACGATACTTTCTAAAAAAAAAAAAACAACACCTAATCTCCAAGGTGGAGACGCTAAGCTTAATATCATTTAAAAAAATCAATAAGAAAAACTACGTAAAAATATAAACAATAAAAGTAAATAGTAAATTGTCTATGGGATCATAGCGTAATATATTAAGATGCTGGCCTGAAATACATATGGTCCGGGGGTCGATTCCTAACAACAGTCAAGCTACGCTAAACAAGCTAAACATGCGTATACGTAGATTACTGTTTTTTTTAAATTATATATATATATATATATATATATATATATATATATTAAGCCTCCCTCTTCGGGTAGAGCACTGTCGTAAATAATCTCACCTGCTACTTAATTAGCTGTGAATGCAAGACTCGCTCTTTGTTTGTAAATAAAAAGACAAGCGGCTTGAGCACTATAAAAGTGGTGAACGAATGTTTGTTTGAAATATGCATTTGTTGAGGTCATTTACAGGCGCCGCTCCCGTTAGTCGACGGGTAGAATTTCCGAGGATTAACGCGGCGGTTTTAGATTCAATCCTTAGCTAGAGAATGGTGCTAGTCTAGTCACACTGATAAGTTGTAATACAACAAAACAGTACTATATATATATATACTTGCCTAGGTGTCCGGCGTTGCCTGGGTGTTTGGAGGTGGGTGTTGAGCAAAAAGAAAATAAGTTATAGTAGGCAGGCAGACTCGAACCCGTGACGCGAAGGCGGAAAAGTAAATGGGGGTATGACGCGTTAGCTGTTGCGCTCATATCTAAACCGGAAATGACGTAGATTTAAATTAAGGCTAGACAATCGAAAAGAGGCGATGACTTTCGAAAATATCGGCGAGAAAACCGACCCCTCCATGCAGAAAAGTGCCGAGTTGAGAGTGAAAGTATTAAGGTTTTTTGCTAATATTTGTCGACCGAAGTGTCGCGCTTCAAAATGATGCCGATCTCTCGAAAATCCGTCGCCTCTGTCGAAAGTTTTTGCGACATACATACATACATACATACATACATACATACATACATTTAAACAGACACGTAAGATTCATATTATAGAAGATGGTTGATTTTGATTTCATTGCAGCATGTTAAGGTTTTTCTGTTTTAAGAAATGTGATACAATTTTAGTACGAGTGTGAAATCTATTTGGTGTTTCAGTACGAGTGTAAAATCTATTTGGTGTTTCATTATCATTTGTCTCTAACGAATATATGATAAACATAAAATGTTTGTTTAGACCTGCTTCATCTCACTCGGTATATGTTTCGACCCTTTTATCAGGGTCCGCGTGTACGACTCTGGCCTCATATATAATGGATTTTATTACGCGTTTTCAGAGGACATTATGTTCATCCAACAAGTTTAAGATAGAGGGGATATTTAGTCAGTTGTTTTTAAAAGGAGTTAATGAATAGCCGACATTCACTGTGTTCTTGTTGAATAATTTCTCGTCGAAAGTGATTATTAACAAGTTTAGAAAAAAGTGTTTCTTACCTAAATAATAACAACATTAAAGGAGAAGAGAGATGCGAGTCAAATGACTTTTCTTTTTCCATTTATACTACGTACCGTATCGTATGGTTTTGGCGCATGGAGTGGTATCGTTAAATCAAGTTTTCAGCTTGTGTTATTATACAAGGATCCTTCCAAAAGTAAAGCGTCTTATTTTTGTTAGCTCCAAAAGTTGAAGCTACGGAGACGTAAATAGTATCATTAAAATGAGTGACCGTTTGTGCTCCAGAATGTACTTTTCTACATAGTAACCACCATTCTCAATGTACTGTTTCCAGTGATGAACGATGGCTGTGCATAAGCGCCTGAAGCGCGCTTTGTCATATGAGAGTTGTTTTAAAAGTAAAGTCTTCTATTTTTTTTTTGTACACTAAAAAAGTTAAAGAGCTACGAAGACGGGAGTGGTATCATTAAAATGAGCGAATTTATTTTTCTACATAGTCACCACCATTCTCGGTGCATCTTTTCAATCGCTGCTTCTGACGCACGTCCATGGCAGGGGGTCGTTTCTGAAAGTCTCACTCCGTCAATATCTGCAACAGTGAGATGAAACGTTCAGGTTATGAATGCATAAGTTATGTTTTTAGGAGGCATTACTTTTCGAACACCTCTGTAGAATGGTGTCGAGTTGTTATATAAAGGCCTGAGGGTAAGTCGACAATTGTATGGAATATATTACCCATAGGTTTGTAAATAGTATTTGGTGTCAAGATAATATATTTGGAGTGGAATCATATAAAGGTTTATGGGGTTTTGGTTTGTTTTTTTTTAATTTTCACCCGAAACAAGGCACATTGCCACTTTGTTGTAGGAGGCTACTATCATTGACATAAGCATCAGGGGTACTGTGTAGGAAGTTGGGCAGCAAGATGTCGGTTCACGTTGCACTTTAACTTCTGTATGTCAGTACAGTCGGGGAAGCAGGTACCCGGAAGGGAATTCCAAAATCTAGCTGTTCTGGGGAAGAAACTACTGAAGTAGAAGGCTCTCTTGCATCTAGAGATCTCTACTGTGAAGGGGTGGGATTTTGCTGCTTGTCGAGTTTGTCGGGGGTATTTACGTCGAACGGGCACAAGTGCTTGCAGTTCTTCAGCGCATTCACCGTTAAAGTACTTGTAGAACAGGCAGATTGATGTAAACTTTCGTCGATGTGACAGAGGCTAAAGTTTGGATGAGAGCTCAGGGCCTATCAAATTGGGGACTCTCTTTTGAATCTTGTCTAGGAGCGAGACACTAGTGGCAGATACACCAGCCCAAATATGACAACAATACTCCATACATGGGCGATTAGTATACTTTCAGGCGTTAATAGCTTTCTAGTACGGTAGAGAGAACCCACCTTCTTCGCAGCGGTCCTGACAATGTTCTCAAAGTAATTGTTCCAACTCATGTTTCCTGTGAACGTTAGGCTGAGAAGTTTAAAAGATGTACTTTCAGATAAATAGACTTTGGCCATTGCTATTGGCGGTAGGGAAGGTTTCTTGTAATTATTGAAGGAAACAAGTTTAGTCTTGGCAGCATTGAAGGTGACCATCCATTGTTGTCCCCATTCCACTACGGATCGGAGGTCTTCCTCTAGTGTTTCTGCCATTTCTTTAGATATGTATTTATTTGTTTTCCTGTTGTGTCTGTTATAGAGCGTGGTGTCGTGAGCATACATACCCATCTCACAGAGAATTTTGTCAGGAAGGTTATTTATTAATATTAGGAATAACAGAGGTCCAACGATAGACCCCTGAGGCACTCTCGCATTTATATTTATTGTTTGTTGTACGACCGTCAAGGACAAGCTGGATGTGAATTTTGTAAAGATAAAGTACAAATAGAGAAAATTTATTGTGGTTAAACTTGCATCCTAAGTAAGCATTTCTATATTAAGTAATGTTAAAGCCCTAAGATATTAAGGTATAATTTCTCTATATAATTTTTTCAGTTCAGTACGACTCCAGAATAGTCACAGAACGTCGTTTTGTTATCTGTCAATTCTCTGGTTTGGAATTTCTTGTTCTACAGCATTAAAGAATCAATTACATCACAATGGTCTTCACTTTAAGAATTCATTATGCTAATTTTCTCACCATTAACAGACGTATCTTTCTCGCATATACTACGGTCTCCTGTCAAGTCTTGCTAATATTTACACGTAGGGTACCAATTAACAGCCCTATCTAAGGTGGCTCAAACAAGTGAGGGTAGAAATTAAGAATGTCAAATAGGGTAAATTTACATACTTTTATATGTTTTAAGTTTCATTTATAATTTTAAACCAAGATATAACTGATTGAATGTTGTTCTAGAGTTGGAGGTTATCTTTTCATCATTTATGGTGTTCACTCTATTAACTATAATCTTACCTATTTCGATGTTCGCAAGGTTTTTAATCTACAAATACGCTTAGGGTGAAAATAAAATTCAGGGTTCTTAAGCGTCATTAAGATTAATTTCTATTCTTCCATCCTTGAAATTTTTACGAGGATGAAACGTAGAATATTCTGTGATACTTAACTTGCATATATTTTTATATACACACTTTCAGCGAAACTCGACGTTTTTCGGGATTGAATGATGATTAATGAATATTTCACACACCAATATTTTATTGTGATCGAAATCGGTAAAATCACATATTTTTCAATCGAAGCGATTAATTTCCAGCTCTAGGTGAGGGCCCGTCGAGGTGCACCGAGAGGAAGCTTCACATGCCTCCCCACAATGCCTCAGTCCACATTGCATTGTATTCTACATTGCACTGTAGAGAACCTACTGTTAATTTTATAATTTTATATATATAATGTCTTTAATTAAAGTTGAAAATGAAACAGTCAAGTGTCATGGTGCAATTGTGCTCTAAACAGAAACATTCATTTCATTCAACGCGCTAGTGTCATGCAAAAGAACCGACTGTTGATTATATATATCGGATCATTTGGCGTGTGTGGTAATAAGACGTCTCAGCGGACTTGTGATTTTCAACTGTGTAAGGTTTTAACTGTGGTCAAAATCGCTTGTTCCTTCTTTCACCGGATTGTTTCGATTATCGATTATCGATACGTATCGAAGAGATTCCGATACAAAACCTATCTAATAACACTGCCAGGAACATAAAGCACCACCGTGTAAAAAGATAATAACGCGCAACGGTGTTAGATTTCACAGAGAACGAACTCACAGATACAAAGGCACAGTTTCTTATATATATATATATATATATATATATATATATATATATATATATATATATATATATATGTATATACCGGTAGTCCTTGATATATCTAAGGCTTTGGACAGGGTATGGCACGATGGTCTTCTAAGGAAAATTAGATCATATGGTATCACTGGAAAAATACATAATGTAATTAAATCCTCAAGGAAGAGAAAAATCCAGGTTTCCCTCGACGGTTTTACATCTAAATATGATATAAATTCGGAAGTACGTAAGGGGTCTATCCTTGGGCCTTTATTATTCCTGATATTCATAAATAACCTCCCTGATAAAATTTTTTCATTGATGGGTATATTTGCTAATGACACCACTCTGTATAACAGGCACAGGGGAAAAACAAATGGACACATATCAAAGGAAATGGTAGAAACACTAAAGAATGACCTCCAATCTGTTGTGGAATGGGGACAACAATGGATGATCACATTCAGTGCTTCCAAGACTAAGCTTGTTTCCTTCAATAATTACAAGAAACCTTCTCTATCACCAATAGCAATGACCAAGAACACATTACCTGAAAGTACTTCCTTTAAACTCCTCGGCCTAACGTTCACAGGGAGCATCAACTGGAATAGATACATTGAGAGCATTGAAATTCTGTTTCAAAGAAGGTGGGCTCTCTCTACCGTGCTAGAAAACTACTTACGCCTGAAAGTATCCTGTATCTCTATAAGGCCACCATTCGCCCATGTATAGAGTACCGTTGTCACATTTGGTCTGGTGCATCTGCTGTTTGTCTCTCACTCCTGGACAGGGTTCAAAAGGGAGTTGCCAACCCTATAGATCCTGAACTGTCATGTAGGCTTCAGCTTCTGTCTCATCAACGAAATGTTGAATCCCTCTGCCTGTTCTACAAGTACATTAATGGTGAATGCTCTGACGAACTACAAGCACTTGTACCTCCATGACGGGACTACCCCCGACAAACTCGACAAGCAATTAAGCCCCATCCCTTCACAGTAGAGATCCTTAGGTGTAAGAAAGCCTTTTACCCCAATAGTTTTTTCTCCAGAACTGCTACACTTTGGAACTCCCTTCCGCGATTCTGCTTTCTCAACTGTACTGACGTGCAGAAGCTTAAGTGTAATGTGAACAAACATCTTGCTACTAATCTCCCATTTATAATACCCTTGCAACTTATGTCCCCGATAGTAGCACCCTACTTCAAAGTGGCACTGTGCCTTGGTTGGGGTGAAAATTGAGTAACAATATATATATATATATATATACTATCAAAAGTACCCGTCGTAGGCTGGGTTCAAAAACAGCCTACAGAAAATGGACTCTGATTTATGAAAGTATGATAGGTTATGAAAAGGAAGGGTTTTAAATTTGGGTTGAATTTGGGGGTATCAAAACTAAAATATGATGAAAGTAAAAATAAAATAGATAAACCCCCATAATTTATTATACCATACCTGTTCACACTGAAACACTTATCACAATATTCTGTGGATCTATATTAAAAAACCTTGTTAAACTTTGTGGACCAGGCGCGAACGCAGACCCCACAATTTTAATGAACCACCGTTCTGCCAGATCAAACATACCCATTCCTGTGTCTCGATACATCGTCTCTCATTATATGCAATCAGTTTTTTTTTAAATAGTCAGCCATATAGGAGCCAGACACACAGACACACACACACACACACACACATTCAGCTTTATATTATATATATATATATATATATATATATATACTATGTTAAATTTCGACAAGTAAACTGACATTACCTTACTGTTTATGCGGTTGACATCTATTGCCGACCGGAAGTGATGCCAAGTTGTATTGATTTATGAGATATGCTAAAATGTAAGGCATATTCTCTAAATATTTATCAAAGTTCTGAAAATGTGCATATGGCCAGTTCATTACCACAGGTTTTTCTCGTTGTGTTTTCAGTAATTCACACAAAAAACGTTATTATCAACCTCCGCAACTTTCCGAGATGCTTCCTCTTTATGTGTTGGTTATTCAGTTATCTTGCTGTATGAAATGGCATGTTAATCACTAAAAACGGGAGAGAACTGAATGCATACTGGAGAGAACTTGAATGCTTACTGTACTACTGTGCTACCTTCAGTGTCTTAGGTCTCTCTGTACCATGTCAACATGGCATGAGGTTACTTATCCCTAGAAGTAAACCCTGACCCAATATTCAAAATCATATAATATTTGCAGCACAAATAAGATCTGTGTGGCTAACACAGTGGATTTTACGAAGGAAAGTGTCCCTTCGCCAAGTCGTGTTATCTCAGATAACAGCACGAAGTTGGATATTACATCAGATCAGATGAAGTCTTGTCCTGGAATTCAGTCAGACCAAGACAAAAAGAACGATTTACAATAACAGATTTAAATGGTCAATTAGGGAAACGAAAATTATGTTCTCAACTTCTTCACTTAATGTTTGAGATGTAAAGGAGCATTTTAATCCAATATTTGAATATATATGTATTGCATATGGAGATCAAGTGTTCGCTGCTCGGAAAGGGGACTTCTTGATTTGTAACGTAATCCCCCATTGAGGAGCGTTAGAACTACGCTGAGGTAGCTTTGTATTCCCGGGTGACGCCAGATAACCCAAGGATTTAAGATAGAGAAGATAAATATAGATATATTTTAATTCACTGTCAAAATGGATATATTTGTTTTGGGGGGGATTGGAAGACCTGAGATATTTTGTTATTTGGGAAAAACTCAAAACAGGAAATGCGAGGATGTTAGACGAATATATTATACTGGCTGAGTGATGGTTGATGACCTCGAGGTTATGTGATTTTTAGTCTTGAATGGGGTTTCAGATTGTTGGGGCTTAGCGTGATTTGATTGGCTGGGGAGATTTCCACCCCACCTACATCGGGTCGATGCGCTCTAAAATTAAACAGATTGCTTGTTGAATTCGGGGAGAACGGGTCGTATAAACCCGCCGTTCCCTGGAGAGAGCATCTCTCCCCCACCTCATCCATCCGTCGGTCGCTGTCTGTGACGAGAGTTGAGACTTTGAAAAGAACTTAGAAAATCTGAATGAGAATTGTAAAAACATTTTGTACATAATTTTGTGAAAATTAAGTTTTTGTAGATAGACTACAATTGTTTGTCTTTCTTCCTGCCTGCCGCTCGATATTCGCTTTCAGCATACCAAATTCATGTAACAACCTATGAGGAGTCTAGACGACACGTGCCGAGAATCCAGAGAAATAACCACCTCTTCGAGGGAGGCGTTACATTGTCGCCGTTTGACCAGGATTTGACCTTGGGTTGCCACGAAAAAAATACAGAGTTGGGATTGCGTTATAATCCTACATTATCGGTGGCAGAAGAAAAGACGTACGGAGAAAGAGACAGACAGACATACGGGGACTTTTGAAAACAAAGGAAGGAGAGACAGAAAAGAAATCCGATTAAGAGACGGCCGAAGAAGAAGAAAAAAACAGCGCCTGAAGAAAGACTTTGAGCCAGAAAAAGAATTCGCACGCGTGAAAAGGACATTTTGTTTTGAAAAAAAAATGTTTGAACATTTTGAAAAAAAAAAGAAGAAAACAAGGAGAGAAAAAGAAACGCCGGTCGGAAGAAAACGGTTGAACATTTTGAAAAAGATAAGGAATTAGCAGGATTGAGAGCTCGAGTGAAGGAGCGTCGAACCCAAAACTACACCCTCCACCACGATAGGCTGTATTATATCGCCGGTCGAGACGGAGAAATGGGATTAAAGATGGTGGTACCAGCCCGCCCACGGAGAGAAGTCCTGGATCAAGCCCATGAGAAGGCAGAGCATGTAGGAACCGAGAAGACGTATCAGTTAATATTTAGAAATTATTATTGGCTGGAACTGGTCAAGGATGTTGTAGAATGGGTAAATAGATGCGTAACATGTCAGATTCACAGTAGATACCACCCGATTGCTCCATTGGCGGAGACAGATGTTCCGCAGTATCCCTTCCAGAAAGTGAGTTTGGACATTTCCGGACCCTACCCCTTGACAGAGCGTGGTAATCAATATATCGTGAGCATAGTGGACTGGCTTACTAACTGGCCAGAGGCTTATGCCTGCCAGATAAGACAGCCCAGTCGATGGCCGGTGTAATCCTAGGTGAGATTTATCCGAGGTATGGGTCCCCATAACAATTAGTCAGCGACAATGGCACAGAGAATGTGAATAGGATTATGAAGGAGGTACTCGAGGAACTTTGTGTCCAGCATGTGTTGACCTCCCCTTATCACCCCCAGAGTAACTCCAAGGTCGAGAGCTTCCACAAGACGCTGGTGGATATCCTGGGTAAGCTTGTGACTGATAATCCGGCGGAATGGGATCAGTTTCTCACACAAGCCTTAGCAGCAGTGAGGTTCACCATGAATGAAACATCGGAATTCTCACCGTTTGAATTAGTGTTTGGAAGGGATGTCGTGCTCCCGATCGATAATCTTTTAAGGCCGCGTAGGAGGTATTTGGGGGAGGAGCATCGCCAAATATTGTTGGAACAACAACATCAGAAATTTGTCCAGGCAAGGAACCGTATTAAGCGAGCACAGAAGAAGCGGAACGCTCGAGTGAACAAGGATCGAAGGGAAGTGGAATTCAAGGTGGGAGACGCTGTGTATTATAAGGTACAAACTCGAGAAGGGAAGCTGGATAAGCGTTGGACTCCTTATTATCGAATAGTGGAACAGACTGACCCTCTTTCATTTATAATCTGGGACCAGGTTGCTGGGAAAATAAAAAGGGTACACGCCAATGATCTGAAGTTTGCGGAATTGGAATATTATCGGGGAGATGCCCACGTAAGGCAACCTTGGTTGCACTCCAGGAAATGGAAACCTCCGATGAGGAGGGAGAGCCCGTTCAACTCGACGTAGATGTTATGAGAACGTTGAAAAATCGGATTAATAAAACGGCGATCCCAGACCCCCGGGGATTGCAAGAGGCCGGAAATCGGCTCCAATCTGGACGGATTCCCGAACTGAGGACTATGGAGGGCGTTGGCGGTGGAGACGATCCTGGAGAGGGGTCGAATGCGGGCAGTGAAATTCTGTCGGAGGGTTCGAGTGGAACCTGGGAGGAAGAAGACCAAATCCCCCTATCCGTATTGAAGGAACGGTTGACACTGAGACCGAGAGGGACACAGGAAACCCCTCTGAAAGACAGATTACGGGGAGCGACGGCCAGAAGGGGAGAGAACTGTTGACATCTTATTTTGAATTTCAGTCAGATCAACTTCGTTTTTCTTTTGGAATGGGGAGCAGTCCTCCTAGTGGGAAATTACCATATCAAGTTTATATGAGTTGGTCTTGTAAAAAGAAAAAAAATGGGGGGGGGATTAATAATTGTACCTAGATTGGGGAAATTGAAAGTAATTCCTTGACAGAGGTTGTGGATATATTAATTAAAGAATTGAATTGGGTTTTCTTGAAAATTTAACTAATTGTTCTGTTCCTTCTCTCTTTCTTTTTCTCTTCTCTTCCTCCTCAAGCGGAAAGATTTTTTTTTTTTTTCATATGAAATGGATGGTCCAAAATTAGACTTTTGGAAATTTTGAGAGTTGAAATGATTTTTTTTTTTTTTTGAAAGATTTTTTTTTTTTGTTGTTGTTACCTCAGTTTGGAAGGATTTCAGTTATTAAACTGAGCAAATGTTAGTTGAGTTAAGTTGAGATTAATTAGAAGCAGTCATTTCGGAGATTTAACTGACTTTAGGAGGAATCTGAATTTTGCCTCAGTCGGGAAGGATTTCTTAAATTGCGAAATAAGGGTCAAAGAGGCCGCAAGACTGAATGAAAATAATTGGAAATAATTATTAACGCCACTTAATGAAGTGTGGTGCACTCAATTGTGCGCGAAAAGTGATTTATGCAGTGCCTCCGCCCTGCATAAGCCCTGTAGTCATTTATAGATGTTGTGAACGGGAATGGGAGGGAGAAACAAGTGTACTATGAAGATATGTATGCAACGCTTAGTAAGGTAAGTTGCTGCTAATGGTTGTATGGTGCATGAATGGAGGAAGGAGCGAGGCGATGAGCATCTCGAGGCTGATTGCACGGATAGCGGAAGAGATCCTGGTTCGAGACCGCCTGTGTTTTTGGAAGAATGCGGCTGCTGGTCCTGACCAAAATGAGACGCAACCTGAAGACCTCCCTGATGCTGAAATCCAGGGGAACTGAAGACGACTTGAAGATCTTCTTTTCTTTTCTTTTCTTTTCTCTCTGTTTTATCTAAGATTCTTGCAGAAAATTAAGCTTTTGTAGATAGACTACAATTGTTTGTCTTTCTTCCTGCCTGCCGCTTCGATATTCGCTTTCAGCATACCAAATTTATGTAACAAACACCGAAGAGTCTAGATGACACGTGCCGAGAATCCAGAGAAATAAGAGTCCTTAACCACCTCCTCGAGGGAGGCGTTACAGATTTCTGAGAATTGAAGTTAAATGAAACAAAAATGGTGTTGAATAAATGGATGCGAGGTCAGAATTTTTTTCAATCTCGCTATTCAACGCTCGGTTATTTTCCATTTGAAGTATATTTTGAATATTTATATTGAAGAATTTCCTTTAGTCTGATACTCTTAAGTTTAAAATAATGTTTTCATAGTAAAACGTTATTTCAAAAGCTGCTCAAATGAGTTAGATAGGAATGAATTTGTTTTGACAAAGACAAGGCATGAAACAACTTGGTTCAAAGAGCTAGAAAATACTACTTCAAGGTTAAAAACTAGGTCACGATAACTTTTAGATAAAGATCCAGAAAGCAGCAATTCTATCCCGTCAGCAATATCGCTCATAGAACGTAAGGACTAAAGGACGAAATAAGGTAAACAAAACGATAGTTCTGACAAAAGGGGAATGAATTGATGTTTTGGGGGTCGGAAGCTATCCTTTAAATACGTATCGTTGTCTATTTTTTTTTTTAATTTAACGTAGTATTCTTACGGCTGACAGCTAGGACATCATTCATAATAATAATTTTCGTGTCAAATCATGTGTTTCTTAGATAAATTGCTAGATGTTATAACCAATATTAAATTAAAATAATGCACAAAATTTAGAAATTATAAACATGATCTAAAAACCCTGTCACAGGGCATTAAGATTGTCCTATAAAACCAACACACTATGCAAATGTTAAATATTAATGGGTACGCTTGTCAGTATTTGGTGATATTGAATCCTACACACGAAACTGGAGTCATGGAGTTAGCGAGTATGCAATGGGAATTTGTCTGAAAACAGAACTACAATAACATAAAAAAGACATTATGATAATGGTAATTTGACATAAACACACATATAGTTTTTACTAATTCTTTTTTTTTACAAAGGAGTTAGCACTTATCAAGGCCCATGAGCCACTCGAGAATAAGCGTTAATGAACGTGCAGTAGTCAATTGAGCAATATCGTACTAATCGTTAGTAGTGTAAATTTGGTAAATTGGGTTACTTAAGAGGACGGTTGATCAAGAACTTGTTTACGTTGGACTTGAAGACAATCATATTGTAGTCAGCTGTAAAGCAGGGAAACGGACGTTCCACAGGCGTGCAGTTCTAAAAAAGAAACTTTGTTCATGGAATCTAGGTTTAGGTTTAGGCACAGATAAAGAGTGGGAGAAATCATTGATAGTGGTTTCAGCTAAATGAGTATTTTTCGTGAAATTTTGGCGAGGGTGGGTACAATAGATTAAAGCTAAGATGAGAACTTGCTATTAAAATAATAAGACAGAGACAAGCTCACAACGTCTCTCTTCTGTGAGAAAGAGGTTGCAGGAATAGAAAAGAGGATCCCCTACTAGGCTATTCCATTTTGAACTCTGTCAAGGCAGGATAAGTCTTTCTAGTAGTTCCTGCCCAGATGTGGCGACAGTACTCTATCCTTAGACGCATTTGACTGTACTGTTATACGCGTAGAAAATTACATCATCGGTGAGATATCGACTGGAGCGGTAGAATGATCCCATCATTGGTCCAGCAGCCTTGGCAACGGATTTGATATACGTGTTCTATTTCAGATGAGGAGTAAAGGCTTGAGCCAAAAGTTGGGCTTCCATAAGATAAGAGCAATTCATTTCAATTAATGTCAAACTGGGATCAGAGTGTTGATGATGTAAAGAGAATTAACCTGTGGAACTCTGTTCCGTCTGCCTGCTTCCCTCCGGACTACAACTTGGATGTCTTCAAGTCTAATGTTAACAAATTCCTAATGAACCGCCCCCTTAAGTAAACACTTCATCAAATCTCCTCACTAACGTAATGTACTTGCAATAACCCTTATCCCTGAGTGGCTTCCGGGCCTTGATAAGTGGTGATCACTGTGTAAAAAAAAAACCAGCTACATCTTTCTCCAGTCAGAGGAGAGAGAATCAGAGAGAACTTGGTCATTTACGGCCTTTGAAGTATTGCCATAGATGGTAGTGTCGTCAGTATAAATGTCTACGAATGATCTTAGGATATGATTTGGAAGATCATTGATGTAGATCGGGAAGAGAGTTGGGCCCAAGATAAACCCTTGAGGTACTCCAGCATTAATACTGTGAGCTGCTAATTCCTGCTAATCAACAACTACTCTTATGAACCTCTCAGAAAGAAATGATTTAATAATCGAGAAGACATATCCCGCTATACCGTAGCTGGACATCTCATGAAGTAGGCTTTTATCCTATACCCTATTAAAAGCCTTTGATATGTCAAGAGCAATTGCCCTAGAAAGGAAGCCTCCGTTAGAAGATTTGCTAATCCTATGAGATCTAGCAAAACGGAAACTATATTGCATGTCACTAAGGAGATTATTTTTGCTGAGGTGGTTGACTACTTCCTTATTTAACACAGATTCCAGCAACCTACACATAACGCACAGGAGACTGATTGGTTTGTACTGGGAGCGAGATTGCCGATCACTTGAATTCTTAAATACGGGGAATACTGATGAGTTTTTCCAGGGTGTTCGAAAGCAATTCTCTTTAAGACAACACTTAAACAGCTTTGTAAGTATGGTAGCTAGTTATGGGTTCTTTCAGCACTATAATTGGAATGCCGTCATGGCTAGTTGCTTTGCTGCTTTAAGGTTTTTGAATAGCTTGGCAACATCACGTACAGATATTGTATGTCGCATAGCGTGTTTTCAGATATAGGAGAAAAAATACGGGGGTTGGCGGCCTTGATCGTATAGGATAGAATTAGCTGCGAATTCTTGCCAAATAGTTTGGCTTTGTCCGATGCTGACAAGATTACCTTCGGTCTATTGATAGTGGTTGGGATAGAGCACACGTTTCTGTTTAGGACCCTATTTGCTATTTGCTAAATCTGGTGGGAACCAAGCCGCTACTCAGCTACTTTGGAGTTAACGGACTGAGCATACAACTCTCTCGTAGTAGATTAATTAAATATTTTTGCGTCAGTCTTGGGTATATATTTCTTTTAATCATCTTTTATTCTTGTGTCAAAGGCGGCAAATAGTTGTTTTATTATTAAAAGTCAAATTTGTCGCGGCCCAGTACAGTAGTTGTTGGTAGGCCTGAAAGCGGCTTTAGTCTCAGTACATCTATTACGTTGGCAACAATTAAAAAAGTTATTTCTCTTCGGACATTCTGGAGAGAACCACGGCTGGCTGTTAGGTTTTGCTATAATTTTTTCAAGGGTATGAAGCGGTTTATACCTATAATTAACCATTCAGTCAGGTGTGATACTGTAGAGGACACATTCTTTTTAAACATGCAATGCAGAGGTAAATATGATATAAGCATACAGAAACTATCCCAGTCAGCCATGGAGTATCCATATACCGTACGATAGAGAGGTACGTCTGAGGATGTACACGATGTTAACTGATACAACTGAATGTTCGGAAGATCCCACTGGAGACAAACCGAAGGATTAGCATAGCTCAGGGCAAGTTGTGAGAAAAGGTCTATGAGGCTTGCATACTGAGCATCTGTGTCAGGCAACCAGGTGGGTTTGTAAACCATCTGGATTAGGTCATAAGCAATGGAGAAGTCGTGACAGAACTTCCCTCATCATCTGTCTTGTTTGAGATGGCTTACATTTCAACATTGTGAACATTGAAGTTACTACAGACGTGGCTGTTATCCGAAGGATGAGCAGACAGGATGTGGTTAATTTTCTCAGATATGCTCTTGAAAATAGTAACTCTGCTGTCATAGGGGCGGTAGAGGGCAAATATAAACGCAGTGGTATGAGCAAGTTCAACTGGGAAGCAGATATAGGGTACTTTAGAGTCTTCTGTTGAGATGCTCCTATGGAAATCCATCTCAATTGAAAGCACATATTCTATGCCTATGGCGAACTTAGGTGTCAGATTTTGATTAGAGTATCCTGTAATTACGAACTCATCCAGGGAAATAGTCGGTCCAATGCTAGTTTCACTTAGTAAGAATGAAATAAAATTAAAAGTTAAAAAAAAGCGTTTACAAGTGTTTTCATATAGATGTACATAAGAATACTTAGATAAATATGTTTTAACTTAAATAGAGATGGTATAATAACATTGTGGGTCTGCGTTCGCGTCTGGCCTCCATATAATGGAAATAGACACAAACTTTAATAAAGACTTTTCATATCTATCTGCGTAAGTATACTTTGATAATTATGTTTCAGTTTGAAGAAATATGGTATAATAAAATAATGGGATATTCGTTCGCACCTGACCTCCATAGAATGGAAATGTGTCACAAAGTTTAACAAGGTTTTTTAATATAGATCCACAGAATATTGTGATAAGTGTTTTAGTGTTAACAGGTATGGTATAATAAATTATGTGGTTTATCTATTTTATTTTTACTTTCATCATATTTTGCTTTGGCTTGATACCCCCAAATTCAACCCAAATTTAAAACCCTTCGTTTTCATAGCCTATCATACTTTCATAAATCAGTCCATTTTCTGTAGGCTGTTTTTGAACCCAGTCAACGACGGGTACTTTTGCTAGTATATATATATATATATATATATATATATATATATATATATATATATATATATATATATATATATGTATGTATATATATATTGTTAATCAATTTTCACCCCAAACAAGACACAGTGCCACTTTGAAGTAGGGTGCTACTATCGGGGACATAAGTTGTAGGGGCATTATAAAGGGAGATGAGTAGCAAGATGTTTGTTCACATTACATTTGAGCTTCTACATGTCAGTACAGTTGGAAAAGTTGAATCCCGGAATCCCAGCAGTTCTGGAGAAGAAACTATTGCGGTAAAAGGCATTCTTACACGTAGGGATCTCTACTGTAGAGGAATGGGGCTTAATTGCTTGTCGAGTTTGTCGGGGGTGGTCCCGTCGAGGAGGTAAAACTGCTCGTAACTCGTCAGAGCATTCACCATTAATGTACTTGTAGAACAGGCAGAGGGATTCAACATTTCGTTGATGAGACAGAAGATGAAGCCTAGATGACAATTCAGAACCTATAGGGTTGGCAACTCCCTTTTGAACCCTGTCCAGGAATGAGAGACAAACAGCAGATGCACCAGACCAAATGTGACAACGGTACTCTATACATGGGCGAATGGTGGCCTTATAGAGATACAGGATACTTTCATGCGTAAGTAGTTTTCTAGCACGGTAGAGAGAGCCCACCTTCTTTGAAACAGAATTTCAATGCTCTCAATGTATCTATTCCAGTTGATGCTCCCTGTGAACGTTAGGCCGAGGAGTTTAAAGGAAGTACTTTCAGGTAATGTGTTCTTGGTCATTGCTATTGGTGATAGAGAATGTTTCTTGTAATTATTGAAGGAAACAAGCTTAGTCTTGGCAGCACTGAATGTGATCATCCATTGTTGTCCCCATTCCACAACAGATTGGAGGTCATTCTTTAGTGTCTCTGCCATTTCCTTTGATATGTGTCCATTTGTTTTCCCCCTGTGCCTGTTATACAGAGTGGTGTCATCAGCAAATATACCCATCAATGAAAAAATTTTATCAGGGAGGTTATTTATGAATATATGGCATAATAAAGGTCCAAGGATAGACCCCTGACGTACTTCCGAATTTATATCATATTTAGATGTAAAACCGTCGAGGGAAACCGGGATTTTTCTCTTCCTTGAGGATTTAATTACATTATGTATTTTTCCAGTGATACCATATGATCTAATTTTCCTTAGAAGACCATCGTGCCATACCCTGTCAAAAGCCTTAGATATATCAAGGACTACCGGTATATATATATATATATATATATATATATATATATATATATATATATATATATATATATATAAGAAACTGTGCCTTTGTATCTGTGAGTTCGTTCTCTGTGAAATCTAACACCGCGGCGCGTTATTATCTTTTTACACGGTGGTGCTTTATGTTCCTGGCAGTGTTATTAGATAGGTTTTATATCGGAATCTCTTCGATACGTATCGATAATCGATAATCGAAACAATCCGGTGAAAGAAGGAACAAGCGATTTTGACCACAGTTAAAACCTTACACAGTTTAAAATCACAAGTCCGCTGAGACGTCTTATTACCACACACGCCAAATGATCCGATATATATATAATCAACAGTCGGTTCTTTTGCATGGCACTAGCGCGTTCGAAATGAATGTTTCTGTTTAGAGCACAATTGCACCATGACACTTGACTGTTTCATTTTCAACTTTCATTAAAGACATTATATATATATATAAAATTATAAAATTAACAGTAGGTTCTCTACAGTGCAATGTAGAATACAATGCATTGTGGACTGAGACATTGTGGGGAGGCATGTGAAGCTTCCTCTCGGTGCACCTCGACGGGCCCTCACCTAGAGCAGCCAATTAATCGCTTCGATTGAAAAATATGTGATTTTACCGATTTCGATCACAATAAAATATTGGAGTGTGAAATATTCATTAATCATCATTCAATCCCGAAAAACGTCGAGTTTCGCTGAAAGTGTGTATATAAAAATATATGCAAGTTAAGTATCACAGAATATTCTACGTTTCATCCTCGTAAAAATTTCAAGGATGGAAGAATAGAAATTAATCTTAATGACGCTTAAGGACCCTGAATTTTATTTTCACCCTAAGCGTATTTGTAGATTAAAAACCTTGCGAACATCGAAATAGGTAAGATTATAGTTAATAAAGTGAAAACCATAAATGATGAAAAGATAACCTCCAACTCTAGAACAACATTCAATCAGTTATATCTTGGTTTAAAATTATAAATGAAACTTAAAACATATAAAAGTATGTAAATTTACCCTATTTGACATTCTTAATTTCTACCCTCACTTGTTTGAGCCACCTTAGATAGGGCTCTTAATTGGTACCCTACGTGTAAATATTAGCAAGACTTGACAGGAGACCGTAGTATATGCGAGAAAGATACTCTGTTAATGGTGAGAAAATTAGCATAATGAATTCTTAAAGTGAAGACCATTGTGATGTAATTGATTCTTTTAATGCTGTAGAACAAGAAATTCCAAACCAGAGAATTGACAGATAACAAAACGACGTTCTGTGACTATTCTGGAGTCGTACTGAACTGAAAAAATTATATAGAGAAATTATACCTTAATATCTTAGGGCTTTAACATTACTTAATATAGAAATGCTTACTTAGGATGCAAGTTTAACCACAGTAAATTTCCTCTATTTGTGCTTTATCTTTACAAAACTCACATAAAACTTTATATAATCCCCCCTCCAAATATATAATCTTGACACCAAATACTATTTACAAACCCATGGGCTAATATATACCATAAAATTTTCGACTTGCCCTCAGGTCATTTACATAACAAAGCGGCACCATACTACAGAGGTGTTCGAAAAGTAATGCCTCCTAAAAACATAACTTATGCATTCATAACCTGAACGTTTCATCTCACTGTTGAAGATATTGACGGAGTGAGACTTTCAGAAACGACCCCCTTCCATGGACGTGCGTCAGAAGCAGCGATTGCAAATATGCACTGAGAATGGTGGTGACTATGTAGAAAAATAAATTCGCTCATTTTAATGGTACCACTCCCGTCTTCGTAGCTCTTTAACTGTTTTAGTGTACAAAAAAAATAGAAGACTTTACTTTTAAAACAACTCTCATATGACAAAGCGCGCTTCAGGCGCTCATGCACAGCCATCGTTCATCACTGGAAACAGTACATTGAGAATGGTGGTTACTATGTAGAAAAGTACATTCTGGAGCACAAACGGTCACTCGTTTTAATGATACTATTTACGTCTCCGTAGCTTCAACTTTTGGAGCTAACAAAAATAAGACGCTTTACTTTTGGAAGGATCCTTGTATAATAACACAAACTGGAAACTTGATTTAACGATACCACTCCATGCTCCAAAACCATACGATAAGGTACGTAGTATAAATGGAAAAAGAAAATTCATTTGACTCGCATCTCTCTTCTCCTTTAATGTTGTTATTATTTAGGTAAGAAACACTTTTTTCTAAACTTGTTAATAATCACTTTCGACGAGAAATTATTCAACAAGAACACAGTGAATGTCGGCTATTCATTAACTCCTTTTAAAAACAACTGACTAAATATCCCCTCTATCTTAAACTTGTTGGATGAACATAATGTCCTCTGAAAGCGCGTAATAAAATCCATTATATATGAGGCCAGAGTCTTACACACTGACCCTGAGAAAATGGTCGAAACATATACCGGAGTGAGATGAAGCAGGTCTAAACATTTTATGTTTATCATATATTCCTTAGTGACAGATGATACTAAAACACCAAATAGATGATAATGAAACACCAAATAGATTTTACACTCGTACTGAAACACCAAATAGATGATAATGAAGCACCAAATAGATTTTACACTCGTACTGAAACACCAAATAGATGATAATGAAACACCAAATAGATTTTACACTCGTACTGAAACACCAAATAGATGATAATGAAACACCAAATAGATTTTACACTCGTACTAAAACACCAAATAGATGATAATGAAACACCAAATAGATTTTACACTCGTACTGAAACACCAAATAGATGATAATGAAACATCAAATAGATTTTACACTCGTACTAAAACACCAAATAGATGATAATGAAACACCAAATAGATTTTACACTCGTACTGAAACACCAAATAGATGATAATGAAACACCAAATAGATTTTACACTCGTACTGAAACACCAAATAGATGATAATGAAACATCAAATAGATTTTACACTCGTACTAAAACACCGAATAGATGATAATGAAACACCAAATAGATTTTACACTCGTACTGAAACACCAAATAGATGATAATGAAACATCAAATAGATTTTACACTCGTACTGAAACACCAAATAGATGATAATGAAACACCAAATAGATTTTACACTCGTACTGAAACACCAAATAGATTTTACACTCGTACTGAAACACCAAATAGATGATAATGAAACATCAAATAGATTTTACACTCGTACTAAAACACCAAATAGATGATAATGAAACACCAAATAGATTTTACACTCGTACTGAAACACCAAATAGATGATAATGAAACATCAAATAGATTTTACACTCGTACTGAAACACCAAATAGATGATAATGAAGCATCAAATAGATTTTACACTCGTACTGAAACACCAAATAGATGATAATGAAACACCAAATAGATTTTACACTCGTACTAAAACTGTATCACATTTCTTAAAACAGAAAAACCTTAACATCCTGCAATGAAATCAACCATCTTCTATAATATGAATCTCACGTGTCTGTTTAAATGTATGTACGTATGTATGTATGCCTCGCAAAAACTTCTGACAGAGGCGACGGATTTTCATAAGATCGGTACCATTTTGAAACTCGACACTTCGGCCAACAAATATTAGTAAAAAACCTTAATACTTTCACCCTCAACTGGGTTTTTCTTCTGCATGGAGAGGTCGGTTTTCTCGTCGATATTTTCGAAAGTCATCGCCTCTTTTCGATTGTCTAGCCTTAATTTAAATCTACGGACACTTCCGGTTTAGATATGAGCGCAATTGCTAACGCGTCACCCCCCCCCATTTTCTTTTCCACCTTCGCGTCACGGGCTCTTTTTTCTTTTTGCTCAACACACACCTCCAAACACCCGGGAAACGTCGCGCACCTAGGCTAGTAAATAAATAAATCATGAATTATAAAAAGGAACATCGTCAGGTTTATTTTTACATAAAAAACACAAGTTGGTGCAAAAATAATGTCGGTTTTATATATGTCGTTTAATATCCAACAACGACATTATTTTTGCACCCACCTAATAATAACTAAAGTTTTAAACACTTAACCGCTTTAGAACTTTTTTTTACTGAATGAATTACCACTTTGTAATACCTATCATCAAAGAATGACAATGAAAGACTGAGAAGAAAGGAAATGTATTAGAAAGGATAGGAATCGATCTTACTTAACTCATTCATATCTTATGAATGGATAAGAACCTTCGATATACATACCATGACAGTCACCCTTCGTTGTTGAACACATACTCGTTGCCTGTAAAGATTGTTAACTAGCTAGACAAAAATACTGCCAAATATGAAGCATCTGTTTAACAAAATTCATGTAGACAATATATTCAATTTTTTGAAAGTCACATGACTTTACAAGACAATTAGAAAAGCACATAAATCTCTTTACCCATCTCCCAAATATTTCTATCACGTTAAAAACAAAATAAGTTAATTCTTATGTGTAAGTAATTTACATAACTATTGACCGTAATAATCCACGATGAAAAACATTTTATTGCATTAAATGACCGGACAGGATCAGTATGTGATGGAAAACCAATTAACCAGCAGCTTTTTAATAAATAAGAATGCTAATCAATTATGATGTGCTGTCGACAGGGGAAGTATGAGTCAAAAAACCACAAATCCAACAATAAATGAACAACCTTATTACACAAATAATCACCATATAATATAACTTAGCAACAGTAGACTGTCCCGTTTGTGTGCATATAAATGTAGTAATTATGAGAGTATATGCATTTTGACACATGTATATATATGTATGTATGTATATATATTATATATATAGGTGTGTATATATATATGATTTTATATATGTAGCTGTGTCTCTAGGTGCGTGAATAAAGTTTGGCATTGTGTGTGTGTAAGAGACATATGCCTGTGTACGTATTTGCATGTATATGCTCGCCTATCAACAGCGTAACTGCTTTCAGCAAATTCAACCCACCTACACCACCAATTTGCACAAATTAATGATAAACAGAATAAATTTTACGAACAGAACTGTCTCGCCTCACTTTTATTTCCGTTTGCGGAGATTAAACTATATTGATATTAAACCTTATGTCTAGACTCCTTATCACAATTTGAATCAAAATTCATAAAATGATTTTCATTCTATTTAATGCTTAAAATATAAAGCGTAAGCTCAAGGACTCTTTAGAAGAAATGTAATTTCAGAAAATCTCGCTTAATTGGTCTATAATTGCTGTGAATCAAGCGTAGTGCAAATCAGCAATGCTTAAAATTTGAAAATTAAACCTGTCCCCTTAATATGTTACCTAAAACCTTGTAAAATATCGCATAGAAACTCAATTATGGGTAATATTTACTAATTGATATCTTATATTTATTTATATATCTAAAATAAATGCCATTAGTTTATGAGGTTTGATAAAGAAATATAAATCCAGAGAATATTATATAACTGATGCGTAATGATTATGGATCAAATTCAATTGAAATCTGAAATATTTATTTTCAAATAAGTTGACCCCTATACCTATACTAAAAACCGAAAGCCTTTTTAAGATGTTAAAAAAAACTGAAATTTTGGAAATATCTATTGTAAAAATTTCTTCAAAATCGAAGGTAGCTAAATTTTCTCGAAATCATTTCACCAGTTTTGCATTCTTTGGATGAAACGAAATTAGACCAAATGTTACATATTCGGGACCCTAGGCAGTAAGTAGCAATTAAGTTAGCTTGCGTGAAATTTTGACGAGGGTCACACTAGTGCATATCAGAATAACCTATCTGCCAACAGAATTGTACTAATGGACGGATAACGTGATTTTAAGCGTGGGACAGGCGGACAACGGGTGAAAAGCGGTAGACAAAACATATTCGCACGATAGGCATATATGATAGGAGTCACATCTCTAAGAAGGAAATAATTATGTAGTGTTAGTCTCTCTCCATAGGTTCATTCTCCCCAATAAAGCCTTAAATAATTCAACAAAAGACAAAAGTTTTCCATGTTTTCCTGCATGAGGAGACTTGTTCGTTATGGTTAAAATAGACGAGACGAAAATTGCGATGACGGAAAAAAATAGCCCAACACATATAAACATCGTATATGAATGTATTACATAGAAAAATGCGAGCATGAAAAGTAATATGGTTAAGATTAAGCTTAGAAAAATAAAAGGACTAGTCGTTAAAACTGGAAAAGAAAAAGATAAGATATTCTAGTAAAAAATATAATAAATTTATAACTTAAAATATTGCCGCATTAAGAATTTTTTTATTTAATTTAACATATAAATCTTAATACTGCAATATTTTAGGTTATAAATTTATTATATTTTTTTAGAATATCTTGTCCTTTCCTTTTTCCAGTTTTAACAACTAGTCCTTTTACTTTCCTTGGCTTAATCTTAGCCATATTACTTATTATAATCGCATTTTTCTATGTAATCCATGATTTTTCTAGGCTTAGCTTTGGAATAATATTTTCTTCTTTGTGTTCAATATCATATGCATTGTCAACAATCCATAATAAAGTATTATCAACTTTTTAAATTAACTAAATAAAAAAGCAAATAAAAGACTTATTAAGTAAATAAACAGAAAGAAAGGACGAAAAGAGAGAAAGAGAATTAACGGGCGACGTCGTAAGCGAAGGATTATCAGCCCTAGCACAGCAAAGAGCATCACTTTTGGTAACTCTCTCTCTCTCTCTCTCTCTCTCTCTCTCTCTCTCTCTCTCTCTCTCTCTCTCTCTATTACCCAAATAAGATGGCATACGTGCGATTAATTATGAAGGTGTTGACGACGAAAAAAATGCTATGGTAGCCAACAGCCAATCAGAAGAAATCGTCTTTAAAACGTTAATGTTGAAAAAGTTGCCATGGTAACTAACAGCCAATCATGTTCTTACTAATTCTGGGGACTTTTGATAACCGGTAATTTTATTATAACTTTTGTTTTAATAAACGAAAATTAAAAACTTTTATTTCAAAATATAGTTGAGAAGGTGACCTATGAACGGTAAAAATTGTTTGAAATTCGGTTGCAAAATAAGTGAGCGGTGGAGCTTTAAAGCAATTCTAAGTGAGTAAAACTAACACTAAACCATATATTCAAATAATACTGTTTGAATTATAAAGAAATTTACGTATTTGATTTCGTGTATTGATTGCTCATGTGTAAGAACGTTGCGTGTGGACTGCTCGTTTATGGAAACATAAAAAGAGGGATTTCTCATTGAAAATGTATTGCATACATATAGTCCACATTATGATGAAACTAGGAAATTCACCATAGGATTACACGATGATTCAAAGAAAACTTCCACGAATCCCCATCTATGTATTAACAACATTGGTCGCTATTTTACAGATATAATTTCTAAAATCTATTAACACAAAACTATGTTGCATGTACTTTTTAGAAATATAATCTGTGGGGGGGGTCTACATATTCGGGGTTTTTTTTAACATGCATTCAAAATGTGGGATAATTTTAGCACTTCCCCTCCCGTATCAGGGAACAGCTGCCATTACGAACACTGAAGGTAATCAAGGCGTTTTGCATATTCCAAGTGCTTCGGGTACCCATAAATAGCCTGCCCTTCCCTGCGGTCTTTCGGCATCCCGTTGTTTCCAGCGTTTGTTTTCCAATGTTGTGGAAACGCCCTAGCGTTCCCATTTTGATAACAATTTCCTACAATTGAATTTTATTTCCAACAAATCATATCTCTTACCGTTCCTAAGATTCTGTGCAGCCCGCGTGGGTCGCCTACCGCAGCGCGGGGGTTGACACGGATGTCCCCACGCCCAATGTTGCTCGCCGTTTTCCCACAGATTGGAAGGGGCTGCGACAAATTTGACTTTAAATATATACCCAAGACTGACACAAAAATATTTAACTAATCTATGTAAGGACGGGGTGTGGTGTACGTAAGCAATATTACGTTATTTCCCTTAAAACTATTACGTCATATCAACACAGATTCTTTTGAGAAGGAATTGCAAATTATTGTCTTATTTGAAATTTAAGATAATAAACTGGAGATGTCAGTAACAAAATTCATGGCATATTCTTAAATATTTATTTTTATAAAGCTTAGAAAACTTTTTGGCTTATCTATATAATAATACGCTTAGACGATCCCATGCTTGTGCGCACGTTAACATCTTTCGTCTCTTTTTTTACAGGATCACTCGATCGTCGAAGATGCAGTTCAAAAATGTATATATAGATTTCAATAATAATGGAAGTCTTTAAAAGTTTCCCAATTCCGGTACAATTACAAATTGTGTTCTGAATACACGATTCAAATATTTAACTAATCTATCGTGAAAACAGATGTTTTTTTTTTCAATTTTCACCCCAAACAAGGCACAGTGCCACTTTGAAGTAGGGGGCTACTATCGCGGACATAATTTGCGGGGATATTATGAAGGGAGATGAGTAGAAAAATATTTGTTCACATTACACTTGAGCTTCTGAATATCAGTACAGTTGGGAAAGCAACATCCCTGAAGGGAGTTCAAAAGACTTGCAGTTCTGGGAAAGCAACTATTGGAGTAAAAGGCTTTCTTACACCTAGGGGTCTCTACTGTAAAGGAGTGGGACTTAGTTCCTTGTCGGGTTTGTCGGGGTAGTCCCGTCGAGGAGGTACAAGTGCTTGCAGTTGTAATGCGCGTAAACAAAATTAAGTCCTTTTTGCTTACGTCATAGTTTAAACAATTCCTTTTGGGAATATCGTGAATTATTGTCTGTTTTCAAATGAGATACATGTTCTCATATAGATAGATAGATAGATAGATAGATAGATAGATAGATAGATATACAGCACACAGACACACACAGAGGCTCCTTCAGTGTTTGACAGACGTAGGAGAGTGCTTTCGCGTGATTTTTTTGTGGCAGAAGGTGCGCAATCTTCAACCACACTTCTCCTGAGTCGATATTATTAAATACCAGTAGCCAGTGAAATGTATGTACAGGACAACTGGAAACAAATTCCGAGATAAGCGGAGAGGTCATGCAGCGCCTAAAGTACCCAAATGTCACCCATCTGGTGCTAACCAGGCTCAGTGTTACTTAACTTCGGTGATCTGACGAGAACCGGTGTGTCAACGCGATTATACCCTATATATATATATATATATATATATATATATATATATATATATATATATAATGTGTGTGTGTTTGTCTGTGCTTTCGCAGAGGATCAGCGAATTCAGCAACAGGGACAGCGTATCCAGGGCAATAGTTTTTTGATATATCAAACGCTTTTCAAATGGTATGTCGCAAAGATTTTCTCCGCAAGTTCGTTAGCTATAAAATATCTGGAAATGTCCTCTCAGTCATCAAATTTTTCTCTCCGATTAGACTAAAAAGTGTAATTGTTGATGTACACAAAGCATACAACATCAATACCGGCGTGATACATGTCGGACTTAACATTCTTCCTGATTTTCACAAATGATCTACAAAATCATATTCTAAAATCATCCGTTTACATTTATGCGAACCGCACAAATATGAAAACAATTCGCTAATCTCTGATGATCAAGATCTTTCCAACTTCTCCCACTCACTCATTCATTTTCTTTATCTATCTATCTATCTATCTATCTATATCTCCATGTGCCGACTGACGTCTAGCTATTTATTCCAGGGACCGCTGACGTCTAGCTTCCTTGTTCCAGAGCCCATTAATCGCCAACTACCAGCTCCAGTGCCCACTGATACCGAGCTGCCCAATTTCAGTCCACATTGACGTCCAACTACCTATTCCAGTGCTTACTGACGTCCAGTTACCTGATTCAATGTCCACTGGCGTTTAGCTACCAGTTATCAGCGACTGGTCCCGTCTCATTTGGTCTGATCATGAATGAACAACTCCATTACCTACAAATTTATCATTTCTTTTCTCGACTAATACAACACGATGTCTATCGTGTTTAAACGAATATCAGTATCTGTCTGTTTTCTTTACTATAGCTGTTATCCTTTTCTCTTTGTGTCTACCTGGTTAGTTGTACGGTCGATTGGCACCTTCAACTTCGCAACCTGTTGCAACAAGATCTCTGTAATATATTGGATTGGTAGCTAAGTCCCCGCAATTTCTTTCTTATTTAGTCAATGTAGGAAAAATAGTGTTATATATATATGTGTGTGTGCGCGTGTGTACAATGTTATGATTCAGCCCAGCAAAAGATGGCAATATATACAAAATAGACAGGCTCTTTTTATATGGGAACAATTTTGTATATATTGAATAGGAATATTTTCATTTGCATTCTTAAATATGGAAATGCAATTTTTAAAATGATTTTAATATAAAAATGGTATTTAAAAAATAATTGATAGGTCTACTTGAATATGGTCATATATATATATATATATATATATATATATATATATATATATATATTGTAATGCATAAAATTGATAAAGAGAAAAAAACGATCTTTAAACAAAGAAACCATGAAGATACCAAAAGTTTTACATTGATAAAACTTTATTATACCATCATACTAATAATACGTTTTTATTAATCTGATTATGTAAAAACGTTTTAAATTCTTATCTTGGATTTCTCATATATATATATATATATATATATATATATATATATATATATATATATATATATATATATAAAGAGAGAGAGAGAGAGAGAGACAGAGAGAGAGAGAGAGAGAGCGAATTAGACCTGGAGTCTAAAGAGCAGAGTTTATTTTAATGTACTAGTAATGTATTAATACTATTAAAAGAAAACAATGTTCATTGTACTGTAGATATATAATAAGCTTTATATGTATAGATATCCTAGAGCTATTTTAATATTGAATAAAACGACTCATAATTTTGAATTAAGAAACAGTTTCAAAAGGAAAAGAAACAAAATCCACTAGAGTTTCAGAAATGATGTTCATTTTATTTAAATTTACAATAAATATTGACAATATTTTGACAAACGTTTTGTCCTTTAAAAACAAAGTCTTCTCATCAGCAAAATTAGGGCGGGGAAGCAGTTAAAGACACCAAAATAAAACTAGCATTTTCGTCGTGTGTAAGGCAGGTATTCCTTTTTTATCTACTTTATAAAATTTGAGTCAGTCTCTCTCTACATATATATAAATATATATATGTGTGTGTGTGTGTGTGTGTGTGTGTGTGTGTGTGTGTGTGTGTGTTCCGGGCTATTCCCATCGTAATTTTATATTCACAGAGATCCTTAATTTTTTTGACCCGATTTGCCATCGTAAAGCGTCCATGCATTTTTCAGTTGTATTTCATGCCTAATTAATGCTGCATATACGATAATGTTTGAACTCAGTTGACATGAGTATCTATTCCACCTCAAAGATTTTGATAAGAGGAATTGTCTTCTCCATCTTCCTCAACTCCATTGTAATGCAAAACTAACATGTCGGAAATAATTGATGTCAAACAAAAGTGGGGAAATACAAAAAAAAAAAAACGTAAAAGAGAATTGGATGAAGATTAAATAAAGCCGTGTCAATATTTTGTAGTTAATTTCATCTCAAAATATTTGCAAAAAGACAGATGAACAAAAAATGTTATTATTATTTGGATTATTTGAATTACTATTCTTATCTTGTTTCTTATTCGCACAACGTTTCGATCGATGTAACCTCCAATATTCTTCAGGTGTATCTTGTCGAACTCGACAATCTTTCTGTCAAACTCAGGAATCTGCCTGGAATTTCGAATGAAACCCTTTATTTAATCCATGGAGGTAGCCTACTTTCGTTCCATCAGTATTTGTGCTTGAATAGTTTGTCCGCATGTTCGAAATATAGCTGTCTTCAAAGTTCCAAGTGTACTGCCTTCCCATTGAGTCGTGTCCTTATATTGCTTTTTGCTAGTGTGTTCCATTCATTATTATGTGGTTTATTGTTTCGTTTTTTTTGCCACAGAGTGTACATTTACTGTTTTCTTGTGTTTATCTATTTTAGCTTTAATGTAATGCGGTTGGTTCTAATCGCGTTATTCTGTGGCTCTGTCAGTTGAGATTCTGTTTCTCGGCTCGTGTGTCCTTTTCGTAGACACGTCCAGGTGTTTTCATAGTTCTAGTTTATTTATTTATTTATTTATTTATTGCTCTGATAAATCCTTAATGTAGCTTATTCTTATTCCAGTTTACTTGTCTTTTTATTTCTGGTTTCATTGTTTTCTGTATTGTTCTTGACGGTGTTTTTTGCTGAAGTGATCAGTCTTTTTGTGTCTTCTACACTGTCCTCTATGTTTATCAGTCCCCTTCATTTCTTATTACATAGAGATGTTCATTAACATATTTTGGGTATAATGCATTGTGTGTTGTCATTAGTTTCCTCGTCTTTTAACCACGGTGTTTAAGTCCTTCTTTAGTCTATCCTATGAATAGTCCAATATATCTTATCTCCTCTTTCATTTCTGTTGATCTTAGTCAAGTGCTGTTTTCCATGTTTTAGTTCCAATCTCCTTGGTTCAATTGTTTTCTAGATAATATAAATAACTTTGTTGGATATCTTGTACATTCAATTATCCATGCTTGTGGGATTCTGTCGTAGGGTTTCTTGTAATCAATCCATGCTATGGATATATTTATTTTCCTGTTTTTACCTCTCTGAAAATCTTTTGCTCTATGCATAATACGTAATGTGTCCCTCTATTTCTTTTTCAGCATCCTTTTCGTTTCTCGTGTGTGTATGTGAAACGGCACTAACTCTGTTTGGATTTAACCGGCTTCTTCTGAAGGAGGAAGTTCTGTGGGAGTATAAAATTCACAAGCGATCCTCTAGTCGCAGCTATATCCCCATGAGAGGAGATGACGGCGTTGGGTTTTTGCAACTATTGCGGGGAGGTGTCGACGTCTTCTTACATAAACGCCTGGAATTCCCAAATTAGTCATCTATTTTAGTAATGACCAGGTTAAACGTTGCTTAACTTCGGTGATCTGATGATAATCGGTGTCTTCGAGCAGTAGTTCACATGTGTTAGGCGAGTGCTAGATCTGTTTATTCAGTTGTGCTGTTAAAATTTTCCACGTGGTCGGTAAGCAGGTTATCGCCCTGTTATTGCCTGGGGTTTCCCTTTCTCAATATCTTTTTGTATTAAAGTGGTTCTTCCTTAATCATCCATTTTGGTACTTCTGTTTTGCAGATACAAGTTCTCACAGTTTTCTGAATTTTCCATGATTAATTTTCACTATCTGAATTTTTTTTTAAATTAAGAAATTAAAAAATACTTAGAAATAAAAGCCTTATTCAAAATTAAAATTGTTGAGTGGCTTTTGGCCCACCCTGAATAAAACGAATATCTAATTTATAAATAAACTACGTGACCAATTTGTCATGTCTATTTTTGTGTATTTCGGAAATAAATGTATCTTTTGCATTGATACAGTATTTATAGATTATATTATTTGCTGCTTATAAAATATTGAATGAAATTAAAAAAAATGAAATCGCATAAAAACATTTGAAGTCCTATTTAAAAGAATAATTGTATTGCGAATTTCGGTTTCTAATAAAAACAAATCAGCCATTTTGATTTTTTGTTTTGTTTTAGTATTTAAACATAAGAATGCATTACTTGAACCTTGTGACCTTGGAAAACTTTAAGGAATTTGAAAGCAGTAAAACTGTCAAATATAAATTCATATCCAGCTGTGAGCCCTCGGCTATTCCCCATATCTTACTAGGTTGACAGATTTTTAATTAATTTGCATCCAATAATCGTATAAATAGCTGTTAAAAAGCGAAGCCAAAATGTAAATACAAAGACTCCATGATAACGGTTGATAAATCTAGCTGGTTATTCATAAAGGGTTAATTTTCTAGTCTCAACTTTTTACGAGAGTCTAATTAAACCTTTCATCACTTTTAGTTATGCCTTGGTATTTTCTCATTAAAACATCATACGACCGTTACTTATTGACATGAGATTTTCTAATCACAACTTTGCGCGACTTAGTTCTTGACTTGGATTTGCTAGTCTCGCTTTAAGGACACTCCGTGTTTAGACAAGCTTATAGGTCTAACCTTTAATCCTGATCTGAAATGGAGCACATACATCAAATCTGTTGCCAAGGTCGTTAGAAAAATAATTGGAGAATTCAACCGCTCCAGCAGATATCTCATAGCCCATGCAATTCTCTATCTGTATAAGAGCCAAGTACGTCCTAGGATGAAGTACTGTTTCCATATCTGCTCGGAGCACCTTATCCTGCTTGGTATAGTTCAAAACCGACTTCGTAATCTAGTAAGCGAGGACCCTTCTTCTTCTGTACAAGCTCTTTCCTACAGAAGAGACAGTGCGAGCCTGTATCTGCTCTATCGTTATTTTCATTGCAAGTGTTCGCCTGGACTTCAATATATTGTTCCCTTCGCCAATCTTTCACAGAAAAACACTCGTCTAGCAAAAATCACTATCAATAAATTCTCCCACTCTCTAACGGTGCCTAATCCTAAACGTGGATTCCGTGAATAAATCTTCTTTCCTAAAGCTGCCAGCCTCTGAAACTCTGTTTTGCTGTTCTGCTTTTAAACTGACTAGAATATTGTATTTAAGTCCAACGTAAACAAGTTCTTATTGAACCGTCCTCGTAAATAACCTAATTATACCAATATTCCACCACAAACGATTACTACGCTACTGCTCCAATTACTACCATACACACATTATCCCTTATCCTCGAGTGGCCTTCGGGCCTTCATACATGATAACCCCTTTGTAAAAAAAAAATAAACACATGGTCACATTTTGTACAACCGATTGTTATTGAATCGGAATTTCCTGACCAACACCATCTACGCCCGTTACTTGTGGGCTTCTGAATTTCTGAGCACAACATTTTTCAAACGTTAATTATTGACTTAGGATTTCCTGAAAGAAGTGTTAGTTGTTGACTTGGGTTTGCTAGTCACAATATAGTACTATCGTTAGTGAAATATATTTCTAGTATGGTCTCATTCCGAAATATATAGACCTAATTTTGTAATCATGGATAAATTTAAATACAAGTAAAATATTCCTATTCAGAGAAGCCGGTAAAAATAGGTATTATTTTTTTTTAATAGTTCAAAACATGTAATCAAATAACAACGCATACCAAAAGATTTCGATAAATTCATCAACTAATCAGAAACCATTATTGAACTAATCAATCCAAGCTTTCACGAATACCTGTACCAAACCACAATTCGCCCGTGCATGGAGTATTTTTGCCACATCTGGGCTGGTGTATCTACAATTAGTCTCTTAAGCTTAGACAGGGTCCAAAAAATAGTCTCCAATCTAATAGGTCCCACACTATTCGACAAACTCCAACCTCTGTCTCATCGCCGCAATTTCACATCTCTGTGCCTATTTTACAAGTATTTTAATGGATTGTACTCATGAACTCATAACATATGGGTCCCCTAGACGTACATAATTCCGATTACCTCGACAAGAAACAATGCACCCGCTTTATTTCCTTAGAATCTAGAATTGTGTCTGCTCTCTCTCTATTTTTTTCTTTTGAAAAGCTAATCTTTGGAATTCTCTCCCTGTTTCCTGCTTCTCTGACTGTACTAACGTGCAGAAGTTTAAATGTAATATGAACAGAAATCTCGCTGCTCAACTTCCCACAGTTCACTGTTAAACACGGTCTCAAATAGTAGCCCCTTATATCCAAGTAGCAATATGCCTAGTTTGGCGTAAAAAAGAATTTAAAAAATATATGAAAGCATTAAACTTTCTTGTGTAAATGTAGTGATTCGAAAATTAACTCATTTACCTTAAGTAGCAAAACACCGGTAGCTATTAAGTGTTTTTTTCTTTACTTCTACCTAATAAAAACAAGGCATATTGCATTTATGCGTAAGAGACAGCTACTTGAGACCATGCCTACATTATGTGTTGCGCAGCGAGATGTTTGTTCACATTACATTAAAATTTCTGCATCTTTGTATAGTCAGCATGAAATAGGGAAGGAATTCCAAAGTTTTCTAATTTGTGCAATTGAACTATTAGAGTAGAAAGCTTTCCAGAATTTAGTGACAATAAAGAACCAAGGACAAAGAACAGCAACTAGAAGCAGTGAAGATGTTTATCTGGAGAATCGTAAGAATCTCATGGAAAAAAGAAGAAAAAACACGTACAGAAGTAATGGACATTGCTGGATACAAAATATTCATTCTTAATACCATCAGAGAAAGGCAGCTCAAATTTTTAGGCCATATAATCAGGGCTGGCGGACTAGAAAAACTGTTATGAAGTGACAAAGTATACGGAAAAAGCAGAGGTGTGACGTGACCGTCCTAGGGAGCGATTGGGCTCCCCATGGGGGGTCAAGACTCCCGAAATGCTGGAAAAGCCAGGTAGACATAATTTCTTTTTATTCTTTAATTATCGTTGGTGTGCCCGGGCGACGGCCACATAACTTGTTGAGAGAAAGATTGGATTCGTAAATTTCATTATTTTATGAAAAAGCGACAACTCAATGTCACTTTGAGAAAAGGTAACGAAAACATAATTTCGTTTTCGATGCCAACGAATGATGACTTAAGGTTTAAGGAAAATGTTTAGCCTTTGAGTACAATTACCCCGAACCGATGTTATGGGCTTAACCTTTCGGTGAGAACAGCGCCTGCAATCCTCAAGTGCAATCGAGGAAGAAAGAGCCTACTCTAGGGGCGACGTAACTAGTTGCGATTCGTCCTGAGCGAACCCGGCCCACCCCTCACCTCACTATATGACCGCAGATTGAGTTAGAGAATCGAGCTGAGTCTTGAAGAGAATCAAGCACAATCGAAGAATCGCTACACCTCTCTTCTCGCATCATTCCACGGCTATATCGAGAGAGAAATTAATCTATTTGGGACTCAGAAGAGTCTGCCAAGATCCACATTGAACTACCGACAATTAATTATAACTATACATATTGTATATCTTATCGTGAATTTAATCTGTAGAATAGAGAATTGAGTTTATCTTTCTTTTGTGTGCATGAGATTGCTTCCCTTCCAGCACGACAGATCGTCGAAGAGGCGACATATCAACCGATCGTGAAATTAAGACCAACTAAATCGATTGACGGATTTTATCACACTGACATACCTTGCGAAGGACGAAGCACGGGTCACATTTGGTCCGTGACCGAGGATTGACTCTAATGTGACAAGAGATCTCATGGGAAGGGATTGCTTCACGGCTTTACAGAGGAAGACAGCGCACAAAATTCACAGACAGTTTTAACAAATTTACAACGAATAACGAGGGAACCAACAACAGCTCATGAGAAAGACCGAGAACAGGGAACAACGGAGAGCCATGATGAACCTAGATGTCTTCAAGTCCAACACAAACAAATTCCTGATGAACCGCCCCCTTAAGTAATGACACGTTATCAAATCTCCAATACTAACTATTACTACGATACTATCCCATTGATTAATGTACACACAATAACCCTTATCCGCGAGTGGCTTATGTGGTGACCACCATGTAAAAAAAAGAATATAACTCAAATTAAAATGTCAGTTAATTGAGTAATGTGATGGTTTTGTATTTCGTTTTACCTTCAGTTAGTTTCCGTTTTCACATAAAACTATTCTGAACGCCATCTTGTTTATTTAGCAGGAAAAAGGCAACATTACTGAACAAGTTATCCTGTGAAGTACAAAAAAAGATTTCGTCCGAAATATTGTACAGATTCCCGAATTCTATATGAAGATTCTTGAATTCTACAAGGCGAGCTCAGAGAGTTACATTGACGGAGACGTTGTAAGAATAACACTTTCGATTGGTCTATTTATATATCCGTCGCAAACAAAAATAAATACATAATCATTCTTATTTAAACAAATGGAGGATGCATGGTCCTCCGTGAGTGCACAGTGAACGAGGTATAAAAAAATGACTAGGTTTAGCATTTGCCAACCCCCGCCATTTAGCCCCAAAATTCCTTGGGGACATAAAACTCTGGTGAAAATTAACAAACGGTGCAGTTTTAGGCCTTTACATGTGTAAATTTGAGTTCTGCACTATGCAAAAAAGAAATGACCAAGTCCATCATTTGTCTCCCACCCCCATATTACCCCCAAAAGTCCCCAAGGTCTTAACATATTTAAATTTGAGTTCCGCCCCATGCAAAACTGCTTAATAGACATACACAGAAATTTTGGGGCAAATATGGTAAAATAGTCCCAAAAATGGAGTGTTTTTATTAGCCCTAAAAGAGCCCGTTGGGCACACCCAAGAGTTATTGCGAATATAGACAAACAAAATCATATAGAAATCAGTTAGTTGCAACTTTTCAGAAAGTTTTATCCAAATCATCAATTTTTTAATAAGCACAAAAGTGTCAATTTTAGCCATTTTAACTCGAAAGGCACCCAAGGGGGGGGGCGCAACCGGAGTTTTCCTGGAAAATCCGTTCTGTTACTTTTTTACTCATATCATGTTTTTATGTTTGTGCAAAATTTCAAAAAATTCCAAAGCGTAGTTATTGAGAAAAGTACGGACAGACGAACAGACGAACGGACAAGGGTGAATTTACAGGTCCACCCTCCTTTTCTCGGCGGACCAATTATTATTAAACCGTAACATTTTATTAGTTACTCGAAACAACTATTAATTTGCTTAGGGTGTCTGGCATGTTTTAACCTTTACAAATTTTAGATGAGTATAAATCAAGTTTTTTTGTTTTGTTTTTGTTTTGTTTGTTGTTGTTGTTGTTTTTTTTTGTTTGTTTTTTTGTTTTGTTTTTTGTGGTTAACCTTTTGACATTTATAGACAACTTTTTCATTTGAAGGATTTTTAATGTAAAATATAGCATTGTAGTTATTTCACTTCTTATTTTCTTGCCCTAACACTAGTTTATATACCCATACCACAACGGATTCCTGCTATAATACAACACCTATAGCTTAGATTTGGTTAATGAACACATAAACATAAGTATTTGCTTAAGACGGGCATTAATTCTTGTAATTTAACAGACATTGGCAATTGTTTACGATAGATATCAACCTTTTCGTATGACAGACATCATCACTTGCTTATTACGGAAAATAACTATTGCACATGACAGATATAAGCACTGCTTATTAGAGACACACAAATCTTTGCTTATGACAGGCATAAGTATTTGCTTATGACATATGCCAACTCTGACATAGAAACTTGCACTTGACTACTAAAAACACTAGCACTTAATTATTTATAACACCAGTGCTTGCTTATGAAAAAACATCAACACTTGCATATGATAGCCACTAATTCATATTATTTAGATTCATCGGACTACTGTTCTCATCTTGAGTGTGATTTTCACAACGTTTTGGTCGATGCAAGCTCCGCTTTTTCAGAGGTATCTTGTCGAACTCGGGAATGTTTCTTTCGAACTCGGGAATTTGGACGGAATTTCGAGCGGAATCGTTTATTTACCTCATGGTAAAACTATAGATCTTAGTTCTGTTCAATTGAATACGGTAGTTCATTTATTATAGTTTAAATGCATAATTGTATATAGTTGAATTATATGTAACAAAATAGTGGTCTATTTGATGTTATTGACTGTTTTAATGCAGAAATATATTTCATTATATTATCTAAGTGGTTTTGTTTGTTTTGTTTTGTTTTGTTTGTTTTTTTGTTTGTTTGTTTGTTTGTTATTTTTTGTTTTGTTTAACAGGCTGTTTTTCAGCGAAATACACGGCATAATAACGTTGACGCAGCGGTTCTCGTTAAATCATCATAATTAAGCACTGTTGAGTCTGGCCAGTACCATATGTGTAACCATTTGGGAATACCAGGCGCTGTATGTAGGATGATATTGACACCTCCCTGTAAGAACTGCAAAAGTCTAACGTCGTTATCTCCCCTGGCCGTACAATTGGGGACCGATTATAAATTTAATATTTCCTTAACTCTTTCTTCCTTCGAAATAAGTCGGTTTAATCCGGCCGTGATGACTGCCACTGGCGAATATAATGACATATATCTTCGTAGATATTTATTAATAAAACAAACAAGCACAGTATTCTAAAACAAAACAAAGATAGAAACAAGAAAGATTAGAAGAATTGCAAGTCTAAAACGCGAAAAACTCGCTTCAAAATCCCCTCAAAATATTTTACACGAGAATATATATCCTTGATAATTGTTCATGTTTTTCTATTTTTATATGCACTTTTTTATTTTCTGTGGTTTCTTTCTTTTTCACATATATTTAATGCCGTTATCTTTTCTTATTTTGAATACCACGCGACGTGACCTCCTGATTAATTTGTGCTTGAAACTACTGTAAAAATATCATTACTTACAGAACTTTGTATAAGCACTACCGCCTGAAGAGGTATCTTGTTATTGTAACTGACTGACTGAAACATGCTTATTAAAGTGTAGCGATATATTAATGCTTATGTAAAACTAATAAAAATCATATCTTGCCCTAGTTCGGTATTGAGCACTCTTGCAATACCATCATTAAGACTTCACACACATATACACACACACGCAGATATATATATATATATATATATATATATATATACATATATACATATATATATAACTTATTTCATGGACAGGTAGAAACTCTTCAGATAGAAAACTCCAACAATAGAAGCTTGCGTGCAGTTTTTCATTGATTCTGTACAATATTTTGCACCAATTAATGTAATTAGCCGTATCAATAAGTGTGAAGAGCTCTACACAAGCCATTACCAATTTAAACAACCCATTGCCCATGAATTTACTCAATCTGCTTTTCGAAAAAAATAGTTGGCAAACCGATGTTTCAATCGAATATATGTTACAAAGTTAATCTTCGTAGAGGAACTGCGTCTGCTTAATCCGTCACTTATGAGCCATGCTGCTTGGTTTGTGGGAACATAGCTGGCATTGTGTCACACGTGCGGTGCAGACATGGAAATCAGTGTATAACAGCGTGGCTTTACGGCCCTCAAATATCGAACACGATGAGAGAGTCCATATTGAATTATTGAATAAATATTAATATGTTTATATACATAAAGACACTAGTATCTCATGCTTACGCAACCAGCAGGACAAGAAGTGATAATTACTGTTGGTCTGGAAATTAAAAACCAGTCAATAAAGCCAATCTTGGCTTTGCGAACTAGTGTTTTTCTTTTCGACCACTTCGAATTAACGTTTAAATGAAAGTGAATTTAAATACTTATAGTTTCATCCGTGTAAGCAGGGTTTTCATAATTAACGGATGTGAAAATATTCTACAAACAGTAAGTTTCAAATGACACACGTATGCTAAGTTACAGTTTTTTTCACTAAATTTATTTAATACAGTTCAACTTTAATCTTTTAAAGAAGTTTTAATCATTGCATTTGTTTTTGAATAAATATTAATATTTTTATACTTACAGACACTAGTTTTTCGTACTTATGCAATCAGCAGTCTAGGAAGTGATAATTACTACTGGTCGGGATATTCGAATCCAGTTAACAAGGTCAACCTTGAATTTGTGCGCTAGTGTATGAAATAATAATTTTCCACAAATATTTTTTCAATCTTGTGATAAAATGTTGGATTCTGACTTTACACTCACCGTTTTTATTGGTTTTTCTTTTTTTTGTTTTTTTTGTTTTGTTTTGTTTTTTGTTTTGTTTTTTTTTGTTTTTTTTGCTTTGTTTGGAAAATCACACTTTTAAATGCTGAAACATATTTTATTATCTATACTCTTTTATTTTTTGTATATTGATATTCATATTAAAAACACTTTTTTTTCGATTTATTTAGAAAGTAAATAACTTTGTTATATATGGGTCGTGGAATTGCATTCACTAGCAAAAGATCTAGCTAATTTGCATATTCTTTTAAACGTTCATTTTAATTCATTCCAAACAATTAAATAAAAAAAATATACAATTTACTCATCTCCAAAATAATTCCAAACTAATTCAATAATATATTGTTAGTATGTTCGGATATAAATGGTGTGTCTCTGTGTATGACATAGTGAGTTAATGAGATCATCCGTTACATGTGTGTATGTTTGCATGTTATCGATATTCGACATGTGTATGCATTTTTTAGATGAGGTTTAATTTGGATTCTTCGGACTACTGTTCTCATCTTGGGTGTTGTTTTCACAACGATTTTGTCAATGTAACCTCTGAACTTCTACAGGTGTATTTATTTCGAACCCAGGAGTCTTTCTGTCTTACTCGGTAATCTGCACCGAATTTCGAACTGACTCTTTATTTAATCGATGGAGGTAGTATGATTTTTGTTGCGTCAACTATGATTAGACAGAACTCCTAAGTAATTTCCAATTGTATTTGTAGAGTCATCTGCGCTGTCCTCAAGGACCCGTGGTGTAGTGGATAAAGTATTTGGTAAACTTAATTATAAGTTACACTCTTCTGAAGGGTGATGGCTAAATCCTTAGTGCCGCCGTCACTAAAAAATACAATAGCGAATTACTTTGCAATTTCACCTGGTCATAGCAGATGAAATGGGTACATACTATCTTCGTGGATTAGCCAAAAGGTATCGTCAAAATTCTGAGTCCGAAAATAAGATCCACGAATTAAGCAAGATAGACCTGAAAATTTTCGGAGGTTACATCATGCGAAACGTTGTGAAAATAGCACTCAATATGAGAAGAGTATTCCAAAAAATGTAATTAATACGGATGTGTATGGGATAGTTTTTAGTAGTGATGTATGAGTGTGCTTATTTATGTGTTTGACATGGTATTATTATTTGATGTTAATTTGATTTTAATAGATTGTAATTCAAATGTAAATATTCTGCGATCTATTTATTAAACTATAAAATTCCTAGTACTAAACTATGATGATGTTGTTAAACTAAATAAAGACAAAACGCTAAGTCAATTAATTGGTTCACACGTTTCCATTTTTCGGATTTAACGACAGCTAAACCAAACGAATTCTTCAGCAGTATTTTTCATCCGTGACAATGTCCCCCTGAATTATTTTATAAGTCGGTTACCAAACATGAATTCATTTTTTTTGTTTTGTTTTGTTTTTTTGTTTTTGCGTCCGCCTAATGCGTTTTCGCGTTGTTTCTTATGGGGTGGGATCATCGAAGTCAACATTTTCAGACTCAGTGACAGCCTTCGGAGTACGGAGTGGGGTTCATTTCGGTCTCATTTCGCTGCGTCTGTATTAATGTTTTCAATTGGCTACCCCGGCAAACACCAACCCACCGCGCTGCAAAACTAAAAAAAAAAATGAATAAAAGAACACAAGCCAGACTTGACAGTTGTCTTTTTTAAACTAACCGACACGACCCACATACGTAAATATGTGTGACCCGACTTGGCCTTGCAACTTTTTTGTTGACAGTAAGCACGCACTTGCACAGACACGGAGCGATGCACAAAAAACGCACGCATATTAATATCTGCAACAGGCCACACACGCATTTATTAATGCATCTAACATATAAATTTATCCTCGGATTTTCGAATTCAGTCCTAAGTAGCAATTCGTCTTTGATTTGATTCGGACTAACCTATTTTTCGCTTTTTCCTTTAATTGAATAATATTTCTGAATGCGTTTTATTCCGCTTCATTTTTTGCTTTTTTAGAAGGAGTCAATTTATTGCTAATTAGCTGAAGCCTTCTTACAGAAAAAAAACGGACAGTGCTGTTCAGACATTTTTGTAGACCAGAGTGCACCTCCCAGTGCACTGGTGTATGAGAAATAATTATCTGTCTTTAAATGCGTAATTAATCGTGTCGATACGGTAGTACGTATTCTTTTGTCATGATACCATACTCCTACTTATTTAGAAGGCTGTAGCATCTGCTGTGCGAACATGATACTATACTCCCAGTGATTACTTTAATTTTTTTTTTTTTTTTTTTGAGGACGTAGTGTAGTATCCGTTCATTTTCTATAGTACCATCTTCCCAGACATTACTCTATTTTTGGGATGTGAGATAGTGCAGAAACAGTTCATTCGTCATGATACCACCTTATCATGCATTACCTTGTCCTTCTGATCGTTATATATACTTGCCAATGTAAGAAACAATGGAGAACATATTATTTGCTAGTAATCATAATAGGGGTAATATTTTTAGTTTATTGACACTCAGATTCCAGGAAAACTGCTGGCCATTACGGTATTACTGAACGAATATAATCAGGTGCTTTTAGATAAGAAAAAAATGCAGATTGTAATCGATGGCTGTACGACCCAGCAATGTGACATAATTGCGTGTGTGCCTCAAGATCAGTCCTCGGGCCTTTATTATTCCTGATATTCATAAACAATTTCCCTGGTAAAAGTGTTCGATGTGACACCACGCTCTATAGTTAACACGAGAGGAACCTTAGAGAATGACCTCCAGTATGTAGTGAAATAGGGAAAATAATGGATGGTCACATTCAAGACTAAGCTTCTTACTTTTATCAGGTTGACCGTGAAGTTCTTGCGGTTTTTAACTTTTAAATTCATTCGAACATATCTCGGCTCAAAGAAGCATTTGTTAATAGAAATAAGCACCATCAGAATAAACACACTTTTGCCGATGCAAAACAAGTGACGTAAAAATCTTACGTTCTGGTGGCGTTGAAGTTGCTGAAGCCGTTTTTGATATCGCTTAGGGTTTTGAAGCATTCCTCATGGAGAAAGTTGTCGAAATGCTTGAAAAAAAATGATAGTGAGTAGGTGAGAGGTTTGGAGAGTATGGCAGATGAAGCAGTTTTCAAGGTTAGTTTAGCAAAGTGCCGCCAGGCATTATCGTGGAGGAGAACTAGTTTTTCTGTTGACTAATGTTGGGTGTTGCTGTTGAAGTTTCTGATGCATTTCATCCATTTGTTGACCGCACTTCTCCGCTGTAATGGTTACGCCTGCATTAAAACAAAAAATGTAATGGATGAGACCGGTCGCAATCTACCAAACAGTCAGCATGATCTTCTTTTTGTGTAACTCTAGCTTCAAAAGGTGTCGTGGGGCTTTGTTGGCGTCTAACCACTGAGTTGAGCGTCGACTGTTGTTGTAAAGAATTTACTTTTAATCGCAAGTCACAACTTAGTCGAGAAACGGGTCTTTTTTGTCGCGTAAACGAAGAGAATATGTAACTTCATAACAGCGTTTCTTTTTATTGTCGTTCATTGAGTGAGGCACCCATTTATAAAGTTTTTTGTCTTTCCAATCTCTTTCAGATGAACGGTCCTGGAAATGACCTTAAACTATATCCGATGGTGAAGCCCCAGCTTGCAGACCTTAGGGAGTGTGGAGCCATCCTTTAATTGCTATTGCTCCCAGGTCCACTCTGACCCGGAGTTGTAGTACCTGTTAGGGTCCCAACTATGGGTTAAATAGAATACGACTTAAAAAAACAAATATACTATATTAAAAAATAGTTCTTCAAAACCACCAGATTCGGCATTAAATAACCTGAAAAGGGTTGATATGCCGTAAAACAAAACAACCACACCAAACTCTTTCAGATGGTTAGAAATCGCTGTATATTTTACGTCTAATTCAGAAGTAAGTTCGTGAACAGTTGTTGGTTGATTGGCTTCGACTAAGGCTCATAATTGATCGTTGACAACATCCAATGGCCGACCACTACGTTCTTCATCTCGAAGACTCTCGTCACCGCCACGAAATTTCTTAAACCACCATTATGATGCGCGTTGTATTAGTTCCTGTGCCAAACTGGTCGTTTATATCGCAAGTTGTTTCAGTAGCTTTTTAGCCTAGCTTGAATTGAAATAAAGAAAATTGTGCGAATTTGCTTTTTTCCATCTTGTATTTAATTTTCTGAAAAAAAAAGACATAATTATTTTAAAAGGATTGTAATTTAAACGATTAGACAGAGTGAAAATGCTCTTTTAAATGATATGTAAACTAAAAGTATTATAAGGAAAACTTATTTGAAAATACATCATTTGAAATCAAAATTTAAAATTCCGCAAGACCCTCCTTGTCAATCTAATAACAATTACAAGAAATATGTTCAAACATCAATTGCTATGATAAATAACTCCCTACCTGAGAGCTCATCGTTTAAAGTTTTCGGGTTAACGTTCACGGGCAACATGAATTAGAACAAATACATTGAGGTAATTCCACAAGATTGCTGCAAAGATGATGGGCTCCCTCTACCGTGCTAGAAAACTACTAACATCTGACAGTATCCTATCTCTCTACAAAGCCACCATTCCACTACGCAAAAGGTATGGTTGCTATATCTGGACGGCTACAACTACCACTAGTCTTTCTGTCTTACACAGACTCAAAAAAGGGTCTCAAACCTCATAGGTGCCGCACTATCTCCCAAGCTTCAACCTCTGTCTTATCACAGAAATGTTGCATCCTTGTGTCTCTATTCGCGTATTTTAACGCATATGTGCCCCCCTCCTTCGGCATAAATACGCCGAATAAATCGACAAGCAATAAAATACCACCTTTTCAGTCCAGAGATTCCAAGATACTAGAAAACCTTCTACTCTATTTTCGTCTCACGAATTAGAAGATTTGGGAATTATATTTCTGTCTCCTGTTTCACTGACTGTACTAACACGCAGAAATTAAAATCAAATGTGAACAACCATCTACATAGTGCCCCTGTAAATATGTGCTTAATAGTAGCCGTTTGCGTCCAAGTGGCAATATGCGTTGTTTGGAGTAAGTAAAAAAAAATGGTAAAAATTACGGTCTTAATTAAATTAAACGAAAAGTTATAGAATTCTGTCACTCAGATACCAGGGAAGCCATCTGTTTTAATTTGGTTTGACAATAATACTAAACTAAATCTGCGTATATTCCCAAAAAAGATAAAACAAAAAAATTAATCCGTAGTTTTATTCTTTTTAGGTGTAGGGAGGGGCAGGATGGAAATGATTTTGTGTTTTTGTTTAAATTGGTTTAATCTTTATGCTTAGGTTTTTTTGTTATTATGTCTTTTATAATTTTTGTTATTTGGTTTCTTACTTCTTTTACTTACTAATTTATTTATTTAAACATGTGTCCAGAAAAGCTTCCATATTTGTGCAAACAAGCAATAATGATAAAAAGTAAAACAACGACCTGCGGTTAGACAGAAAATGAGAGAGAAAAATAAGACGAAGGGATAGAGAAAGACACGATTGGGGTGCAGAATCCGGGACGCAAGAGTAGGGAAGTGTTTTATATGGCAGTGTTCCTTAATACACACACACACACACACACACACACACACACACACATATATATATATATATATATATATATATATATATATATATATATATATATATATATATATATGTATATATAAATACACACACACACACACATATATATATGTATATATATAAATACACACACACACACAAATATATATATATATATAATTTTTTAACTTTAAGTGGATTCGCGCCAATTGCTTAGTGAATGCAACACTTTGTAGTCAGCTGAAAACATTACATAATTAAGAGGCTGGAGAGAAAAAAATTATCAAAAGATGACGACTTTGTAACTTGCCTACTTAAAAATCTCGGGTGCTTAAGTGGGTATGCTATGGGGTATATATATATATATATATATATATATATATATATATATATATATATATATATATATATATATATATATATATATATATATATATATGTGAAAGTGACAGAAAGAGAGATGAATAAATACATTAACTAGCTGAGATAGACATTTAAATATATATATATATATATAAATATATATATATATATATATATATATATATATATATATAGGTAGGTAGGTAGGTAGGTAGGTAGATGTGTATGTAGGTAGGAGAAACAAATGGGAGAGAGAGGGAAATATATACATTGACCGAGAAAAACAGTTACAGAGAAAAACATAAGTATTATATGTAGTAACGCACATATATATATGTGTGTGTGTGTGTGTGCGTGTGTGAAAAGAAAGGCAGACCGACAGATCGACAAGAAACGTAAAAAAGAGATGGAAACTCAAGAGCAATATACAAGCTTAGAAGAAACAAGTGTGTGTGTGTGTGTGTGTGTGTGTGTGTGTTTGTGTGTGTGTAGGTTTAGCGAGCGAGGACGAAAATGATAGTGAGATTAAGACAATGATAAATGATTAATCGACGACATAAATGAAATAGATATAGATACTCTGAAAAAGATTCATTGAAGTCAAATGAATTAGATAATAGACCCCGAAATATTTACAAGTATATACACGTATATATATATACATATATATATATATATATATATATAGAGAGAGAGAGAGAGAGAGAGAGAGAGAGAGAGAGAGAGAAAGAGACAGACAGACAGAGAGGGGGAGGCAACAAATTGCATTTTAAGCCAATAACCCACCTGGGTGGTTTCTTATATTTTCTATCTATATTTCATATTAGTTACATTAGTTTATACAAACATTATTGCCTTCATATGTGCGTATATGTTTCAGCAGTGCCTCTGTTCAGAAAGCTCAAATCATCAGACCAAAAATCATTATCAAGACTAAATTCATTTTTTCATATAAAATGTTTTTATCTACTTTTATTAAGAAAAAGGAGTAACTACCAATGAACATATGTTAATGGGAAGTAGGAAAGAAGAAGTAAAAATAAAATCAGAAAAAAAGAAAAGAAGAAAGTGCAACAGGTTAGTTAGTTTAAAACAGAATTTCCAACCTCGGTTTTTATTATAAATAAAATGTTCCATAGAAATTTCTTAAGTTATATTAATACCTAATGGTCTCCAGTAACTATTCACTGGTTGCAATAAAAACTTTATTTTTTTAAGTATTAATAGCGTCAGTTTACTTAGGATACTCATCGTTATCCATATCAATGGTCAAATACTGTGTCTATATCTACATTAATATTATGGACCACACAATATGCATGCACACATATATAACGTACACATATACACACATCTATCATACATGTGTGTATACACACATTCATACACACACGCAAAAATATGTTTGAACAACTATATAAGTTTACCACTATATATGGTTGTGGCGGAACTAACCTATGTTTCCTTCTTATAGACTAATCCAATTTCAATAAATATCGGAATACTAATCCGTAAAGTATCAGACAACATCCGGTACTTATACTGAGCTGGTCACTGAAGTCTGATGTCTGTACACATGCTGTACTCAAATTAATTGTCCTTAGTAAATAGAGGGGACCCCCTTTTTTACTAAGGCAATTTTATTTTTGCAGAATCCCGTTTTGAGGGGACCTGGTTATCTCTCACATTAACCTCGTGGTCACATTTTGTTTCGTGGGAAACAAATAAATAACCACTCGATATCACATTTATATGTGCGCATACAATACATACGCATATTCGCACAGTGCGTGTATACACTCTTACATGTATCTGGAAGCTTACACCGCGTATGTAAAACAAGCGCATTTTTAGGAATAAATTTCAGTACGTTTTATCAATCCTTTTTCGTTTCTAGACTCTTAATTTGTTCATATTAATATTCCATCTGAAACAGCCTTGGTTTAGTTTTTAGATATTATATCCATTATTTTTACGTATGCATGTACATATATCAATGTAAGTATATCAACAGGTCCGGACTTACGTGTATATATATATATATATATATATATATATATATATATATATATATATAAAATAATATAATTTGCATGCAAAATCCGATCCCACATTTTGCTAATTCCTACCCTCTGATGAGAAGGAAAGTATTTCTTCGAAACTCCGCGGATTAAGGACTATCCACTTATCTAGTGTTTCCTTTTCAGATTGAATATGTTTTTAACTCATTTCAAAGTGTTTTTTAACATGTTTTATTAACTGTTTGCTCGTATATATATATATATATATATATATATATATATATATATATATATATATATATATATATATATATATATATATATATAGGTGGACGCAGGCATTAAGAGTATTATTTAAGTTCACATTTTTAAAAATAAATTTATCATATTCGGTTTATTAAGTTTTTAATAAATACAGATCCACGATCTATCCGAGGATATCGTGATTTCCTTATGCATATTCATACATACAACCGTATGTATGAATATATAAGTTAACTATGTTTTATAGCTAAATAAATGCATAATAATTTATCAGTATTTGTTCACTGTGTGGGGAAAGATATTCACAACATTAATGACATTCATGTACAACGATAGCGGGACCAGCAGTCAGTTGTATACTGATGATATATTTTTCTCGTGTAGTTGTTTCAGCATGGTATGTACACATCTATATATAATAGAATACTGCAAAGCTATCTAGCTCAAGTATACCACCTTCCTACATATATGAATATAGAATAAATATATGATTAAACAATTAACTATATATACTGTGTGTAAACATAGATTTACATACACATCAATGTAATATATATACTAATATATACACCTATCGATATTAAGTATTCGGCCGTATTCATTGAGATGTATATCCATAAAATTTCTTTCTTAAATATCACTGAGGTACTCCCTGTGTAAATTTTTCGAGTCACTGATTTTGCTTAATATATATTTTCGTTTAGTATACCATTGAAAAAGTAAAGCATCTATTACTTAGCGGGCATTCAATACGTATTTGACAATTGTAGATATTGCTGTTGCTGTTGTCACCTTGAGTTGAATAAAATATTTAATGATGTGTTATATTTATTGACTGAGAATGGTCCAGGACGAAAAATTGTGAAACATTGCAGAGAATGCCAACTGAGAACAAGGGATCAACCGCTAAATATTCAGCTATAGCAAAAGATGTCTAATATACTCGATTGTATGTCTATGGTGCAGGACCCATAAATGAATCGTATTACTTTTGTGGATATTTAAACCTAAGTATAAAAAAATTGCTAAGTGCAGAAATCTGATTGCAAATCACAATAACTGCACTTAATGCAATTTTTAGTCGTTTGAACTCTCGAAAACTTTAGTTAGCGACAATGGAACCGAGTTCACAAGCAATTAGGAAATTCTTTAAAGTCTTGTCCATTTATCACGTGACAATGCCTGTATACCATTCAAGATCGAACGGACAGGTGGAAAAAGATGTGGATGTATTCAAAATGGATCTAAAGAAAAATCAAGGAGTGGACAAAATGAAAGAAGTATTCAGAATTTTTTGCAGTTTACACAACCTGAATACGATATCACGTTTATTGCACACAGTGTTCATGGACGCAAGAAAAATACGTTCATTCCTTGATATGCCGGCGAAGGAACTATCAAAGAAAGAGAAACAGATGACTTAAGTATACAAGCCAGGTGACAAAGTTTTTTCAAGAATTTAAAAGCTAAGAGTATGTATTGGGATAAATGAATAGAAACTTAAAGACCCTCTACGGCAACACATCAAAGGTTGTAAATGACAAAGTTCTCTCTGATTCTCTCTCCTCTGATCTCAAGCGCGTGGTTCAGTGGGAGAAGTCGTGGCTGGTTACCTTTAATGCATCTAAAACTAAACTCCTATCTTTACATCATCAACGCTCTGATCCCCATCTGGCATCAATTGAAATGGATGGCTCTCGTCTAGGAGAAGCCCCATGTTTTGACAAGCTTTGTCCTTTACTCCTGATCTGAAATGGAATATGTACATCAAGTCTGTTGCCAAGGTCGCTGGAAAGATGGTGGGATCCTTCTACCGCTCCAGAAGATATCTCACTACTAATGCAATCCTTTATCTATATAAAAGCCAAGTACGTCCAAGGATGGAATACTGCTGCCATATCTGGGCAGGAGCTTCTGAAAAAGCCTATCCTGCCTTGACAAAGTACAAAATAGACTTCGTGGCTTAGTGGGAGATGCCCTTTTCTCTACCCTGCAACCTCGCTCCCACAGAAGAGACGTTGCGAGCCTATCCTTGTTTTATCGTTATTTCCATGGCAGGTGCTTGTCTGAACTCCAATCTCTGGTACCCCCTCGCCAATCTTTCACGAAAAACACCCGTCTAGCTGAATCCACTGTCAAAAATTTCCCCCACTCTTTATCTGTGCCTAAATCAAAACGTGGATTCCATGAACAAAGCTTCTTTCTTAGAACTTCACGCGTGTGGAACTCTATTCCGTCTGCCTGCTTCTCACATGACTACAACTTGGATATGTTCAAATCCAACGTTAACAAATTACTAATGAACCGCCCCTTAAGTAAACACATCATCAAATCTCCACACTAACGTACTGTACTTGCAATAACTCTTATCCCTGAGTGGCTTCCGGGCCTTGATAAGTGGTGACCACCGTGTAAAAAAAAAAATTAAACAGGTCATATATAATATAAAATGAACAAATTTCCATGCGAAAGATACTGGAATCAGTTGAGACTCAAGTACTCTAGAGAGGTCACGGAAAATATCGAGGAGATTCCAATGGAATTCTTGTATGATGCATTTGAAATTCCTATCCATATAAGTCAACATTCTTCAATGCAGGTATCCCAAAACCCGAAGGTGTCATTGTGTTAAAAGTCACAAGTGCAAGGAGGATTAAGTAATAAGAAAATTAGAAAATAAATTTATCGACTGTCTAAAATTTAAATAGAGAATATATTTAAAGTAAAATTTGAAGAAAAAAATTAGCTCAGTAAGTGGGGTAATGTAATGAATATGAGTACATCAGGATGTTTTCTCCTTACAAAATTATGATTGGCGGCTGGATAAAGCATGAATACTGATTCAGAAACAAATTTCGAGAAGCACGTAGCCACCTAGTCGAGATGTCGAAAGGTACACTACAAGCATCACGCTAGGAATATCAGCTTCGACCACAAACACTCATTCAGTAAGGCGACTCACCTGATTATCACTCGAAATAGTAGAAAGGCCCACTCGGCTACTTCAAACAATATATCTAACTTTCGCGGTACATATCAGATATTATAGATTGTCAGTAACGATTAAGTTAGCTAGTGTTAATTTTGACAAAGGCTTTGCTGAGTGAGTGATGATAGCCCAGATTTGTGAAACAGAATTTTTCTCAGGGCTGAATGGCAGATAGGTGAGAAGGTAGTAACAGCAAGCAAATGACGTAGAAAAAGCAAGAATCGAACGATGACGAATGACGTCAAGTTTTTAAGCGGGAGAAAATTAAGGCTTTCGAGTTAGTCTCTTTGAAAACACATGAGAACGAGACAATATTGTAGAATAATCTAAGGCAAATGTTACTTCGATATTTGTCGATCAGCGTCACTCATTTCTCAAGTTAGAAAATTAAAAAGTAAACAGTTCGCTAAAACAGTCTCTCTAATCAATCAATCTTCTCTCAAATAAAACCTTGAAGAAAACTCAGCGACGGTATCCCTGTGTCATTTTTCTACGTGTAAAGTTTAATAGACGAGACGATCGTCGGTCGCTGATATAGTGCAACGAAGACAAACAGCAACGACGAAGAGAATCAAAAGACCATGTATAAAAAAGCACATGTATGTATAAAGACTTTTATTTGGTTTATTGATTATTCATTAATGAATACATTAAAGTATAATCAAGCTGAAAACTTTTATTTTAAGAATGATTATATATGTTAATATTTTCAGATGTGAAGCAACTAATGAAGTCTTAACGAGGTTAATGCAAAAGTGTCCAATACCGAAGTAGGACAAGATATACTTTTAATTTGTTTTACCTAATAAAGAGGTCTCTAGTTACTTGTAACTAGCTGGCCGAAACATGTTCATGAATGTGTCACGACATTTTAATGTTTATGTAAACAAATAAAAAGCATATATATATATACATATATATATATATATATATATATATATATATATATATACTAATCATTAAATACCTACAGACACTAGTATGTTATCCTTTCGGGAATCATCGGTGCAGGTCGATTCGAACCCGGCGACAGAAGCAATCCCTGGTTTCATTAGCAAAGACCTAATCCATTCGGCTACCGTTAACCGCGAGAACTACTGTTAAATTTAAATATTTATTTTTTAAATGCTTTTTCACGTCTGTCAAAGTGATCTAATCATTATATGATGATCTGCACATTAGATCTAAATTGACCGACTGAATGTGCTCAATGATAAGAAACGAGTTTCTTAAAGGGGCCATCGTAACTATTTACTATAATAATTATTAAATACTTACAGACACTAGTGCTTTATCCTTTCGGGAATCATCAGTGCAGGGTGTCAAGATTAACACCAGTCGATAGATTTGAACCCAGCGACAGAAGCCACACACAACGGGGATTCATTGAAGTCATTTAAGCGCTAATAATTTTGCGAAAATTATGAATGCAATACCCCCACAGTTATATACTAATTACTTCCAATTAAATAACACTTGTGTTTAATATATCAGACTTAAAACAACATTGTCAAGCGTCATTCTCTTGATATGAAAAATGTTTACATATATATTAATGCAATGCGTATAAATTAGTAAGTTAGTCATTAGTGATCATGTTGATCGTATTGCGAGGGAGATATGTAGGACTATTTGTCTGCCCTTAGATTATGTAAGGAGTAACATCAGAGCCAGTACAGTGGTCAGGGTCTTTTTCTGCTCTCTCTCTCTCTCTCTCTCTCTCTCTCTCTCTCTCTCTCTCTCTCTCTCTCACACACACACACACACACACACACACTTTCTCTCTCACACACACTCTCTTTATCTATCTATCTCACTCTCTCTATCTATTTATCTATCTATCTCTCACTATGTCTTCTCTCTTTTACTTTGGATCTTAGAGTGGACGGATGCGTTTTTCGACTGACGCTAGTAAGTGCCTCACGTTCTTTTCTTATGTACTTAAAACAACCAACGTCTAGCGTTTAACTTTTCCAGAAAGATAATAAATGAGATGAACGAGCATAACTGGCGTCATTAATTCCTTTAAAGTATCTATGTTCGGATCGACAAAGCGTGCACGGTCCTTTACTAAGATGGTAAGCTAAAAGAATTAAATTATTACTGGACTATTATTATCATTCTCATCATCAGACAAGAACCAAGTCAAATCATAGATTCAATTACTAGACGCTAACTTAATCTCTTTGTAACTCTCTTGCTTTGCCTGACTATGTGTATCATCCAGCATTCGTCCGGGAGCAGAAAAATATGAACAGCAGGTTTCGACATGCTGAAAGTCCTCATATTTTGCAATATTTTAGACATAATTGTACCGAATATGATTACGAGGATTTGGACGATTATATTTATAGTCATGCGTGATAGGAACGAACGAATCAGGTAGCAGAATCCATATAAAAATTTACTGAATCTCTTTTTCTTTCAGTCATAGCTTTTCGTCTTAATATTCGAAAAGGACCACTGCTTACCTTGAATAGACTATTACTACGTAGAATTCTTTACAATTCAAAACTTCTCTGACTGGACTGATGCTGCTAAATTTTACTTGGGACAGATACATTTAATATTTGAAATAGGATATTTTTTCGCCATCCCTTTTTAGGTCATTTTTCTATTACAAGAACGGCTTTCCACTTATGATTTAAAACGGCAATCATTCTGGTCGAGTTAGGCCGGTTTATTCGCAAGTAAGGATAGCATATTTGGCCATCAACGTCCACTTCCACCAATCCTAAACTAGGTTGCACGTTAAAACTATTTCATCCTGATTCCATAGTCGAAGACTAACCCATTACCGTCAGGTTTTCTTTGGTTAGCAAGGAAGGGAACAGAAAAATCTTTGTAGATGATCTCTCTACTTATGTGTGCGTGTGTGTGTGCGTGTGTGCGTGCGTGTGTGTGTGTGTGTGTGAACCAACGTTGCAGCCCACAAGAGCCAAGAAAGCCAACAAACCGTAAGTCCAAAACTCGAGTTTCGCCCTCATTTGGGCTCATCGGTTAGACATATCCGCGCTCAGGATTTGAAACCCGAACCTCTTGTATGCTAGGCGACGTTGGTTCGGCTGTGAAAAATAATTATATATATTCTCTCACACTTTCTGAACATTCTATTGATTACTCGTTAAATTAGCTTGTTGGGGTGACATTGTCCTTTCGAGTATATAAAATTCCTACTGGTAAGACGTCGGCTTGGGTTAAAGCTGGTTTGATACCTCGTCTCTTGTCGAATTTGTGCCGCGGTTGCTTGATCTGTGTAAGTTAATAGACATTATTGCGTGTGTAGCATGTTTGTTCACTTGGTAGAGTGCTCGCCTAGCATGCAAGAGGTTCGGGTTTCAAATCCTGAGCGCGGATATGTCTAACTGATGAGCCTAAATGAGAGCGAAACTCGAGTCTTGGATTTCCGGTTTGTTGGCTTTCTTGGCTCTTGTGAACTGTGACGTTGGTTCGGCTGTGGAAAATAATTATATATATATATATATATATATATATATATATAAGTAGATTGTAGTTTGCTTGAAGCATTGTTGAAGAAAATTATAAGGTAAAATTAAAAGCCAAGAAAAATGCGAGATTTTTTTTTATATAGAGTAAAATTAAATGAAAACAAAAAAATAAATTTCTTTTTTTTTGTTTGTTTGTTTTTTCCTTTTCACACAAATTTTAACTCTACACAACAGTCATTTTTTTCTGTAGTATAACACCATTGAATACAACAGAAAAAAAAATGACTGTTGTTTAGAGTTAAAATTTGTGTGAAAAGGAAAAAACAAACAACAAAAAAAAGAAATGTATTTCTTTTGTTTTCATTTAATTTTACTCTATATAAAAAAAAATCTCGCATTGTTCTTGGCTTTTAATTTTACCTTATAATATATATGCTTGAATGAAAAAATGCTGCCTAAATATACCAATATATATATATATAGACATACGTTTCGCTGTTTAACAGTGCGCCTAGACTAGTGCCCATCCCGGGTCAGGAATCGAACCTACAACCGTTGATTTTGTAGAGTAAAATATCCATCATCAGAGAAATTTCTAAACGGTTTTGTCAAATCCTATTAAAAAATATTTTATTTAACATAATTGGAATATTTCTGCATTACTGAGATTAACAACATATC
>NC_136488.1:64359971-64407471 GCF_053919585.1 Euprymna scolopes | reverse complement strand
ATATATATATATATATATATATTGCACATTCAGTCTTTTGCATTTTGGATTTTTTCTTTAGTTTTTATTTTATTTATTTTTTAATAACCATCTACAGCAGGAATTAAAATATACTCTACTAAAGCCTGATTCTCGCAGCGGGTTAATTTCACAAATATAATCTGGATATGAAAGCAATTTAGAAGAACGATAAAATTCTGTTAAAAACTTGAAAAAATTCCACAGAAACGTATTAAATGCTTTAGGAGCATATTGATGAATCGAGCATCAATTTTTGAGTGGCATAAGAGATTCAAGGAAAACAGGGAGTTGGTGATGGATTATGAATGGTGTAAGAGGAGTAAGGAAGTCAGATAACGGGGGTTGGGTTGGTCAAATAAAGAATTTTACAGATAAGGACTTTCGTGTGTCTATAGAGACAATAAATGCACAGTTTGATGTCAGTGTGGGAACCGAACTCACAATTATTCGCGAGGAACTGAAAATGCGGAAAATTTACGCATTGTTGTTCCCAAGGATGCTAAGAGATAATCACAGACTATTTGAACAAGATGGGCATCCGGACAGTTCCTCACACTACCTATATTCCAGATCTTTCTCTCAGTGACTTTTGGTTATTCCCTGAGCTCAACGAAAACCTTAGAGGCTGTTGTTATGAGACATATAAGGAGATTAAAGAGACTGTGTGTGTTGAGCAAGAAAAAATGGTTGTAGGAAGGCGGCCAGGCTCGAACCCGTACGGCGCAGGAGAAAAAGAAGATGAAAAAAAACCTCTATCTTTGGCGTTGTGTCCATCGCAAAACCGGAAGTTGCTAAGGTTTAAATTAAGGCTAGTCAATCAAAACGAGGGGAAGAATTTCGAAAATATTGTCGAAAAAGCACCCTTCCTTGTAGAAAACTGCCAGTTGAGGGTGACGGAATTCATGTTTTTTGCCAATTTTTCGATATTTTTCGTCCGAAATGTTGTGCTTCCTAATGACACCGATCTCGTGAAAACCCGTCGCCTCTGTCAAAAGTTTTAGACATACATACATGCATACATACATACATGCATGCATACATTTAGGCAGGTAGGTGAGATATGTATTATACAAGATGTCGAGGCGTCCGTCCATAGTGATCTAATGATTATAACATCATGATCTGCGCATGCGAACTTAAGTGTCGACTTTTATTTCAACTTTTAAGTGCTCGACAATAAGAACCAAGTTCTAAAAAGGCTGAATTTATTATTATTATTGTTATTATTATTATTATTGTTGTTGTTGTTGTTGTTGTTGTTATTATTATTATTATTATTATTATTATTATTATTATTGTTGTTGTTGTTTTTATTATTATTATTATTATTAGTAGTAGTAGTAGTAGTAGTAGTAGTAGTAGTAGTAGTAGTAGTAGTAGTAAATAGGGTGCGGCATTCTTTGAAACTGCACGGATTAAGGAATTTTCAATATATCTTCTTTGAGTATCTCGTTAAATAATATATCAATGTAAAATATAGTTTTACAGTCTTTAATTTCCGGATTTTTCCTGTAGAAATATTATCTCTTATATTCACGGATTGATAATACTGGACCTTCCCATATCTTTACATTTGATTTTTTTTACATTTTCCTCATTCTATAAACCTTCTTTTTTTTGTTTTTGTTTTTTTTTGTTGTTTTTTTTTTGCTTTTTTTTTTGCATTTATGACTAGTTTTCATATAATGCTGTTTTTATTAATGCCAGTACAAGCAAACTCTTAGCTTCACTATAATATTCATTTGCTACTAATATCTTTTCTCTAATAGAAAGAACACATTTTTTTTTTAAACTCTGCGGATTAAGGGTAATTTCAAAATACAGATTTCGAATCTCGCTAAATTCTGCCACTTTGATGAGCCATAGACGATGAAACACGTGCCAGTGGATAATTATATTTTAAAAACAATACATATGCCACTCCCCATTTGGGGGTACCAAATTGGTCAAGCTAGATTTCTGTGATTCGTTCTGTTTATAATTGTTTATTTAAAAAAAAAACTTACAGCCATTGAATTATAAGTGGTTTGCCATACTTATAGATAAAGGTGCACTGAACAGATATATCTATAATATAAAGCTGAATGTTTGTGTGTGTGTGTGTGTGTGTGTGTGTGTGTGTGTGTGTGTGTGTGTGTGGTCACGAATAGGCTCCTATATGATTGACTATTTAAAAAAGCTGATTACATATAATGATAGAAGATGTATCGAGACACAGGAATGGGTATGTTTGATCTGGCAGAACAGTGGCTCATTAAAATTGTGGGGTCAGCGTTCGCGCCTGGTCCACAAAGTATGGAAATAAAAGATGAAAAAAAAAACGTTTACAAGGATTTTTAATATAGATGTACATAAGAATACTTTGATAAGTATGTTTTAACTTCAATAGAGATGGTATAATAAAATTGTAGGGTCTGCGTTCGGGTCTGGCCTCCATAAAATGGAAATAGGCACAAACTTTAATAAAGACTTTTCATATCTATCTGCGTAAGTATACTTTGATAATTATGTTTCAGTTTGAAAAAATATGGTATAATAAAATTATTGCGTGTTCGTTCGCGCCTGACCTCCATAGAATGGAAATATGTCACAAAGTTTAACAAGGTTTTTTAATATAGATCTAACCGAATATTGTGATTAGTGTTTCAGTGTGAACAGGTATGGTATAATAAATTATGGGTTTTATCTATTTTTTATTTTCTTTCATCATATTTTGCTTTGGTTTTGATACCCCCAAATTCGAAGCTATCTCATTACAAGCCTTCCTTTTCATAACCTATCATACTTTCATAAATCAGAGTCCATTTTCTGTAGGCTGTCAACGACGGGTACATTTGCTAGTAATATTTAAAGTTAAATGCGAAAAAAAATAAATGGGACGCTGAAAACGTACACAGTAAAACAATACGTTGTAAAATGTTCTTATAGTTGTCAACGGGTTAAAGTAGATTTATTTGTAAGAAAATTGCGTTAAAATAACTTAAACGTAATACGGAAATGGGCGATATTAAAAAAAGGAGAAAGTATTAGCAATTGTTTATTCGGATAATTTAAGCGAGAAAAAAATTGTGCACTGAACAGATACCATAATATTTAAAGTTAAATTCAAATTTTGATATATCTTTTAATTTAAACGCGAAAAAAGCATTCGGGTCGCTGAAAACTTACACAGTAAAACAATACGTTGTCAACGGGTTAAATTGATTTATTTGTAAGAAAATTGAGACAGTATAGTTGTAATACAGAATAGTTTCAAAACATCCCCACCCTTCCCATGTTAAATAATAATTTCTAAATAATAACGTTAATATTTCAGTGCGCAAGTCAAATTCTGCAAAAGTAGCGATTTATGTTGATTTGTTTACGCTGTTATGGATTTATATTTATGTACGCATTCGCAACCGGAAGTCGTAAACCAGATGTTGGTTTAAAACATCCGTTACATGGTCATTTGAGTTTTATAATTATATATATATATATATATATATATATATATATATATATATATATATATATATATATATATGAGTGTTGGGACCATTGATCGGAATCGGGAATCAGAAAAATCGGAATTTTGGGGCGTATCGGAATCGGTATTGGAATCGAACAAAATTTGTATTTATTTTCCGTTTTATTTAATTATCTCTTTTTCATTTGATTTTGTTTGAAACAAAATCTTCTACAACTGTTAATAATAATAAAATAATAAATATTTATTGATTTTAAACTCCCAATCGAACTAAAATCTATAGATCACTTCGTTAAGTGTATTTTGACGCTTGAGCAAAACACCTGCAAAATGAACATGTGTTTTACGATAATTGGACAAAAATAACAACTTTATTGTAAATATTTAGAGGTTTATAAAGAATCGGAATCGGTAATTGTTGATAGAGGATACACACTAGTACTTTTATAAACACTACAAAAATAGAAACTGACATGAACTGTTCAAAAGAGAGAGGTAAAAGAATCGGCCAGTATTTTCCGAACAAATTACCACTTCCAAATTTTTAAAAGCTTCTCTTGTTTTCCCTCCGCCTTCATCCTTATTCCTCTCTCTCTTCCCTCGCCTCTTTGTTACAGTAGCGGACCTCCTACCACTTTAGCTGAGAAATGGTTTTAATAGTTTTCTTGCTTTTCTGAGGTTCCATTTCTCCGGGATTTAACGCAGCTGTTCCCAGGGAACTAAAAGATCAGAGCGCAAAGTTAAGTACAGAAAAAAAACTAAACTTGAACACACACATACATACACGCATATATATATATATATATATATATATATATATATATATATATATATATATATATATATATATATAACAGGGAGACCCGATGCTGTCTGGGATTGAATGAAAACTAACGGTTGTTTCACACTTTTATTGTTATTAGAATCGATGAAATCGCCCATTTTTTTTTTTCAATCAAACCCACTAATTGCCTGCTGTAGTCATGGAAGAACCGCGGTGCATCGGGAAGAAAGTTCAGATGCCCCCCTCCCCAGTGACTTTCTCCTCAATATATTGTACGCTATACTTCACTGTACAGAACCTGCTATTAATATTAAAACATTGTTTATAATGGATTGAATTTAAGTTAAAAATACAGAAGTCAAGTATTAGGGTGTAATTGTGCTCTAGACATCAATATTCATTTCTAACGTGTCCCTGTGTTATCAAAGAACCTGCTGTTGATTTTATACGACATGCCTTTTTGCTTGTGCGGTGATAAAACTTCTCAAATGCATATGTGATGTTAGGCTGTGTAAGAGTGTTTTTTTTGGTTAAAGTTTGACTGTCCTTTTTGTAATCGAATTTTTTCGATAATGGATTTTCGATACTTATCTAAAGCATATCAATACAAAAGGTATTAAAGAACCCACCACATACATAAAGTACGTAAAATACACTTCTGCGATATTTTTAGAAATCGACTCAGCCGTTTCAGGGTTCATAGAGACCGAATTCATACGCACACATAGACACACACACAGACGCACACACATAGTTCCTTTTATATATATATATATATATATATATATATATATATATATATATAATGTGTATGAAAGAGAGTGAGTTCCCTGTAAACTCGAAAATGGCTGAACCGATTTTTATTAAACATTACACGAAGGTACACTATGTGCCTGGTAGTGTTCTTAGAAAGTTTTTATATCGCAATGTCTTCGATAAGTATCGATAATCGATAATCGAAATAATCAGATGAAAGAAAGAACAGGCGATTTATTTTTCCCAAAGCAGGAAAACTTTCACCAGTCTCTGAAAGTAAAGTAAGGGATTTAAAAGCAAGATTAAACGACCTGGCCCACAGCTATGAAAGTACACCGATTTCCCATTCAGAGTTTAAATGGCGCAAAGAGCATTATTCAGTTATTAAAACTTTGCGAAAAAATAAATCGTTAGTTATTACTAGACCAGATAAAGATTCAGGAGTTGTAATATTAGATCATCATGATTATGTCGACAAAATGTCTACCATATTGAACGACACGGATAAATTTATAAAAATGGGCCTTGTTGCAACTCAAGATCGTACAATCTCTTTAGAATCCAAATTTCAAAAGAGATTAGTTAAGTGGATTAAGAGTGGTGTACTTCCATCGGACATAGCTAATGAGATAAGGCTCTCAGGATCGATCCGCCCTACATTGTATGGTTTACCGAACACTCATAAAGTAGGTATTCTCTTAAGGCCCATTTTTCTATGGTAGGGTCATCACAGCAAAAAGTTGCAAAATGGATCTTAAATATTATGCAACCAGTATTAAAATATTACAGTAAATACTGTTTGAAAGATTCATTTTATTTTGCAGACTTTATTCAGAGGTCAAAGGTTGTTAACAAATTTGTGTTCTTACGACATAAGCAACCTGTTTCTTTGCGTCCCAATTTCAGAGACTATAGATATCTGTACAGATTTTATATATCGTAGTCAGATATCGCCTCCTCTCATTTCTGAAAGTATATTCGTTGAACGGATGAAATTTTCCACTAAATCTGTTGAATTTAGCTTCAACGTTGTAAAGTATCGGGAAATAGGTGTGTCGATGGACTCAGTTTTGGGCCCGATAATGGCGAATATTTTCGTGGGTTTCCGTGAAGAGCAATTGCTCTCTGGACCCATCAAGCCATTGATCTATTTTCGCTATGTGGACGACACATTTTGCCTCTTCGATAACCAAACGGAAGCAAATAATTTTTTCTCCTTACTTAATAAGATGCATCCTGCGTTACAGTACACTTATGAAGGAGAGTCTAATTCGCTCACAGCTTTCCTTGACGTATTGGTAACGGAAACATAATCCAGTTACCTTACATCAATATACCATAAACCTACGTTCTACGGGAGAGTATACACGTTGGGATTCATTTTGCCCCCAAAAACGTAAGATAAATTTAATTTGGACCTAGGACCTAACACATCGTGCCCTTATGATCTGCTCAAAATCAAAATTGGATGAGGAATAATGAGTGACACCCTCTCCAAAAATGGGTACCCGTTGGATGCGATTAGGTCAGTTATACAGAGGAAAATAGCAGAGTCCTCTGTAACTAAAATTCAAACGGTTAATAAATACCCAGTATATCTGCGTTTACCTTAGCTGGGGGCAGTAAGTGAGAAGTTTGCGAATGAAATCAGGTCAACAGTGCAAAATTGTTATTTTGCTTCGAATGTACGTGTTGTGTTATCTACGAGAACGTTAATGCCATATTCTCGAAAAAATGTTCTACCCTCCCCCATCATAATAATAATGTAATTTACAATTTTGAATGTAGTTGCAGTGCCAACTATGTGGGTCGAATAACATTAAGATTGGATGTAACACGCACCTTCCAAAATCAGAAATGGAACATACCAAACAACAGACGTAATTGCCAATACATACAGGTCTTCAATTACTGAACAATTTATAAAAAAAAACGCCTTCTGCAGCGAACTTTAGCAGAATTCTTCTACAATCTTGAGTCGTTCTCACTCATTATTTCAGTTAAAGATCTTGGAGACTGTTCACGTTCGGTTGAGAAGGTATCCTATCTGCAAGCAGAAGGAATGCCTCTTAGGTTTGAGCGTGATTAGTCTCTAGAATCCTCGAATAATATAACGTTGTATTTCACTTGCGTTCCCTAATTTTCCCCCATACATAACGTAAATCAACGTTATTTTTATCTGTACATAATTTCGATTCCCATTCGTGTCTTTCCTTTTTTTTCACTCAAATCCCTCGATACAGCTTTGATAAAGCGAGGGCGAAACAGGTCAGCTGATTCCCCCATTTTCTTTTCCCCTCTTTTATTCTCTTCACCCCGTTAACCTTTTTTAAACGTTGACTTTATTTTAACGTTTTAATCATGAGTTTTCGTGTTCATTTCATGATTGCATATATATATATATATATATATATATATATATATATATAGAGAGAGAGAGAGAGAGAGAGAGACAGAGATAGATAGATAGATAGATAGATAGATAGATAGATAGATAGATAGATATACTAGCAGAAGTACCCGTCGTTGACTGGGTTCAAAAACAGCCTACACAAAATGGACTGTGATTTATGAAAGTATGATAGGTTATGAAAAGGAGGGGGTTGTAAAGAGATAGGTTTTGATACTCAAACATTTTACCCTAAGCAAAATATAATGAAAGTAAAGATAATTTTCGCGAAAATATATTTTTTATATCAACTTTGTTTCCATTCGTAGCCAAGAGTGACCAACAAAATGATGTTTCCTTACAAAGAAAAAATGTTATATATATAATAATATAAATATACAAGAAATAAATGTTCCAGTAGTCAATAAAATTTACTTTTATGGTAGAAAAGTTAATTGGTTTGTATTTTAAGTAGTTTGTAAAAAAAAAATTTTTTTAATTCACGAACCGGTTAAAAAAATCAAAATGGCAGCGACTTTGAAATAGAGAGCACCGTTTTCAATTTGAAGAAGGAGCACCTGAGCATTCTGTGTTAACAATTTAAGAGAGTTCCGTCAACGTAAGAAATATTTATAAACATATTTTAATGTTTTCTGTTATTTTGTGCTTGAGGAACAGTTCGATAAACTACACATGCATGGTATGGCATGTGTAGTTTATATAAAAATTCATTTAAGTAGTTATCGCCTCAAATTTCGTTTTAATTTCGGTTCGCTGAAATTATTTCAAGTAAAGAGCATTAAAAACTATTTCAAAACAAAACAAAAACATGAACTGAACTTTTATTGACTATGGTAACATTTAATTCTTGTATATTTATTTTTCGTGTCGTCATTTGTAGGCTTTTCTGCTAAACACTCTTACTAAATAATATCGAAGAAATATCGAAAAGAAACAAAGAAACAAAAACAGTTTTGAAAAATAATGAAGCTTTACTTACTTTAGTAAAATAATCCGAAACAACAAAATGGGATATTAAAAAAGTAAACACGTAATTACTTTAGTTTTTTAAAGCAAAGAATCAATATAAATATGAATAAGAAGAAAATGGCGCCCTTTTCAAGCAGAACAGCTTCGTTTCAGTTTTACAGTATTGAACGGTGTAGTATTGAGCCGTCGAATTCAGGGTTATAATATTGTAATGCAAAGAACACACAGAAAGGGTTGTAATCAACTGAATTCCTTCTAGTACACTGACAAAAAAGCTTAAACAGATATATAAGTAAAAATAAAAAGGTTATGTAAATATTTTTTAAAAGACACGTAATCACGTGAGCAGGATTTTTCCTTCTTTTGACACGATAGCAAGTAACGTTCTTATTTTTTATTATTTATCTATTTATCTATTTTCGAAAGAGTGCCACGTACAAATGAAGAAGGAAAAAAAGAGTTATGCAAAATCTGTGTCGAGAATTGTCTAAAATTCCGACTTGGGGGGGCTCTCAATTTGATAAGAACGTGAATTTATTACGTGAATTTATTCGACACAATATGATTCAACTCAAAAAAATAAATAAAAGCTTACTTGAATTAAGATTAAAGTTAAGGTGTTATTGTGGACCTTCACCACTTTTAAAAAACCTTGTTAAACTTTGTGACATATTTCCATTCTATGGAGGTCAGGCGAGAACGAACACCCAATAATTTTATTATACCATATTTCTTCAAACTGAAACATAATTATCAAAGTATACTTACGCAAATAGATATGAAAAGTCTTTGTTAAAGTTTGTGCCATATTTCCATGGAGTACAGGCGCGAACGCAGTCCCCACAATTTATTATACAATCCCTATTTTAGTTGAAACATACTTATCAAAGTATTCTTATGTACATCTATATCAAAAACCCTTGTAAACGTTTGTTTTTGTTTTGTTTTGTTTTTTTTTTATTTTTTATTTCCATACTTTTCGGGCCAGGCGCGAACGCAGACCCCACAAATTTTATGAACCACCGTTCTGCCAGATCAAACATACCCGTTCCTGATCCTCGATACATCTTCTATACTTTTATATGTAATCAGTTTTTTAAAATAGTCAACCATATAGGAGCCTATTCGTGACCACACACACACACACACACACACACACAGACGTTCAGATTTATATATATATATATATAAAATAATATAATATATATATATATATATATATTATGTCACTTATCAGAAAATAAAAGATTATAAAGAGGTATATTTATTCAGTGATTTTTAGTTTTTACTTTGATACTTTTTAATGCACAAGTAGTATTATATAGTGGTTTATGAAAATATATTCGTGACAATCGTCAAACTTAAATGCCTACTGGATTAAACGCGGAATCTCCGTGTAACGTAAATGCCATAACTATATTTTCGTAACTTACCACCGCTATTATATCTATCTATCTATCTATCTATCTGTGTTTGTCTCTCTCTCTTTCTCTCTCTCTCTCTCTCTCTCTATATATATATATATATATATATATATATTATTTCTTGTATATACATGTAATATTATCAGATGATATAATAAATTATTTATATATTTTCAATAGTTCAACAGTGCCTAGAACGTGAGAAGAGCATATTAGTAAATTATGAAAGTAGTAATAAAGCAACACAGAGGCATCCACTTTTTATTTTCTCAGAAGCATCAAGCTAATTTCACGTCTCTGTAAAGCTCAATTGTCCTTCATGCAAATTCGTGATACTTTTTGTCAAAATCAATCCGTCGTAGTCTTGCGTTTCTCAATTTGTCTTTTTCCCAGGGGGGCGACTGGGTATTTCTTCGTCAATATCAGTGTCTTGTCCTTTGTCAATGTACTAAATATCTTCTTTCGTGTTTTCAACATTTCAGGATTTTTGTTATCGTCATGCCGATTTTCCCATATATTATCCCAGAAGTGTTTTACTCGTCTCGATTCTAGTTATTTTATTGTTTGTTTTATTTTCTCTTCCTTTTTCATTTTTACAAAACTTAGTTTCATTATTTCTGACATATGCCTTAACTATATCCCCCCACACACACGCACGCACATTTGTTTCATTTCGGAATCGTTTGGTGATGCATAGCAGGTCATGGGGTAATCTAGTCGCTTTCAAACATCATTTTTTTTTTCAATATATATACTTAAGTTATTAAGAAAGTGGTAAATCTGTTCGCTCAGTTATGCTATTAAAATCTCCCATATGGTTGGTAACAGGTTATCGGTCTGTAGCTGCTTGGATAGGTCCTTTGCTTGCTCTGTTTTAGTGTTCATGTGTCATTTACTCCTTTGGGTCCGTTTTGTATTTATCTCAACTTTTTGTGTTCGTCTTTTATGCAAGTCCTAAATTTTAAAAATCGGAATGTATGTCTTCCGTCATGGACTGGTGCTTTTAGTTTGACATTTTTCTTGAATATTTCTGAATTACTTTCGGTTCTGATCTTCCTTCAATACCTAAGTGCCTTCTTTTGTGTTTTTGAACCATTTATTTATTTATGTTTTTTTTTTTATTTCTTTCAAGTTTTTGTAATATACAGGGTGGAACGATAAAATTGCACCCTTGAAAAACCACGATTCCACTTCTGTTTTATGAAAACCGTGATTTCTTTTGTTGCAGACCATCTACTAGTCGGCCAGTTATGTACAAATCCCAATAGCGATAGAAGCCTTCTATCATGTCAGAAAGTGACACAATGTTCCACGAGATGCGCCGCTGTATAATTCATGCTCTATACCGATCCAAATTATGGCAACAGGACCATTGCCAGTACCCTTAAAATGCATTACTGGATTGCTATGAATAACAGGAACCTGCCCAAAGTGATTTAAAACAAATTTTCCGGCCACGGTTATGGTTTTTGGTGTTGTTTCAAATGAGGGTTACATCATGCTATCGTACATCTTCGAAGTCCGCTTGAAAGTCAACATCAGTGTGTACCTGGATGTACTGAAGAGTATGGTGACCCCCCTGATACAAACATGTCGCCGCTGGCAAACCCTGGAAGTGGCAGCAGGACTCGGTGCCGGCCAACAAGTCCAAAGAGGTTCAGGCTTGGTTCCAGGAGTGCTACGACTTAGTACCCTTTTCTAACTGCCATCTCCATCCTCCCCCAACATGGATCCGCTGGACTACTTCTTTTAGTCATACATTGAGAACATCACCAACATGACCTCCCACAACACCAAAACCAACCTGATTGCTGCCATCCACCGAGTGTTCGCCGAGCTCTCGCCGGCGCGTGTGGAAAAGACATGCTTCCAGTTCCTGACCCGTATCGAGGCGGTGATTGATGCTGAATGCGGCTATATTGAATAGATGTCAGCTCTATTACATAATCAAGTTACTTGAATTGAGGCTTTTTCAATAAAAGTTTTTAAATAAATCTATAGTTTTCTTTAGGGCGACACTTTTATCGTTCCACTCCGTATTTCCTCAGAATTCTCTTCTTTACTGTTGTTCTACTTTTATATTCATTTATGTTTTGGTCAAACCAGTTTTTATTGCTTTCAAAAGCCGGAAAAGGTTTAAATATTTTATGTAGTGATGTGAATTTGTTTCTAAGAATATATACATTGCGACCAGCGATAACAGTTTTCTAATAAAGATTGAATATTGTTTCTGAATTTTAAAGACGAGGATTGACAATTCGTAAGGTTTGGATTATCGGATTACTGTTCTCATCCAGTGTATTATTTTCACAATATTTCGCTCAATGTTACTACCGACCTTATTCAGGCGTATCTTGTTGACCTCGGGAATTTTTTTTTTTTTTTCGAACTTGGGAATATGCACAGATTTTCGAATAACACCCTTTATTTAATCAACGGGAGAATTATTAAGAATTTCTATCCAGCCATGATTGATGGAAGCAAGCTACCTCCATGGATCAAATAATCGGTCCTGTTCGACAGAAAAGTTCTCGGATTCGACAAAAAAGCTCCCGGATTCGACAAGATGCAACTAAAGTTACATAGATGCTGCATCGATCGATACGTTATGTAAATAACTCTCAAGATAAGAAAAGTAGTCTGAATAATCGAACTAACACGAACTAGCTTTTCCTTTTTCTGAAAGTCTTATTTTGTTTGCAGGTTTCAGATTTGTATCTTTTGAGTCTTTTCTTTTTACTGGTATATTTTTGTTTTAGTTTTTCATGTTTAGCCTTTCTCTTTTTTGTTGTGTCTGTCATATTTTTCCTTCCTTATCATTACCCATTTTATACCTTATTCACATCTGTAGCTTCTTCTTTTCTTCCTTTTCTTTCTTCTCCGGTTTTCTGGCTTTTGTACTTCATCCGTTAACGTTTTGGTAAAACTGGTTTAATTGATTTCAAAAGTCTTATTCTGTCTTGTAATCGGGTAAGGAAATTAAAAGAACTTTTCTTCAACACATCATCAAATCTCAGCCTCAAAACTGATGTACAAAAATTGAACCGTTGCTTTCTTTTTTTAGTCCTTTCATTTACTTCAGCTGATCCCCCATACGTTAATTAGCTGCAAATACAAAAGTATACCTGTGAAAGGAGAAGCCGCCCCCCGCAAGTGAACAGTTCTGATAATAGAAGCATCACATGCTTTTCTCAACTGGCAGGTGTTCTTTTTTTATTGCTACAGTTTACTTTACTATCAGATTTGTGTCTATATTGTCTTTGTCCTCTGTTCTTTACTAGTGTCTTTTGTTTTAGTTCTTCGTGTTTATTTTTAGTCTTACTTCTTTTTCATCTCCTGGGTCGTTTTCTTCGTTCTAAAGCTAATTTTCTTCATATTCATATTATATTTTGTACTTTCAGTTTAATGGAATATGAAGAAAGCCAATATAATATCAATAATTGTTAGAGAATGAGGATTAATCACGAAAAACAAGAACTGATAATATACACTAACCAGCCTTATTGAAACTGCAACAGAAATAAAACAAAAATATAGAAGTAACACTACCGGAACCTATTGTTGTTGTTATTATTATTATTATTATTATTATTATTAGTATTATTATTATTATTATTATTATTAACTCACTAGGAGTATTCACACAAGCCATCTTCAAGGATTTTTCTTTGAGAACAACTTGTGGTGTTCCCTGGAGTCTGAGTGATAAGAAGTCTCCCCAGATTTCCAATACTCTCCACCTCTTTCGATAACCTTTGCAAAACATTTTACATTATCACAACAGGCTCTTACCATTGATTTCTCGTTGGCAGCGACCATTGGTCTTCATTAGAATTTGGGTGACAATAAGCCTACCACAGGTCCCAGTCTTCTTTGCACATCTCTAGCGGAGGTCTGGCTAGTGCTTTCTCTCCTCGGTTTTCCCTTCCTCTTTGACTTTGAATTTGGTGTGGTGCCTGTTTATGGCGACACTCACAAAAAGTGGGCGTATTATTATTATTATAATTATTATTATTATCATTATTATTATTATTATTATTATTATTATTGTTATCATCATCATCATCATCATCATCATCTATACTCACTAGAATTCTCACACAGGCCATTATTATTTCTCACTGACAACAAACGTCTGTCATCCCTGGAGTCTAGGTGACAAGTTTTTCAGATTTCGAGTTGTATCCACCTCTTTTGATAATCTTTGCAATGAATTTGCGTTATCGCAACGGCCGCTTGCTATTGTCTTCCCTAGAATCCAGGTGACAACAAGCCTCGTCATGGTCTCTGTTCTTTACGCGCTCATTCAGTGGAGTTCTGGTTAGTTCTTCTCTCCTCGGTCTCTCCGTCCTATGTAGTGTGGCACCAGTAATTGCCGAAAAATGTTTTAGTGCGGAGATTCAACTTACAATTTTATGGTTTCACTTTTCTTGCTTCCATGTAGTGTCCACTATCGCTTTTGTTTTGCTTCCGTTATAGTTTCAATAGGTTAGCGTTTCTAGCTTGTGTAGATTAGTTTTCGTATTCGGGGATTTTCCTTTTTCAGCATTACTGCATGTTGTATGGTTTCAGTTTTACTCTTGATTCCTAGTTTTTTTTTGGGGGGGAGGGGATCTAGATTTTTGGGAGACTTTCGGGGGAATTTTCCTACAATTATTATAAGTTTATATTGATTTTCTCCGTGTTCCATATTATTTTCAGTTCTCTAGCAAGTTTCGCGTGTTTGTTGCATTTTTCTGTCTCTTTTATTTTCTCCCTGTCATCTGCTGTGCTTCAATTAAGCAGTTTCTATTATTATTATTATTATTATTATTATTATTATTATTATTATTATTTACTAGACGTGATGTTCCCTGGAGTCTGAGTGATAACAATTCTCCCCAAATATCCAGTACTGTCTACCGCTGTCGGCAACCTTTGCAAATTAATTTGCGTTACAGCAACAGCCGTCTGCCATTGATTTGTCATTGATAACCCATCTTGTACTAACCAAGCTCAACGTTGCTGAACTTCGGTGATTTGACGAGAACCGGTGTGTCAATGTGATTATGCCGAATATGCCAGATTATTATTATTATTATTATTATTATTATTATTATTATTATTATTATGTTATATATTCGTTCTTCATTGAAGGTTATCCTGAGGGGTACCCAATTGAGCTTTCGTTACATTTGAATATGTTATATAGAGTTCTTCATTTAGGGGCAAATTTTACGTTTTCTATATAACATAAGAAAGATTCCGTGTGATTGTCTCTAACATAAATGGTTGTGTGTTTGATTAACATAAAGGGAATCGTGTGTGTGACATGTAATTTCTGAACCTACCTCTGTTTCTTCTCGCTGTTGAACCATCTGGCAATTTCTCATCCTGGAGGGAGACTTGATACCTGTTTGACGAAGATTTATCACTCCAAGACGATGAAATGGTTTTATAGTTTTTTATTTCACTTTCCCCAGAGGTTCTGCAGAAGTGGAAGTGAAATCGGCTTGTGTTAGTTCTTCTTCACACACGTCAGCGTTCGTCTCCCCCCTCCCCAGTTAAGAGGAGGAGACCACGGAAAACGTCCTTCTTCTTCAAAGCTCAAATCAAATCTCCCAGATCTAGCCAACCACGTCACACATACGTAATTTGGTCAGCTGACCTTTGGTTCTGGTAAACGTGTCTACCTCCACGTTTACTCACCTCTCTCTCTCTCTCTCTCTCTCTCTCTCTCTCTCCCTTCTCTATTCTCTTATAGAGACACAGAGAAAGAAAATAGAAAGAGTAAGAAAGCCAGAGAGGAGGGGGAGAGATGCTCGTTAACAATTATTATTATTATTATTATTATTATTATTATTATTATTATTATTATTATCATCATTATTATTATTATTATTATTATTATTATTATTATTATTATCATTATTATTATTATTATTATTATTATTATTATTATTATTATTATTTTATAGTAATTTCGACTTTTGGATATTTTTAGTTGAATTTTTTCTTTGATCATCAGGGCAATTCCTTTGACTTCAGACATCCAAGCTGTACCTTAACACTTTCGTCGCGCTTAACAGGCAAGCCTTTTGCAGAATTAAAAATGAAATGGTCTCATCATTCTATTTCAGCCATTTATCGGGGCTTTTCGTTACGATCCCAACCGTTTCAATTACAATAGGAATCACTTTGACATTTCAATAGTCTAATTCCCTATTTCAGATTTTGATATTTAATTATTCATTCATGTTCTTTCTTTTGCGCTCTTGTACCGAAGTAGCAGACTATGTCAGTGATTGAGCAAGTACTCTTGTTTTGTTTGTTTGTTTTTTTTAGAAAAATTATTATTATTATTATTATTATTATTATTATTATTATTATTATTATTATTATTATTATTATTATTTGTGGAAGCTGTCAAGAAAGTAAATCAAATTTCTTTTTAACAAACATTTGATACTTTCTGTTCATTACTTCATCTGCCACTCATCTCTCTCTCTCTCTCTCTCTCTCCTTCGCTCTCGTTTTCTCTCTTTACTTCAGTCTCGCTCTTTTGTTCTCGCTCTCTCTCTCTCTCTCTCTCTCTCTCTCTCTCTCTCTCTCTCTCTCTCTCTCGCTCTATCGCTTTCGCTCGTTTATCTTCGTACGAAAAAACGATTATATGTGCTAATTACAAGTGAAAAGAAAAACAGCATTAAATTAAGAAATAAAATTAAACAAAAACTCCTCCCGAAATACGGTACGTCACTCGCTGCCAGTCAGCGCAAACTAACCGATTGAACTTAACACCAACATTTGTTTAGCGTTAATCATTGATCCATACTTCGTCCATTCTGTATAGATACATACTAGGAAAAGTACCTGTTTCTAGTAGGAGGTTATGCAGTGTTTATGTGAATGTTTATTAACTGTTATTTTTATTTGTTTAGAAGTTTTCAATCATATACACACTAAATAACAACCCACAGCAGTAAACGCCAACGGTTCGCTTGTGCTCTTTGTGAAGAAGCCCTGGCATTCGAGCCCGAAACCCTTCCGATACGAAAGGTGGGAAGATGAATGCAAGTATAAGTCATCGTTTTTCGCGAAAGAAAGACGAACACAATTTCGATGCCGTGTGCTTATACTTGAGCAAATTTACATGAGTAAAATAGGGATTAATTTCAGGAGAGAAACTATAGACAATATTTCATATTACTTATGGAGATTTGCACAGTTTAAATTTATTTATGTGCCTTCTTATTCTTTCTTTCTACGTTAATATACATATGCACATTATATATATATATATATATATATATATATATATATATATATATATATATATGAGAGAGAGAGAAAAGAAAATCAAAACTAAGTTGAAATTTACAATAAAATGTATTGTTCGAATGAATCCTCCAAAAAAAACAATTTACAAAGTCCTTATTCCGCGGAGTTTCAAAGAATGCTATTATTGCTATTCTTCTCATCAGAGGACAGAAAGAAATCAGCAAATAATATTTGTAGCAATGCTAGAATTTGCTGGTTACGGCATTAAATGAAACCGTAATTTATTATACTCATAAATTGCAAAAGTGTACATGTCCTTAAAAAGAAAACGAGTGAAACAAGTAGATGTAGAAAAATAAAAATAAAAACACCCGGAATAAACTTGCAACTTGTATGAAAACTCTTTCAAAGGTAATCCGAAAGGCAAAAATAAACCATTAGAAAGAATCAAATAATCCAAATTTAAATTCAGTCGAATACATTAAGCCCGGTTGGAAGAAAATCAACGCAGCTCAAATTTTACGGTTATTGTAGTAGTGGATTCGAGAAATTAGATGGATAGAAAAGACATGTCACCTTTCGTCGCTAAATTAGAAAAGACGATTTAAGACTTAACTTTTTTATAAATTAGGTCAGCTCAAATCATTTTTTTGCACGTGAACGTTTCTATCACTGAAATATTCTAGAGAGAACAAATAAATTCTTTCTGCAAAGTGTTACATGTTCTAATGCCAATATAAAATGGGTCAAGGGTATATTTAGAATGTTTTAACCGTGGCAATATCTTAGCTTATTGGTAATTATAAGGCCGTCAAATAGTAATGATGATGATAGTAATAATACTAATAATAATACTAATAATAATAATAATAATAATAATAATACTAATAATAATACTAATAATAATAATACTAATAATAATAATAATAATAATAATTATAATAATAATACTAATAATAATAATAATAATAATAATAATTCTGATTTTTTTTATCAACGTCTTTCTCTCTAGAAAAGGGATAGGATGCATTTTCAGAGGATTTCCCTCAATCCCGGCTTCAAACCAGGAGCTTTAAAGATCAAGGGTTTTCCTCAGGATGTTAGTGGTATCTACAATTGCAGAGGTCTGAAAGCCACCTAAAACATCGGGGATTTATAGTTTTTTCAATTGTCCTTCCAGACGACTTGATACTACTCCTAGTGTACCAACTACAACCGGGATTATGTGTTTTAACCCCGTGTAAACGCCTTATCTCCAAGGCCAATGGGGCATAATTGCTCCATTTCTATTTCTCATTTAATAATAATAATAATAATAATAATAATAATAATAATAATACAAACACATAAACATTCAAACATCCAGCACAAACATTCAAAATAAAAAAGGATCTAAATTGAACCTCCAGAAATGTAGTATATGCACTAAGATGCAGAGCATGCAACAAATCCTATATAGGCGCCACCAAAAATTTCTGCAATAGAGTGGCCTTACATAAGAGCAACATCAAAATTGCAGATAAAAGACACCTCTATGTTTCAAAACACGTACACACATGGAGTGGAAACAGCTTCAAAATAATGCCAATCTTCCAAACAGACAATTATTTTTATTTACTTACACAGGAAAAAAACTTCATCACAAGATTCACTCCTGAACTGAACAGAGCCTAATATTAACCCACAAAAACATGAAATGCAAGGCACACTCGCATGTACATCCATATACATATACACACCCACACATAAAAACGAACCGACACATTAAAACACACACGCGCGCGCATATAACCACACACAGACATAACACCCCTATCTCTAATAAAACACACTGAACAATACCAACCGTACTTAACCTCGAAACCAACAACACTAGGAAACACCTAGAACCATAGTATAATATCTGTTCCAACACCCCGCTCCCCCTCAGTCAGTGGAGGAGAAATTCCTCATGACTGAGACTACTATCATCCCTTCTATCATCCCTCTCCCATACCTATACCCCTCCAATTGGCCCCTCCCCTCTAGGGAACGAGATCTTCCCCACACTAGGAACCGATCCTGGGTCTGGCCATACCCACATGGGGAAACAAATAAATAGAAACATTAAAAAAATCCCCTATACATATTTTTAAATACACCCTACCTTAACAAACATAATATAAAGAATACCCCAAAAGACTTAAACGAAAAAACACAATACTAAAATCTAAGAATCCAAAAAATAAATATCAAAATAGAATGAAAGCACCCCTACCCTTATTTCAGAAGAGCTGGTTCCACCCTCCTCACACATACACATTAGTAACGACGTTGGATCACAGTCACCTTTCTAGGGAAGCAAATAACCTCATAATACTATAAAACATACACTCATTTTCAAACCAATAAAAGAAAACACACACACACACACCCTACCCTACCCTACCCTATCCTAAAGGAAAAGAAAAAAAACACAAGCAGAAAGAGAGAGTGAGAGAGAGAGAAACACAACACAGGAGTGACCACAGCCAAGGTCGGCCGCCTCGCCACAGCCTAATAAAACAGTAATAAAAATTGAACATTCCATTCATTAGTAGACACTTACACGTTTCCACCCCTTGGAAACACATCAAATGAACTACGAAAATGCTATTTTTACATCTCCAACACATTTGAAAATAATTTCTGAAGAGGACGCTTCACAGAACGTCTGAAACGCGTTAAAAACGATTTAAATGATTTAAAAACATTATTACAATGATCTAAATATAATTCTCATTGAAAAACCCTTACACAGAATAATAAAATAATCTTAAAAAATACACATTGTTGGTGACTACCCCCTTATTTATATATATATATATATATATATATATATATATATATATATATATATATATATATATATATATATATATTGAGCTTAGGTATTTAGATAATGTCAAAACATTGTTAAATTTACTGCCCACATAGTAGCAGCCAAACAGCGCAACGATTAGAAGCTCCGTCGTTTGGGCGGTCAGGTTTCGATCCTGGCTTGAGGTAGTTGCTTGTCTAGCCGCACTGATGAGCTGTGTAACAGCGAAACAGTACTTATGTGGATGACTATAATGTGCCCTATCTTCGGTTGAGCATATTTGGAAGTGATATACAAATTATTATTAGCATATTAAGCGATGCTCTTTCTGTAAACAAATTGAGCTTAGGTATTTGGACAATGTCAAAACATTGTTAATTCACCCGTATAGCAGCAACTAAATAGCGCAACGGTTAGAAGCTTCGACTGGCTTGGGGTTGTTGCTTGTTTAGCCGCACTGATGAGCTGTGAAACAGCGAAACAGTACTGTATGTGGATGACTATATATAAATATCTATATATATATATTTATTTATATCTCCTGTACATATGTATATTATTTGTTTATATATTGTATCCTTCTACATTTACTATTCTCAAGATCAAAGTGTAGTATCTGTTCTTCAGATGCTGCACTTCACTTCCATTTCTTGTTCTCTTTCGGTGGAGGATCAGTCCTTCACGACTGAGACAATTTTTTTATTTTTGTACCTTTTCTCCACGTTAAAAAACGACCCTGGTGTCTAACTCTGTCCCGTGGGGAGGCATAGTAAATAGGTACTGTCCTGCGTAGATTTGAAATTATATGAGATTAGATTTTTAGAACGAAATATCTTTGGATGAGGCATGAATATATAATAGTTTGGGAAGAAGACAAAGAAAAAGCGTACGAAATAAGTTCGGCGATTTCATCAACTCGTTTTCGCTTAACACTCGAAAATTAATCAATCATTTAGGAAATGTTAAAAGAAAAAAATTCTCGTTGTTCCATTTTACTTCGGTTGGAAGTGATTCAGAAACCAAAGGGACCATTTCTGAATCTAACACTTGATCTCTATTTGAGATGCAAAGACATTCGACTATTCCCTTAAAGTTCACCTTAACCGCTCAAACACTGAGTTCGTAAAGAAGATGAGAATATAATTTTCCTCTCCCCAGTTGACCATGTAAATAAGTTATAGTATACCTTTCAAGAATTCGTTTTGTCTGGTGGAGCATCTAGCTTCGTGCTGTTATTTGAGGTAACATCACTTCGAGAAGGTGAACCATTTATCATAAAAACTAGTATAGGTTAACTATACTGATGTGGTCTTATTTGGGCCGTGAATACTAAGTGATTCTGAATATTTAGTCAGGGTTTACTTGTAGAAAAAAGTATCCTACTGTACGATTTTCCTGAAAACCCCCTGTACACTCGAGGATAGTCGGCAGTCAAACACGTTATTCGTGTGATTTAACGAAATCTATTTCCATCTATAAAATTAGGTATTTTTACATATTTATATGCATTGAATAATCTCATAAACTACTGAACAGATGATTATGAATATATATATATATATATTATGTAACACGGCGAGTTACATAAAGGCAACATATACTGAAAAAAGCCGTTCATCCGTCAGAATAATGAAGACCACCTGGTCATTCTGACGATAATGGATTATTCGCGCTTACAATTTGTTTTAAGTGAAAATTAGTTTGCCCAGCGCCCGCATTACTCTCTCTCCCAATCAGCCTGATCGAGCGATAGAACATGGTCGAGACAGTTGGAGGCAAAGTAGGATGCAAGAGTTGCAGGCGACGTCTTTTTACATACAACGCCTAGTATTCTGAAATGGTCACTCATCTGATATTGACCAGGTTAGACCTTGTTTAACTTCGATGATCCAAATAGAACCGTTGAGTTAACATGATTATGTTGTATATATGTACATTATATATGAAAGATCAAGTACAAAATATTTGCAAGATTTAGATAGATAGATAGATAGATAGATAGATAGATAGATCTATATATCTATAAAAGTGAACGTGTCTGTGTGTGTCTGTGTGTCTGTGTATGTGTCTGTGTACATTTCCCTACGCAATAACTCTGTCAATTTTTAGTCTGCAGACTTGAAATTTGATATACAGGGTACTGAGATTTGGGAAAATCTATGTGATCGGTTTTCGGCCAGAAATTTGCCTGTTAAGGGGTCAAAGTTAAACGATTTGACCTTTGAGAACTCTACCAAACTCCTCCGACAATTTTGGATCTAAACACTTGAAATTTTAGATATAGGTTCCTTGGACATGGATCTAACTTAATAACTAAATTTGAGCCCAAAATAATAAATTTTAAGAGGTCATAATAGGGGTCAAAGTTAAAAAAATTGACCTTTTTTTTGCTCAGCATATACCTCCAAACACCCGGGCAACGCCGGGCACCCATGCTAGTAGATACTATTTTTGGAAAGGACTCATTGTCGTTGTTGTTACTTAATAAAACAAACAGTTGCTTTAAATTATTAGAATGCATAAAGAGTATTATGAAGAGTGCATATGTTTGCTTGTTTTGTTTGTCTACAACATTCATCCTAGGTGAGTTAAACCGTTTTCCTCCGATGAAAGAAGTATCAAGGAAATATTAAATCCACAAGTAATCCCCAGTCTCATTTATATCAATATGACGACATTGGGTGTTTACATTTATTGCAGAAAGGTATCGAATTCATCCTACACAGTTACGAGCACCGATATATCAACGTAATTATGCTGTATATAGCACAGAATTTACATGTAAATATAAATAATTTTTTTAGTATACACATAAGTGTGGTAATATAATACACTGCGTGTATATATTTTCAGTACTTACTTAACTATATATATATATATATATATATATATATATATATATATATATATATATATATATATATATATATATATATATACGTGTGTGTGTGCCTCTGTGTGTGCGTGGGTGCGTGCGTGTGTTAATATGTCTGGTGTCCATGACTGAATTAGAGCAGAGATCTGTACCGAAATTTCCTTATTACAAAACTGGCATCATGACAAGAGCTGTTAAACAGTTTAAGATTAAAAAAACGTATATAAATAAAGGTAAATCTACACCGATGAAGATTAAGTCAATTTAATTTTCAATGTTAAGCGTACATAGCAATGCACTGCACCGCTCAGTATTTGATCCTGTTCAGTCAAATTTAGCAGCTTCAAACAGTTTAAATTGGATGCAGTACACCTGGTGCGTTTTTGTTCGGGTCTCAAAAGACGATTGATCCACTCTACAGAAATCTTTGAACATCTCAGTTTTTGGGGTTTTTTTTGTTTTGTTTTGTTTTTTGCTTAGTCTATGGCTATCTGACAACATGATATTCGATGATGTTGTATGAGCAAGATCAAGGTTATACTGGGTTATTGCTCTTGGTGATCGTTTTTAATTTTGATAATCTTCAACACTGTTTTGTACCATTTTTTTGTAATAAACATGACTTAAATTTATTTCCTTTCAGAAAATACTTTATCCGACTGGGTATTTTCATGTGGAAGATAGCTTTTTGACTCTTTTTGACTCCAGTATTTTATTTTGTAAGCAGGAGGAATTACCCAGACTTGCCGGGTTGTGAAATACGCTTAAATATATTTTAAATATTTTCAATTTTGTGTCAGACAGAATACGGATATATTTTTATATTTATTCCGTTAGGGTTCAGCAGGAACAAAATTACTTCAAGGAGGGTGGGATATTTAATCATTTTTTTTTGTTTAAAACTGGGATTAAAATTCACTTTCTTGGCTTTAGGCTAGGATCAGTAATTGTTCCGTCCTCTGTTGGGGGTGGAGGAATCTGTTTAGACTGAGGAAGGGGTAAAAAAAAGAGGTTTACGAAGGATAGTTGATAGTCGATAGTGAAAGGTATAGGGACGACAATTGGGATGTATTATGAGAGAAGCATATATATATATATATATATATATATATATATATATATATATATATATATATAGCTGTGAAACAGCGAAACATACTGTATGTGGATTACTATAATGATCCTCATCTTGAGTTGAGATTATTGAGAAGTGATGCTCGAATTTCCATTAACGTATAAAGCAATGCTCTTTGTGTGAACAAATCAGGCTTAGGTATTTTGGACGATGTCAAAACATAGTTTATTTACGACTCGCTCAGCAGCAGCCGAATTAGCGTAATGGTTAGGACCGTTGGCTGTCGTACAGGCGGTCGGGTTTCAATCCTGGCTTGAAGTGGTTGCCTGTCTAGCCACACTGATGAGCTCCGTGTATGTGGATGACTATATATATATATATATATATATATATATATATATATATATCTACGGTTAGATAGATAGGAATAAAAAGGTAGAGAAAAAGATGGAGGTCGTTAAAAGACTTTGCACACAATTTTTTACATCTTCTCTTGTATCGTCCATGCTCCTGGGCAACATCGAGCAGCTATGCGAGTCTTAATTATATCGGAAAATTGTGACGCAGTTTCGGTTACTTACACATAATCCCGATTATAATGAGATCATCATGGATATTTAATATCTATATCATACGCCTCACTATACACAATTAACGTTATTGATAGATTCTATCTTCTTTTTTTAGTAAGGGAATGGTAAGCATATCGGGTTCTGATTATTTCAAGTCAGCAAACAGCAAAAGACTGCCTCACGGCGTTCGGATTTTAGTTGCGATTGTTTATTTAATAGATTTCTTTGTAGTAGCGATGTGAGTGGCGCTCGTTTTGTTGATAATGCGCGGGATATGTACAGGCACGTGCTTAAAACAGATATAAAGAAACAAAAAAGTAATTATTCACATACGCACAAAGCCAAACTCATTTATTTAATAACGTGATCATATACCACAGTAATGATACATTCATCCACACACACAGACACACAGACACACAAACACACACACACACACATAAATATATATATATATATATATATATATATAAATATATATATATATATATATATAATTTCATGAGACTTTATTCGCGTTCTGTAATAATTTTGTTGCTGTCAGTACATGTTACCTAATAGGTTTAAAATTGTTCACGAAGCATGAAGTTAAACTAACATTAACAAACTCTGTCCTATATATGTATACACACACACGCACACACACATACACACACATCTATATATATATAGTAGCAACTTATAAAAATATATAACTTACTACCAAGCTCTACCTATGTATTGAGCACTGTTGAAGTAAATACTTAAAGTTTACGTATATAATTATACTTTCGTATGCTAATTTATGTGATTAAATGAAGTAGTAATATATATATATATATATATATATATATATATATATATATATATATATATATATATATATATATATGCTAACAGGCCGACTGGCATTGGCCAGTCGTAAAATCCGCTTAAAAATGCAGATTTCGTACATATTGTTATAGAGTCCATTCTCTATTGATTATCATATTCTATCCAATATGTAGCAATGATTTCAAAAGCTTTTTCAAATGAGCATCAACCAGCTGAGAAACCAAAATATTTTGCGCTCCAGTTGTAGACATTTTGACCGATCGACGTATAGATAACAAACCTTCAAACTACTAATGTATATTTGAGCATGCAAAGAAGTAACACGTTTAGCCGATTTACTCCATGCCAAGTTCATTGTTTTTCAATTTTTACCCCTTAAAAGCAAATTTTACCGACTAAAAGGCAAATAGAATTTGTTCCACACGTTGCAATCCCCTATATATCAAGTTTCAAGTCTGAATACCAAAATATGAGAAAGAAGCTTCATAAGGTCCGTTCCGCACATAAATAGGCAAGCCCACTTATATATATATATATATATATATATATATATATATATATTCTTGTTATATCTTGTTATATCTTGTTAACTATATATATATATATATATATATATATATATATAGTTAACATATATATATAGTTAACATATATATATATAATTAACATATATATATATAATTAACACACATATATATATAGTTAACATAAATATATATATATATATATAATTAACATATATATATATAATTAACATATATATATATAATTAACATATATATATATAATAAACATATATATATAATTAACATATATATATATATATATATATATATATATATATATATACAGTAGCGTCCAAAAGTTAAGGGCTCGTAGTTTCAAGACAAGTTTAAGTACTTTTTAAGAAAAACCGTTCATTTAAAATACTTAATATGCATATATACTTATAGATATACTCATCACTCATGTCTCGCCTAAATTTAATAAGCATCCATTGGATATTTTTAAAGTTATGACCAATAACACAAAAGTTTGTCCAAATTCTCGTGGTCCAAAAGTTGAGGGCTAGGCGGTATAATCTTTAATTATTATAACAGTAAGGTACTGTATAGGTGTCAGACAGGTACTATGAATAATCCTACTTCAAATTTTTACTAAAGAACATTAAAATTATTGTAATTGAGTAAAAGAAATGAGTGTTTGTATCGCACTAGTACAACATGGCAGCAAAACAAGGTCGTCCCGTTTCTGTCGAAGAAAAACAGCTCATTATTCATCTTCATAGTAATGGCAAGAAAACTTCTGAGATTGTTGACACCGTAGGAAGGTCTCCTAGTCTAGTAAAGCGTATTGTGGCACATTTCAAGCAGTCAGGATCAGTGGCAGCTGCCCCAAAATCTGGTAGACCTCGAATCACAACTGCTCAACAGGCTCGTCTTATTGTCAAAATGTCACTTAAAGACAGATTTAACACTGCTGCTAAAATATCTCGAGAACTAAAGCAAAGGTCTATTGTTCAAGCGTCTCGGCAAACTGTTACACGCCGGTTGCACGCTTCTGGATTGCAATCTCGAGTGCCAGCAAGGAAGCCTCTTATCTCCAAAAAGAATCAGAAACTCCGCCTCGCTTTTACCCAAGAACACGTTGTGTGGACAACCGAAAACTGGTCCCGTGTGCACTTTAGTGATGAATCGAAGTTTAACGTTATCGGATCTGATGGCAACACGTATGTCCGGCGAAGAACTGGTGAGAGATTGGAGGTTAAGTGCGTGAAAAAAACTGTGAAATTTGGAGGGGGAAGTGTAATGGTTTGGGGCGTTATGTCAGCTGCAGGCTGTGGACTACTGATTCGTCTGCAAGGTGGAATAAATGCAGAAGTTTATAAGCAGATTCTACGGCAGCATGCAGTTCCTAGTCTTCAGTCGTCGCTCTATCAACCTGCAATTTTCATGCAGGATAACGCTCCTTGTCACACTGCTAAGAAAGTAAAAACATTTTTAGACGAGGAAGAAGTTGAAACGATGCGTTGGCCCCCTCAGAGTCCAGATCTTAATCCTATTGAGAATATCTGGAAAATAGTTGGTGAACGTGCTCAATTTCAGTGCCCAAAAAATCAAGAAGAACTCTGGCAGTGCTTAGATGCTGAATGGAGTGCGATAACGCCAGCGTTTTGCAAGAAGTTGGTGGATTCCTGTGCCAAGAGGTGTCAATAAGTCATAAATAGCAAGGGTTTGTTTACCAAATACTAGTTAGTTGGTAATTTCAGCCATTCACAGCAAGGACAAAAGCCGCAATCGTGTTAGCCCTTAACTCTTGGACACACAAATTTTGAACAATTTTATTTAAAATGGTAGTTATTCAAAAAATACTTAGTGTAGTCTAACGAAATTATGACCCATTGAAGATATACATGTTATCTATATAATTGTGAAGTAATTTTTTGTTGTTCGTGTGTATTTGTTTCAAATATATGGTTAAACTTGCTAAGGTTTTACTAGCCCTTAACTTTTGGACGCTACTGTATATATATATATATATATATATATATATATATATATATATATATATATATATATATATAAATGCCAGGTCTGAACAAAAACATTACCAAAGACACAATCCTGGTAATTACCCATGCACTAGTTGTAGGGGATACTTTCCACACTGAGCTTGGAATACTACAACACCGTAGGATAAAGCACCGAGACCCATAATAGTTATCTCCAGCTATGAAGGACTGTGTGATGGTTACGGATAAAGATGACATCGGCGATATCATACTCAAACATGTGGGGATTAATATAATAACGCATAATAATATTTTTGTTAATATTACCATTTTTTGTTACGGTCTTTGTATTTATTTATCCTGAAGTAATATTTATTCATTGTCTACAGTTCGCTGCTATTTCGCTTCTAAAATTTAGTATGTGGGGGCATCTTTAAATTTTGAACATTTAAAGTTTCTTGCTCAAGCGTAATCTGTACTGATTATCTTTATATCTGCATGGCTTGTTCCATCCTCATATTTTCATTCAACTGTTCCTTTTTCAGATCCAAGTATCGGTTCAATGATTATATTTAATACTCATCTTCTCTGTTATTAAATATACTTTTCTAGTTATATCTTGTTAACTATTATAGTTCGGTTTTACGTACATACTGTATTTGTTATTATAGTTTTCATGTATAAATATTGTGGTTTGGTAAATAATGACTTTAGTAAAGCGTGAATTTTGCAGTAGCAATAGTTATCTAAATAATTAACTTTCTTAACTTCCTTATTTTTATTTAAATAATTAGTATGACAGCTTGATTCATTACTATTTTTTCTTATTATTATCATTATTCTTACATTTCAAAGCAACCGTATCACAATTCAAGTATTTTATGTTATACATAATGCAATTGACTCATTATAAAGTAATATTTTTCTATAAGATTTAGTTTTCATCATCTGGTGGAGTAAACCAAATAATGTCCCTTTTGCTTCTATTTTATTAATTATTAACATTTACACTTATATTTTATTTTAATTTTATTGTACCTTCTATTTTAGAGTTGTTATATAAATGTTAATTGCATTCTTTAATACATTTCTGTTACTAGAGTTATTACTAATCCTGCATCCAATAAAATAAGAATATTCTAATAATTTATTAATATATATACTTTAGTTAATATATATACTTTATGCTTTTAAACTTGACCTTGTAAGAGCTCTTTATTATAGCTATTAATTCTACATCCGAACTATTCGATTTTGTCTGAAATTTTCTTTTTAATTCAATAATCAAGCCAAACAAGGGGCAGTGCCACTTTAAAGTAGTTGCAGGAGTATTATGAAGGGAGATGGGTAGCAAAATGTCTGTTCACATTACACTTCAACTTATGCAAGTCAGTACAATTGGGAAAGCAGAATCCCTGAAGGGAGTTCCAAAGTCTAGCAGTTCTGAGGAAGAAAGTATTGGAGTAAACAGCTTTCTTACACCTAATGATCTCTACTGTGAAGGGGTAGGATTTAGCTGATTGTCGGGTTTGTCGGGGGTATTCAAGTCGTGGAGTACAGGTACTTGTTGTTCGTCAGAGCATTCACCATTAAAGTTCTTGTAGAATACGCAGAGGGATACAACACTTTGTCGATGGGACAGAAGCTGAAGCCTAGATGACAGTTCAGGATCTATCAGGTTGGCGACCCTCTTTTGAACCCTGTCCAGGAGTGTGAGACAAGTAGCAGATGCACCAGCCTGAATGTGACAACAGTACTCCTACATGGGTTAATGGTGGCCTTATAGAGGTACATGATACTTTCAAGTGTAAGTAACTTTCTAGAACGCTAGAAAGAGCCCACCTTCTTCTCAGCAGTTTTGGCAATGCTCTCAATGTATCTATTCCAGTTCATGTTTTCTGTAAATGTTAGGCCGAGGAGTTTAAAGGAAATACTTTCGGGTAATGTGTTCTTAGCCATTGCTATTAGGGTAGTAAAGGTGTCTTGTAATTATTGAAGGAAACAAGCTTAGTTTGGCCGTATTGAACGTGACCATCCGATTTTGTTCCCATTCCACTAAAGATTGGAGGTCTTCCTCTAGTGTTCCTGCCATTTCCTTAGATATGTGTTCATTTGTTTTCTTCTCGTGCTTGTTAAAGAGAGTTATCAGCAAATATACTCATCTAAGAAACAATTTTATCAGGAAGGTCATTTATGAATATCAGGAATAATAAAGATCGGAGGATAGATCCCTGAGTTACTCCTGCATTTATATCATATTGTTTAGATGTACGACCGACGAGGACCACCTGGATTTTTCTCTTACTTAAGAAGGATTTAATTACATTATGTATTCTTCCAGTGATACCATATGATCTAATTTTCCTTAGAAAACCATCGTGCCATACCCTGTCAAAAGCCTTAGATATATCGAGGGCTACCGCTCTACCCTCCCCTGTTTTGTCCAGTGAACGGTATATACGTTCAGAGATTACAGTTAAGATATCTGCTATGGGACAGGCTTGCCTAAATCCATATTGATTGTCAGTCAGGAGTTTAGCAACTGTAAGGTGATGAACTAGAGCTTGATTATTTAAAGACTCAAATATTTTGGCGAAAAGTGGGAGAAGTCTAATGGGGTGATAATTTAATTGGTCAGTTCTTTCGCCAGAATTCTTGAAAACTAGTACCACAGAAGCGGTTTTCCAGCAGTCAGGAATGCAAAATTCGTTAAGGCATTTTGTTGTATAGTTTGGAGAGAAGTGGACAACCTCAGCGGGGCATTTTTTTTAATAGCACAGCCAGGATGAGATCGGGCCCACATGCTTTTGAGGTGTCTAGGTTTTCTGATACCATGTACCTGAGAAGTGGTAATTTTCAAATCATATAGTGTTGCGTCTGTCGGCAAAGGAAAGTCAGGGGGAGTGGTGTGCCGGGTCCAATGTGGAGTTTGAGGCAAACCGACTGGCGAGCAGGTTAGTTTTCTCGGTTGCCGTGCAAACAACCTTATGATCGTTTGATAGTGAGGGAATCGTTGGCTGCCCATTATTTACTACACTGTTGTAGATTTTCCAAAAATTACGAGTTTCTAATTTCTGTGCTTCGATGCGTTTTCTGTAGGTTTCAGTGTATTCTGTCCAAGCTGTCCTTATTTCTCTCTTACAATTACTTCTAGCTTCTATATACTTCTGTCTGTTTGAACTGGACTTATGTCGGTTGAATCTGCGGTACGCATGCTGCCTTTGAGCAATGGCAGCTACACAAGTAGAAGTAAACCATTGGGGAGAGTGGGGCTTGCTATAGAATTTCCGTATGGGGGCATGTGCCTCAATCGCAGTTTTGAACCATTCAGTAGTCTTATTTGCGCACTGTTCAGCTGGAAGAGAAAAGATATTTCCTAGTGGGGCATCTCTGATGAAATTCCTGATGGCTTCCCAGTCAGACTTTTTGTAATACCTCGTTGTTTTAAGGAGTAGGGCTGTAGTTTTCGGTCGAGAATTAAGGGCGATTTCTACCATTATCACAGCGTGATCAGCATTCCTGAGTGGGCTGTGGACATTCGTTGTATAATCATCAGGAATTGTTGTCAGAAATCAATCTAGAAGTGAGGCACGCTGATCTTGCTGATCTAGGAAACGTGTCGGAAATGTAACCGTCTGTGATAGGGAATGAGATATAGAGAAGCTATGTGTTGCGCTACCAGTTACGTCTATGTAAGTAGAGAATCCAAGCCAGTAACTGTGGTGGACATTGAAGTCACCAAATACATGTACTTATGCGCTAGTATCGAGAAGAGTGCTACATCTATGCTGTCAGAGACTTTATTTATAAGAGTACAGTCCTGGGTTGAGGGGGAGCGGTAGGAAAATACAAGTAGCTAATATTATGTTGCATGTTTAGTTTGGAGCACATAAAGGTCTGGTCGTCTGAGTCTAGTTTTGTTTCTCTAGTCAGGGGAAGGGTGTTACGAATATAGACTCCAAGAACGTGCATATGTTTGTCTGAGTCCTTACGGTAGAGTGGGAGATAACCACACATGTTAAGGTGGTTAGAGGGAATGGAGGAGTGTAGGTTAGTTTCACTTAATGCTAAGATGTCTGCGGTGTTTACTTTTAATCCATAACGTTTCGTCATAACGTAACATGCGGCCGCAGCTGAGATTGAACTCACTACACGAGTTTTTAGTGTAATTCAAATCTTGTCCGTAGTTGAATACTTGATGCTTCGCTAGGACTATCAATGGTATTTATTAAATTGACGCCATCACTAGATGGGTTTCCTACGCCAGCTTAAGAGTGTCCATCTAGTCTCGAGAGAAAGATTAATCGCGCCAGTTTCCCAACCTAGTATCTTACATCGGTACGTTTCCTCATATATATATATATATATATATATATATATATATATATATATATATATATATATATATATATACAAGCGTACCGCTATTTTGGCTCTTTACTAGTACTTTATATATAGCTCTCGGCAGATATGTGTTTTTATTATTTTTATACCAGTAGGACATCCATCAGTGCTAAAACACATCAAAAAGTTTCTTTTCAGATATTATGTTTCTTTGTTTTATTTCTTTTTTACACGGTGGTCACCACTTATCAAGGCCCGGAAGCCACTCAGGAATAAGGGTTATTGCAAGTACAGTACGTTAGTGTGGAGATATATTGAAGTGTTTACTTGAGGTGGCGGTTCATTAGGAATTTCTAATTTGGTCTTAACCTTAATTGACATTTCTTCCGGTTATCATTTCCGAGGAATTGGTTTATTCCCCAAACTTCGTGTCATTTCTTTCTATACTTCGTCTGATCTTGTCAAGATAAACACTCGCTAATGTAATCGTAATCTGACATAAGGTCATTTATTATGCAACATTACTACAAGTGACGATGGTGGATTTGTTTTAATGTCTACACGTTGTGCTAAAAAAAGTGTTAATTACAGCAGTCATAGCTAAAGATAAACTGAGAGCCGCAGACGCTAAGTAAGTTCCTCCGTTATCTTTTGAAATCCCTTCTTTTTCGACAGATTTTTTACCCATTTGCTTTTGTCACTTAAAAATGATCCGACGAAAGAATCGAAAACGTTCTAATATACAAAATACATTGTATTTTTACTTTACCACAAAGAGGATGGTTAAAAAAACTGAAAATAAAAACGTATCATTAAGCAAGTGAATTTTGTTATTTTTTAAAACAAAAATCCTGTCTAAATACACACTATATATATATATATATATATATATATATATATATATATATATATATACATACATATATATATACATATATATATATATATATACATATATATACATACATCTTGAAAATGTATGTGGAAATTAAGCTACACAGCTTATATAACAATATAGCAATTAAGCTACACAGCGTATATAACAATATGGCAATTAAGCTACACAGTTCTCCCTCTCTGTCTCTCTCTCTGTCTGTCTCTCTCTCTCTCTCTCTCTCTCTCTCTCTATATATATATATATATATATATATATATATATATATATATATATATAATTATTTAATTCCTACAGACACTAGTGTTTCATCGTTCCGGAATCATCAATGAGGAAATCACGATTGCCGCTAACCATGGAATTCGAACCCAGCAACGGAGCTATCTCTGTCTTCATTTGCAAAGTACATAACCCCACCGTCAACGGCAACGATATTCAAGCGATATTAAACATTTATAGCATCATAATATTAATTATATATAAATATATATATATATATATATATATATATATATATATATATATATATATTAACTATTACGCGTCCGAAATCCCTGGAAATCGATATCTCTGGATTTGAATCCAGTGTTTGATTGAACACGGTCAATGAATAAAGCCTCTCTCTCTCTCTCTCTCTCTCTCTCTCTCTCTCTCTCTCTCTCTCTCTCTCTCTCTCTCTCTCTCTCGCTCACTTTCTCTCTTATTCTTCACAATAAAAATGGATGAGTCATTCCAGAGGGGAGGAGTTAGTTATCTCTATTCATTTTTAGAATCACATAGTTACCGACGCTGCGCAGAATGACCAAAATGCGCTCTCTCGATATCGCTACCTCGCCACCAAGCGCTTGCGGAGAAACGCCTTCCCTCCAAGCATCTCTACATGTAGCTTATAGTTACGAATGACCTAAATAGGCATTGTTTTCTGTCACTCTTAAACACTAGATGAACATTCATTCTTTCTAGAGATCATGCATTCGCTTAAATCAGACATGGAAATTGCTCCAGACAATGCATGAAGTCACTTGATGCAATGAGTTACAGAAGAAAATACCACTTAAAAGTAACAACCTAGCTAACGATAAGCATCATATGACAGGCTAAGGGTTAATGAGAGTTAGGTAGTTAGTGATACGACACTGGGATAATCAGTAATAGTGGAACGTGTGTAGGGTTTAATTAGTTAAGGGGACGGACCAACAAGAACTTATTTACATTAGACATCAAAACGACCATGTTCTAGTCAGTTGGGATGCACCTCTGCGGTATTTTGTTGCGCAGGCCGACAGTTCTAGGAAAGAAACTATGCTCATAGAATGTTCGTTTAGTTTTATGCACGGATAGAGTGGAAAGGAACTTGTAGACGAGTATTAATTGTGAATGTTTTACAGAGGTGACTATAGATTGAAGCTTAGTTGAGCATTTGCCATAGAAAATAACGATAAAGCAGAGATAGTCTCGCAATTTCTCTTTTGTGAGACCTGCTTAGAAGTATTTATTTATAACTAGTAGGGCTACCTGACGTTGCCCAGGACAAACTGTAACATTTTCGTATAAAACTTCTTCGTATCTTTTCCCGTGTATCTCTCTCGTTCAGTCTCGCCTCAACCCCTATTTGCCATTCGCTTGCCTATTCCTCTCTAGATGGACACATACATATACAATATTTTTCTCTCTTTTATATAATAGATTCCTCGGGGCATGAGTCAGCATTTTATTTCCAAATAAATACAAAATAGGACTGAAGAACCAACCTTCCTGTCGAAACCTTTTCCAACTGATCTTCAAAAAAAAAATAGTATCTTCAAAATGTTACATATTACTCATCCGGTGCAATGCTGATCAAGAAAATACCAACTTCTTGGTTGTTTGATTAATATTTTTTTTTTGTATTTTTTTACTTTTAGCTTGAATACAAACATACAAAGACACACAATTGCCCATTATGAAACAGAAGATCAGGCTATTATTTTTACAGATCGCCTAAATATATTATACTATTTTATCTTTACTAAACACGAACCAATGCTACTAATACTGAACCAGCAAGTGCCAATGGGAACATGCAAGTACAATATCAAACACAGATTCAAATAACTTACATAACGCAGGTGACTGTAAATGTATTATATACTCATATGTGTCGAAAAAGAATATATTTGTTTGAAATAGCTATATGGTCTTCGCAAGGGTTTCTCCAATTTCAGAGCACCATAGAGCCTCTGAGCAGGGCAAAGTTTTTTACGGAGCACTGACAAGATAATTGCTAAAATAAATATGAAAAACATTAATTTTAAATTTTAAAGCTAACTAATGATGATGCTTACAACCATATTTTCTTTGTGATTAATCAAAAATTGTTGCATTTTTCGTTAATATATTTTAATTTCCTGTTTTCATAAACCATCCTGAACATCTTTACACTTGTAGTTGTTCATATTTCTTTCCAGTAAAAAAAAAAGATCAACCATTAAATGTCTGCAGCCATTTAATTTTTCCATATAAAGCATTTGGTTTTCTTTAAGAAAAGGGTTTGCGAGGCCCCCAGTTCTACTCACGGGGCCTCAGGACTTTGTGGAGCCCACTTTGGAAAACCCTGGTCTTGGGTACAGAAAGTAGTTTTAATAAACGGTTGTTTATATTCGTAGCTAATAATACCCTTAAATTTTAGAATTTCGGTGTGTTTTCCAGGTTATACTCGTCCGTATTTATGGCTTATGTCAGTCAATCATATTCTTATGTTTAAGAACCCGGATATATTCTTAATATCAGGATATCATCTTGATTTTAGATTCTTCTTGAATAACTGAGTGGTATTGGCTGATGTAATCCAGTAATGCAATTTAATAAACCTTCTTATCTGGTAATAAGCTGAAGCTGTAGGCTACTACTGTACCCGTTCGTATTTATACCTTACATCAGCCAATCATATTTTTGAATTCTTCATATTCATTACATCATATACAGAAATGGAATACAGAATAAAGGCAGGAGAAGGTTAAAAAACAGTGTGAAAATAAACGAGTAAAAATGACAAGGAGGAAATGGGGATCTATAAGATAATGCGCTAAGGTACTTATATTATCTCTTTACACGTTTTGTTAAAAACCGGGATCACTAGATCGCCGAAGATGTAATACCAAAAATGTTTGTTTGTTTTGTTTTTTAAATTAAATCTGATAATATTGCTATGTCGAAGCTATAACTCGGCTGGGATCAAAGTGTAATTCTGTTGTGTCCAAAGATGGGATCTGCGTTCGTACCGGATAATTATAGATTTGAACGATGTCACAAAGTCATTCAAGTGTTATGAAAATGGACCCTAATATCGAGATATATTCTGAAAGTACATCAACTACAGTACCTTGCTAAGTATATTTTAGTTTTTAACAAAGGTGATACAACAATATCGGTGCGTCTTCATTCGCACTGGACATTCAGAAAATATGCCACTAACTTCATCAAGCAATTTGGAGATACACCCCATTGGTCACATAATGAACGGGACCCAATGTCAGTAGCGAGTGCGTGCAATGTAGATTTTGACAGTGGTCACACTAAGTGCATGTCAAGATGACACGGAACTTGCAAACGCACAATTGTTTCCCGAGGTAAATCGGAGACTGGTGATATGTAAGGTTAAAACGTAAAGCAACAGGTCTAACCAGGTCGATACAACAGAACATGAAAGGAAAGTAATTACGTCACATTTTGTCGAGCAGAAGAACACAAAGGTTTTCCATTTGATCTGGCTATGGAAGCCGAACTGGAGACATTGAATAATGCAAACTGCCTGGGGACGTTTAGTCATCTATATACCTATAAAGTTGAGCTTTTTTTCTCGCTCTGGCATTGATATTAAAAGCCTTTTCTTCTATGTAAAAATTATAGCAACGAACTTTTTAATATACTTAATCAAGTATCTACACAACAGTTAACTAACTTGCATATTCCTGTGAAAAACGAACGTTAATTAAGTACTTATTCATTTTTATGGTTTCTTATTATATGATTAATTCTATTTCACTATAACACTGAATTCTATTTATGCATGGTTTCTACATTCCGCATAATTGCGTAGAATTTAAGATTTTAAAAAATGTTTTAGAACGCAGAAGTAAATATAATGTAAACTTCCAAATGTGCTGGAAATCATTTTACTTTTTTTTAAGTAATTCGCAATTATATTATGAGCATCGCCTGTATTGAGGATTTAACCTTTAACTTCAAGAAGAGTGTCATTTACAACTGAATTTTACCAAGTACTTTATCCGTTATGCCACGAGTCCTTGCGATACTCAGAATACAATTGCGAATTACTAAGGATTTCTACTCGGTCATGGCTGACAGAACTAGAGCATGCTACATGGATTTAATAAGTGCTTCCCTTAGAAATTCCATGCAGATTCCCGAGTTTGACAGAAGATTTCCGAGTTCGACAAGATACGTCTAAAGAAGGTTAGAGGTTACATCGACCGAAACGTTGTGAAAATAAAATTCAAAATGAGAACAGTAGTTCGAACTATTCAAATAATACGAATTATTAATCCTCATCTAAAAAGAAAAATTAGGAAAATTTCATTCTTGTTTCTACTTTATTGTTATTCCTAATCAGATGTAGCAAATATAACGATATGATATTTTGTATATCTTTTTCCTCAGATGGAAAGATGCGACAGAGAAAGAGAACTCACGCCTGCAAAAAATTCATGGGAAGCCCCGTCGGCATTTACCAGTGGAGATGCCTCAGGTGATTAGCAATCAACTAGCCCTTTCTCAAAGAAAGCAAAGCCTGGGAGAGTGGACGTCCTAGACCAGCAACATACCACAGTCAACATTGAATGGACCATTTCAGAAATAGCATATACTCTGTAAATTTTGATGCCGAATGACTAAATCCCTCTTTATGGTGTATTCCAAAATTGTTTTAGGTATAGGACTTTCTTTTGGATTGAGTTAAGATCATTTAGTGGCCTAGATTTTAACATGTTTAAAGAAAGCTGAACCCCGTAAGAATTGATTGTTCCTCTCACTCATTTAAATGAATTTATTCCTTTTACGTTCACGTGATTTACATCAGAGTAACCTTAAACATGATTAGGCAATTTGTTTCAAAACACACGTTGTTCTATTTAACAAAACTGAGACAGTAATCAGCAAGCAATTTTTAATTTGTAAACTGATCCGCCATTATGAGAAGATATTTAAATAAGTAGAGAGAAGTGACACTTGATCAGAATAAGGCAATGATCCGCCTGCCGGAAGTGAGGGTCGTTGACAAACTGATGGATTGTAAATTGGCGGGAAATTCAACGAATTATATGATCTCCCGATGGCGTGCCTAACGTTAAGAGCAGTCATGCAAAGTTACTCCATCGTAACTCGACACATATTCATTATATAAACGATATATTTATATACATACTAGTTGGACATTACACTTAAACATGATATTTTAATTTACGCAGATTGTGTATGTATTATTGGAGAATCAATCCTCTATTGAGTATTATATATTACGAAGAATAATTTGCCCGGTTGACTAATTCGTAAAATAATTTTTTTTTTAAATAAATAATAATGATACTGTCGTTCATCAAATACCGTCTGTGTTTATTTATAATATTACGTTAACTGATATTTAAGCTTGACGATGGATGCCCTGGAAAAATTACTTCTGATTAATGTTTAGTTTTAAAATATGCAAACGAAGAAATGATTTGTATCGATTTGAAATGGAACTTTTCTTTTATCGTAAACTGAACTCATTGTTAAGAAAAACATTTAAATAAAATGGTAATGCACACCCGGGCTTGAAAAGGGGATCATTCGATCTGTAGTTAAATGCTCTACAGCTCAGCTTTTATCTCCAGTTTATTATGACTCTGTTTTTAAGAAGAAATGATTTGCTTAGATTTTAGTATTTCCCTTGGTATAAGGTAACATATTACCCTTTAAAAAACTTATTTTTATCTGTAAGAGAAAAAAGACTATTTTAAGATCGGATTTTTTTCGATTTTCGATACTAATCGAACGGATTTCTGTACAAAACATCTGAAAACACTCCCAGACATATAAATTATCTTTATGTGAAATTTGCAAAAGATAGGCTAAGCCATTTCTGAACCAACGAGGAAGGAACACATACACACACACACACACACACACACACACACACACACATATATATATATATATATATATATATATATATATATATATATATATATATATATATATATATATATATATATATATACATATCGGAAGTTTACTCCGATATAAAGCGTCAACTTACTATCAATCAGAAAGTTCCCAATTTTCATAAACCCAAAGAAATTATAGCCAATAGATGTCCTGTGTACCTACGTCTACCTTGGCTAGGTAATATCAGTGACCGATTTGCTAAGCAAATTTCTTTGTCTGTGCAATGGTGTTATTTTGCATCGAACCCGCGTGTTGTTTTTTCAACTAGGCCTATGCTGCCGTCTATTCGCAAAGATGTTCTCACCCCCCCCAACATAATAATTCTATTATTTATTTATTTATTTAAATGTCGTTGGGCGAACATCGTAAAGATTAGATTTTCGTTTGAAACAGCATGTGTCTTCAAAGATTCGTTATGCAAATTTTTCGCCCTCGGATGTTCTGAGCAATACGTATGGTTCTGTGATTTGCGACCATCTTATAAATAACCATACGTGTGCCACGAATTTCAGTGCTGACATGTTTACGATCCTTAGTAAGTCGCACACTCCCTATCATTTGAAAATTCTAGAGACTCTTTTTATTAAGTCTTTGAGACCTTCTCTTTGCAAGCAAAAAGAAAATCTTCTAGGACTTAATTTAGTCTCTATGTAATTTTTCCCCCGTTTATTTCTGTTTTTTTCATACCCCCGTCATATTCATGACTTTTATGTTTGTTTTAAAGCGTATTTTCCTCGATTTAGCTTTGATAAGTGAGGAACGAAACCTGGTTAGCTAACCTTTATTTTCATTTTTTATTTTTTAAATTCATTATGCTTTTTGGTTTGTATTTAGCTGTTATAAAATTCTGTACGCCCCGGAAAATTTTCAAATATATATATATATATATGTGTGTGTGTGTGTGTGTGTGTGTGTGTGTGTGTGTGTGTGTGTGTTCCTTCCTTCCTCGTTGGTCCAGAAATGGCTTAGCCTATCATTTACCAATTTCACACAAAGGTAATTTATATGTCTGGCAGTGTTTTTAGATATGTTTTGTAAAAAAATCCGTCCGATTAGTATGTGCGGCCGCCAGACTACTTACAGTCTGACCGTTAGCTATAGACAACATAGAGTCGGACTCCTCAAGTAGTTTACAGCGCAAATCAAAGGGAGAGATACTTAACCTATAAAAGGAATATAAAAAGAATTAAAAAATACAAATCATCCCTTACCGAAGTTAAGATAAGAAAAGATAAAAGCCTGTGAGGAATGGATTGTTCAGAGGCCTTGCTTATCCTCCCCCATACAAACCCCTACTCTATGACAAGATTCTAATTTTGTAAACGGTATAAGTAAATGTTTTATATATCTTGAAATTTCAGTTGTCGAAGGTAATTCTTGGCCTGAAGACGTAATCTCCCTAATAACGAGTGATTACAGAAACATATATGCACATATGTAGCCACCAATACTTGTATAAATAAACTAAATATATCTATATATATATATATATATAATATATATATATATATATATAAAGTGAAATAGTCTGTCTCTGTGTGTGTGTCTGTGTGCGTACATTTTCCTACCAAATTAGGGTATTGAGATTTGGGAAAATCTTTTTAATCGATCTCTACCAAATTACTAAACCAATTTTCGGTATAAACTTCTGAAATTTTACATAAAATGTATTCAGACATAGGGCAAGCTTTCCAATCGGTTTTTGGCCGAGAATTTGGCTGCCAAGTGATCAAAGTTCAAAAGATTTGACCATTGCGGTCTCTAGCAAACTATTCAGCCAATTTTGGGTCTGAACATTTGAAATTTTATATAAAGAGTATTCAGACATGCAACAAGCTTTTTAATTAGTTTTTGGGCGAAAACTTGCTGCCAAGAAGTCAAAGTTCAAAGAGTTGACATTGCAGACTCTACCAAACTCTTTCGGCAATTTTGTGTCTAGACACTTGAAATTTTAGATAAAATTTTAAATGGACATGAGTCAAATTTTTAATATATATATATATATATATATATATATATATATATATATATATGCACATAAAGTTATGAACAGTCCATAGGGCCCGAACAAAGCTGGGCTGAATTGCTTATATATATATATATATATATATATATATATATATATATATATATATATATATATATATATATATATATAAAACTATCAGCGAGATGGACTATCTGTAGGCATTTTGTTTATTATGGATATTTTACATTATACTGCTTTTTAGAAAGAGGTTACCACATACCAAGGCTCGGAGGCTACCTGAAGATAAGGGTTAATATGTCTTTGTAATCATTGGAACAGTTGCGCAATAATCGTTTGTAGAAGTAATTTCGTATAATTAGATCATTTACGAGGACAGCACACAAGAACTTGTTTACGTTCGACTTGAAGATGATATTGCAGTCAGCTGGAAAACAGACCAGCGGAACAGGGTTACACATACGGGCAGTTCTAAGAGAGGAACTTTGTTCATTGAGTCCATATTTAGGTTTACGTAACGATTGGGAGTGGGGAGGTTATTGCTGGTGATTTTGGCTAGATGAATGTTTTTTGTGAAGGATTGACTGCAGAGAAGAGAAAGGGGTATTGCCTACTAGATTACGAAGTCTGTTTTGAACTCAAGTCAGAATAGGACGCTTTGAGCAGCTCATGCCCAGACATGGCAACAGTATTATATCCTAGGACATACATTAGCTTTTATACATGTAGAGAATATCTTCAGCAGTGAGATATCTACTGGAGTGGTAGAATGATCCAACTAGTTTTCCAGCGATCTTGGCAACAGATTTAATGTGTGTGCTCCATTTCAGATCAGGAGTGAAAGTCAGACTAAGACGTTTGTCTAAACATGAGGCATCCTTAAGGTGAGAGGCGTTCATGATAATAGAAGCCATGTGTGGGTCAGAGCGTTGATCATGGAAAGATAGAAACTTGGTTTTGGATGTATTAAAATTAACAAGCCACCTTTTTCTCTATTGCACCACGTGCTCAAGATCAGAGGAGAGAGAATCAGATAAATATTGGCCGTTTCTCGTCTTAGAAGACGATGGTAATTTCGTCTGCATAAATGTCTACGAAAATGTGATTTGGGAGACCATTGATGAAGATCAAGCAGCGACTTGGGCACGACATGATTCCCTGAGGGACGCCGGCATTAATATTGTGAGCTTCTAATTTTTGCCTATCAACCATTACTCTAATAAACCTATCAGCGAGGAATCATTTAATAATTGAGAATACATTCCCAGGTATTCCGTAGCTGGGGACCTTGTGTAGCAGGTCTTCATGCCACACTCTATCGAACGCCTTTGATCTGTCATAAACAATTGCCCAAGAAATAAAGACCACGTCGAGAGATTCACTAATCTTGTGAGATATTACTGTCAGCATGTAAGTTTTAGGTCTAGATGAGCGGAAACCATATTACATGTTACCGAAGAAGTTGTTTCCGTTGAGGTGGTTGATCACTTCTCTGCTTAATAGAGATTCCAGTAGTTTACTCATGACGCACAGGAGACTGATTGGTATGTTCTAAGAGGGAGATGATCGATCGCCTGAATTTTTAAATATGAGACTGACTGAAGTTGTTTTCCAGGTTGTTGGCATGCATTTCTCCTTAAGACAACGTTTAGCAGATTTGTAAGTACGGGGGCTAGTTCTGGTTGAAGATTTTTGAGCACTATAATTGGAATGCCATCAGGGTCAGTTGCTTTACAGGGGTCGAGATTTTGGCTTGGCCACATCACGGACAGATATTTGTATGTCGCATAGTGTTTTTAGACACACGAAGAAATTCATGGGATAGAATTTGCCGCAAAGTCCTTGGCGAAGAGTTTGGCTTTGTCTGATGCTGATGATTACTTCAGGTCCATCGATGATGGTTCGGACAGAGGAAATGCTTCGGTTCAGGATAATGTTTGTTATTCGCCAAAACTCATGAGAACTAACCCGCTAGACTTTGGACTTTGCACTGCGCATACAACTCTCTTGCGTTCTTTATTACTCTTTTACGGTGGTTGCTGGCAGCCCTAAAGGCGGCTTTACTCTTAGAGCATCTATTTCGCTGAAAGCAGTGAAAATAGTTGTTTCTGTGTAATGGCTGCGGCACATTCTGGAGAGTAACATAGACGGCTGTTGGATTTTTGTTGAAATTTCTTGAAGAGTATAAAGTGCTCTCTACTTGCAATTAACCATTAACTCATGCTTGATATTATAGAAGACATGTTCATTTAAATATGGTGCGAAGAAAAATATTTAATATAAATGTACGGAAGCTATCTCAATCTGACAAAGAGTATCGATATTCTGTACGATGGAGAGGTACATCAGAGGACTTATTACGTTTTGTTTTCATTTTAAGTTAGGTTTTATTTCAAGTTAGGTCATATTCGGTGGAGAAATCATAAGAGTACCTCCCCTCATCCGTTTTGTTAAAGTTGTCTAGCCATTCAACCTTGTCAATATTGAAATCACCACAGACGTGAATGTTAGCTGAAGGGTGCACAGACAAGATATGGTCAATTTTCTTAGAGATGCACTTAAAATAGAAACTCCGCTGTTGTAGCGGCAGTAAAGGGCAAATATGAACACGGTGCTGTGAGCAAGTGCTACTCGAAAGTACATATAGGGAAAATTTGAATCTTCTCTGATGATATCGCCAACACATGGAAATATATATATATATATATATATGTGTGTGTGTGTGTGTGTGTGTGTGTGTGTGTGTGTGTGTACATATACATATATATATATGAGCGTGTGTGTGTGCGCGCGTGTATATATATATATATATATATATATATATATATATATATATATATATTAGTTAGTTTTGCTAGGTTTTGAGAATATCATAAGGATAGAACTACGTACACTGATCTCAAAAGAAAGAGGTAATGATTTAGAATATGTTATGAAGGATAAACACCTACTACCCTCCCTCCCAAAGAAAAAGAAAGACTAATGCCTGGGAGCATGATATCATGACAACAGAATAGATAGTCCTCTACCCTTTATATACACAGAAAAAAGGGTTTATAATCTTGGGAAAATTGTGTTGATAAGAGGAAGCGTACACTACACTGCTATGCTCCTCAAAACGAAGGTAATACCTGGGACGAATAAAAGTATACATAATTAGCTACATCTAAACCGTTATTATGTTAATATAGTTGAAATTGGTGGAAAACCAACTTCGGCATTTATTTATTTAGAGATAACACATAGTTATTATGTGTCTTATTGTGTTTGTAGTAAAACAAAAAAAAATGTTTATAAGCCTGAGTTATCGTTCTTCATTAGCTAAACCCTGGTTCGACTTTTGTAAGTGGCGACTATATTTTTACGAGCTAATTTTAATTTCGGCGTTTTACGCGTACGGTGGAACTCGACACAACAAAGAATATACATTAAAAACCCAAGTTGATTTTTACTAAGGCATTAGTTTTAGTTTTAAAAAATATATATATAAATTATGTTTGAGTAATTTAAAAAGTCTATTTCACTAAAACCCATTTACGTGACTGAAATAGGAATCAACTCCAAAGAAAAATAGTGTACTCAGACTATTGTTGTATAGAATAATCTGAAACAAATTCTTTTTTTTCCTATTAAAGTTACGTACTCGATTCCTCCAATAAGTCGTCATACTTTTTTCGTATGCGTACTTTTATTGAACGAAAATGTTAGAGAAGAGTTTAATGCATACACATCAGCATGGCTGTTGTGTTTCGTTTTATTTTTGTTTATTTACTAGCAGTTCAGCCTGGCTTTGCTCGGGCCCTACGTACCGTCCATAACTTTATGTGCATATATATATATATATATATATATATATATATATATATATATATATATATATATATATATATATATATATACATATATATATATATATATATTAAAAGTTTGCTTCATGTCCAGATAACTTACATCTACAATTTCAAATATTTAGACCCAAAATTGGCGGGGGGGGGTAGAGTCTTCAAAGGTCAAATCTTTAAACTTTGATCTCTTGGCAGTCAGATTTTCGCCTAAAAACTGATTAAAAAGCTTGCTGCATGTCTGAATACCTTTTATGTAAAATTTCAAATGTTTAGACCAAAAATTGTCTGAGTAATTTGGTAGAAACCGCAGAGGTTAATTTTTTTTAACTTTGATCCCAATTTTGACCCCTTAACATTTATTGTTTCGGGCTTAAATCAAATTAAAAAGTTTGATCCATGTCCAAGTAATCTCCATCTTAAATTTCAAGTGTTTAGACCCAAAATTGGCGGAGAGTTTGTTAGGGTTTTCAAAGGTCGAATCGTTGAACAGCCAAATTTCTGGCCGAAACCTGATTAAAAAGAATTTCCAAAATCTCAATACCCCTTATGTCAAATTTCGAGTCCGTAGACTGAAAATTGACAGAGTAGTTTAGTAGGGAAATGTACTCACACAGACACACACACACACACACACAATGTCATTTTATAGATTTGGAAGCGAGTAATGGCGAGAACAGAGAAAAAGTGAATGAAATTTTTACATAAAAGAAATAGCAATTTAAACAGAAAATTTAATTTTATTGATTTGTATTTTAAGTGAAACATGTTTTTATTTCGGTGAATGCATATTTATACTATTTGCATTTTTATCTTGTAAATAAAAACATTTGCTTTGACACTCAGTTTCTCCAGTTGTATATTTTTGATAGTCTGGTATTATGGTGAACAAACATGTACGATACTATCCTCTACTCCCCCCCCCCCAAAAAAAAGGGGAGGTAATTCCTGAGAAAACGGCTTTTAACAACAGAATCGCACTATGCATTCACAATAAAAAATAATACAATGGAGGAGGCTGTTATACCTGGGAGGATTCACAACACCAATGTCCTTAAAAGCGTAAATGGCACTCCCTGAGAGAACGATCTTATGACAAAAGATCTTATGCTGCACTATATATACTATTCAAGATATTACGATTAAATCGATTTATCTTCTTTTTTTCTTTTTTGTTCATAGTCATTTCCCAATCAAAAAAATATTATTTTGTATTGTTCCTTGGCCTTTTGATTAAGATCAAAATATTACATCTGTTTTCCGCGTCTCAGCAACAGTTGCTGTTTTCATGTAAATTATTTCCGTTTAAAAAAGACATTAAAAACGTTTGTTAAAACGCTATCATATTTTTTATAAAATCGCTTTAATTTAAGTAATAATTATAATTATAGTACTATCGATAAAACGATGGCGTATATACAGAAGAAGATTTGACTCTAGAAATTAGAAATATATATTGCAGAATATTATTTTATTAGAGAAAAATTCATCTGTAAATGATAAATATCAAAACTTGTTTTAGTGAGTTTGGAGATTACTATATATACTGTATTTCAAAAGATTCTTTTACGATTACAATTAAATAAGCATAACAAACTTTGGCGATAGAATAGTCATGTCAGGAGGGGCGTTCGAAATGCAATGCCTCCCATTTTTTTCTACCCGAATGGATAAGAGGGGATTGTAAATTGTGTGCAATGATGTCTGGACTTATGCACTCATGACCTGAAATTTTTGTCTCTCTGTTGCAGATATTGACTGTGTGGGACTCTCTCATCGGCATGCATCGGAAGCTGAGATGCGTCATTAAATTGCTGGCAAAAGTGCATCGAGAACTGTGGTGAGTATGAGGAAAAATAAACTTTGGAGCATAAAAGATCACTCGTGTTGATGGAAGCACGCCCCTATTCGTAATCCTACAAAATTTATAGTTAAAAAAATAGGATGCATTACATTTTCAACTACCTTTGTAACTAAAATAAGGCCGATAGCCATTAGTCGCGTGCTCTCGCGTAATGAATGAATGCGTGAATAAAGGAGTGACATGAAATTATTAAAGATAAACTAAAATGACCGAAAAATGGCCTGAAATGACTTAAATAAATAAAAAGTAAATGACTTAAAATGACTTTAATGAACTTAAGGATGAATTGAATGACCTTAAGAATGACTTGAATGCTTAAAAAATAATTGAAATCCTTAAAAACAATCGAATGATCTGTAGAATGACTTGAATGGCTTTGAGACTGACTGGTTGTAAAGTGGGTGATCATTTTACATTAAATTAATATAGAAAAGTATCCCCCACTTTATATCACAATAAGTAAAGCATGTAGTAAGAACAGATACTACACTTTGATCATGGCCTTTTGGCAAAGAAAATGGTATTTATTTGCTCTCCTACCGAGCAAATTAGGCACAAGGCCTATTTTTAATGTGAGGAGTGAAGGGG
>NC_136488.1:64347471-64354971 GCF_053919585.1 Euprymna scolopes | reverse complement strand
TGCTCTCCGCTTATCTCGGCATTTGTTTCCAGTCATCCTGATCTTCTCCTTGTCACTGGACTCAAACAGTGTCGATTTTTCCAAAATTTTTCAAAACTAGCCGATTTTATTAAAGTGGTCTTATCATTTTGACCAGGTGAAAATGTTTGTTTTTTAAAAAATAATTATTAGATCAGGGTTAAGGTTTCGAATGAAGCAGATTTCATTTTTTTCCATCATATTTTCCCTTTTGGCAATGGTTTCAACCATTTGTTTGATTAAAAATTCGATAATATGCTAAACGCTTACTTTCTTAAGTGGTCATGATTTTGACCAGGACTATATATATATATATATAGCATAATTCACGATCTACGTTGACACGGCTGTTCACCGAAGTTAAGCAACGTTGAACCTGATCAGTACAAAAATAGGAGATCATTTGGGAATTCCAGGTGCTGTATGTACTCTCCACATATCTCAGCATTGTAGAGTGAAAGTAACGTCCTTGAATCATAATCGATTTTTTTTCAGAATTATTCTAGCGACGAGATAGAAGGCGTCTTAAGTATTACGACGATGCCTCCGTTCAGTCTCGAAAGACAAAGGATACCCTGTAGGGGCAGCTGCGCGTGTAATTGTGAGACAAGGGTCGCGTAATCCCTAACTACACCTCTCCTGAATCGACACTGTTTGAGTCCAGTGGCAAGGAGAAGACCAGGATGACTGGAAACAAATCCGAGATAAGCGGAGAGACATTTTATTTGGATTCTCGCTTTCTCTCATCATCTGCAACGGTTACTCCATAGATGTATGCGCCTTTCATATATTTTTTAATGTTTCTAGCCATATTATCATTGTATGAAGAATATGCATTCGTTGTGTTTGGTTTGGTTTGGTTGGGTTGTTTTGTTTTATTGCATATCAACCCATTCATATACGGCATAATCACGTAGACATCCCGGTTCTCGTGAGATCACCGAAGTCAAACAACATTGAGTCTGGTCAGTAGTAGATAAGTGACCAATTTTGGAATATCAATTGCTGTATGTAGGAGGATGTCGCTCCTCCCTGTAAGAGCTGCAAAAATTTATTCGTCATTTCCTCTAATGGAGATGTACGTGCGATTGGGAACCATTCGTGATTTTCACATTACCGTGAAACTTCCTTCTTCAGAGATAGTCGGTTAAACTCGCCTAGAGTTAGTTCCGTAGTTTCAACCCATTCAGTTCATTTAATGTTTAATCCGATCATTTTGGCAAAAGTTTTTACAATTCAAGTTCTTTAGATCTTCAGATATTTATTCGTGATGTTTAGTTTGGTTGTTTTGTAGAGGAATATTGTTGTTTTGGTTTGTAACTTTGCAGAACATAATTGAGTTTTGCAAAGGAAAAGGAATAAATAATTACATTAATGTCTGGCGCATTTTAGGTCATGAAGCCAGTATTTTTATACAGCCTGATCTGGTAGCACCAGTATATACATAAGGTATTTATATACACGCATCGAAGAATACATGTTTCCCTCAAACTGCATTTCTGTGGCTCATGGTAAAATCATTTTTACTTGTGGGGGGTCACCGCTTATCAATGCCTAAAGAGAATTCGAGGTTAAGGGTTAATGAACATTAGGTGACCGGTGAGACAACACCATGATGATCGGTAATGGTGAAACTGTGGTAGTGTATAGTATTTCACGTGTTGGCAACTGAGGCAAGTGTTTCTTAATCTACAACCGCATCTCCAGTTTTAGTTTTATGGCTTCGATATCTTTTAACCTCTCCCAATTAATTAGTTGTGTGTTCTCCTTCGTCAGCTTCTCACTTGCGAATGTAATAGAATGCGTTTGAGCTGAGCTGACAGAGAACCTTGTTTTGGCAAGGTAATATTTCCAACATCCAGAATCTGTGTATCTTGTTCGCTGTGTCTAATCGAATTGAGTAATTAGAGCTTGTGTTAAGATGGCAATCTTTAATAATCGTTGGTCCAGGTCCATTAATGTTTAGAAAGTCTACATAAGATCATAATTACTTGCACTTGAAACGGTGTTCATTCTGGTTGAGTTTCTTTTCTAGTATTCACCACGTCTGAAACCATGACGTCCGATACACGGCAGTTTTAAGCGAGCTAATCCCTAACGGTTCGACAATTGTGATTTCATCATCGAATATCTATCATTTGTTGATCTGTTTTTAACTAGTTCTTCCCTGATAGTTGATGTTCCCATTCTCAATTGTTCACCGATAAGTCTAGGCTACCCAGACAGAGATGTAGGGAGAATTATATCAAGGATTAATTTCCCAACTGTGAAAATAACTGGATCCCCAAACCATCAAAGACGTCGCTCTACGAGATCGAGCAGAAAAGGCTGCCTGTGTGAACGTTCGCCAAGATCAGCAGCCGGGATGAAATCAATTTACTGGGAGCGTAGGGATACATTGATGCTGTCATTGTCGAGGTATTCAGAATTCCGATTGGCCACCCGTATTAGCACCGTTTCGCAACCATAGAGGAGAATGTAAACATGATAAAAATGTATTTTCACAAATTAAGAACTATTCAGTAAGATACGCGCATGATTTCATCGTTTTCTAGATTTATTTTTATTTGTTTTAATTTTTTTTTTTTTTTTTTTTTTGAAAACGCATAAAGTTGTGATTAAATCTCTGATATTTAAATAGTACTTTTCAAAAATGAAAATTGTTTAATTCAAAATTTTAGCGAAATAGAATTTAGGTATTTTATTTCTTTTGAAAAGGAGGGGGTTATAGATACACCGGACTTAGATTGAATGAAATGCGCCTGAAGAAGGGTGCAAAAAAATATGAAAAGTCTGGATCTTTTCCAGAAATAGTGAATATTTATTTTTTGTGTCTTTTCGTACAGTCATTCGGCGAAATTTAAGGTTAGTTATGACATTAGTGGATAGCATATGCTGTTTGAAAACAAGTAAAATACTTCATGAACACCCAATATTATACCTAAGTTCGAGTTAACAATACAAAAGAAATATACAATATAAATATGTAGGAAATGGTTGCGTGCCTTACTGAATCAGTTTTTCGTCCTTGATGCATGAAATGTCCGTTTCTAATTGTCAGTAAATTGAACGTTCTCAGCAGTAGAAAGTAGATAATTAGTTGACATTTCTCTTTGATCCGATTTGACACGGTGTGTTAATGTGGATGTTTGTCCGTCGAACGGGAACTAGTATATCAACGTGATTATGTCGTGTTAATGTAGCAAACTTAAAGACGGGTGTGTAAAATAATGTTGAAAACGTTAGTTTATTGTTCAGGGATGGTGTAGTGAAAAATTCTATTGAAAGGTAACAAACTAGAGTTGTAGAATATATGATATGATAGAAAGTACGTGGCGGAAAAGAGAGATCAATTCTACTTTTAGGTGAGGGGTTTACAGCGTCAAAGTGAGTGAACGTCTCTTTCCATGTCCACGACACCTATATAAGGGAGCGGGAAACTATAGCTCATATAGATGTTCATTCGTATTATTTGGATTATTTTGACCACTTTCTGAATGTTATTCTTACAATGTTTCAGCCAATATAACCTTCGACTTTCTTCAAGTGTATCTTTTCGAACTCACGCATCCTTCTGTCGAACTCGGGAATCTGCACGGAATTTACTTAATCAAAAGAGGTCATGTGCTCTTGTTCTATCAGCCATGACCGAGTAGAAGTCCAAAGTAATTCGAAATGTTATTTTTAAGTGTCGCCTGCACTGAAAATTGAACTTTTAACCGTCCAAAATAAAACTTGTAGCACAGTGGATAAAGTATTATACTACCACCGTTCTTTAAATAAAGAGTTGGGTTCAAAAATAACATTTAATATGAGAAAAGTAATCTAAATAATACGAATTATCAAACCTCGTCTCAAAAATTCAAAAACATGATAAATGTTCATTGCTATAAACTGCTAGGGGAAAAAAATAAAATGAACTCATAAGTAAATAATTGCGTTAATTATTATTTTTGAATATCTTTCATTATTATACGACAGGTACCAGAAAGAGAAAAAAGAAATTGAAGGACGAAATATTCACAGAGATATTTGAGATGGGTGAACAGAAGAGAACTAAAGATATAATACCGACCAGGGATGTTTGCTGCAATCTGGTGTCGAGGAAGACTCCGTCCTTTTATATAAGTAACTGTTTGGGTTATGCCTACAGATAAAATAGAATAGATCACTAGCATGTTATTTATTTACGAAATAGACGCCAACAAAACTAAAGTGTCTGTTACACAACAAAAGTCGTTATTTGAATTGAAACGTTTGAGTGACACGTAGGAGTCACAAAATGGAATTCACAGAACTTTCGGAGCGATATAATGCTATATCTTTCAAGCAACAGAGAAAAGGTGAAAGTCGGTGTGCCCTACTTTAACCCTGATGAGAACAAGGGCACGACATACGTACGGCCCAAACGTCTAAGATATATATATATATATATATATATATATATATATATATATATATATATAAGCATGTGTCTGATATATATATATGTATATATATATATATATATATATATATATATATATATATATATATATATATAAGCATGTGTGCATATACATAGCATAGCCATCCATAGACAGACTGGTTCGCTGTATGACAGATCTTAAGTGTGACTAGCGCCCATCCTAAGCATGAAATTGAACTAACAACTACCGAGTCAATAACTCTAACCACAATGCCACCGTGACAGTCACCGCAAATAATTATATCTACAAATAGGCAAACATTGATAGCCATTACCACATTGCTACATTTGTTTATTTACAAAGAGCTTTGCTTTACGCTAAAGAAGTAGTACCAAGTGATATCACTACCAAGAATGGTTAACACGAAAAGATGGGGTCGATTTAGTAATATATATATATGTGTGTTTGTGTGTGTGTGTGTGTGTGTGTGTGTGTGTGTGTGTGTGTGTGTGTGTGTGTGTGTGTGTGTGTGTGTGTGTGTGTGTCGTAAGTAAACTCTTTCTCTGGGGTTTAGGGGAGGTCACTTTAACGTTTCCTTTCTGATTAACAAATCCCATTCCTTATAAATAAATACCAGCGTACCAGTTATTCTGTCTATAAGTAATTCCCAACCTGGATCCTCTATTCCCGGGAACAATCGTATCAAATTAAACCCTTCTAAATGTGTGACACTATAACAAATCTCCTGCAAATATGTTCGGTTAACACGCCGTACTACCCACCAATCAACCTACTAGTTTTAACTTTATTCTAGATAGACATACAATGTGCAAATAAAGTTGTTTTTAATAGATTTTAAAAATGACGGCCGCTGCTAACAAAACAATGAGTATTGAACTTTCAGTTGTAATTGTATCGAATTATTGAATTCAACTATGTATCATACTAACGCTCTAGAAGTAATTGTCTGTATTTTCGAGATGAGGTGTTTTCATTGATTGAGATTGTCGGACTGACTTCCTCATCTTGGTTGTTATTGTCACAACGTTTCGGCCGTTTTGCCCTCTGGCCTTCGTCAGGTGTTTTGTATCGAACTGGGGAATCGTTTGTTAGGAGTCTCGAACCCAACCCTTTATTATTATTACAGGGGTACCGTGTTCGGACTCCAGCTAGGCTTTGGGACATAGTTGCTGATTCTCTGTTTTGAATGTTACTTTTTCACTGCCTTCGTTCAGGATTGGACTCAGCTCTAGAAGCAATAATATATATGTATACGTGCCACATACGTCTTAAGATGGTGTACTGTTGCCACATTTTAAGAGGTGCTGCTTAGAGCATTCTTTCCCGCCTTTACAGGTTACAACACGAACTTTGAAATCTTGTCACTCTTCTCATAAAAGAGACGTTGATAGTCTTTCTCTACTCTATCGTTATTATCTATGTTCACTTTCCTCTGAAACATTCTCAGGAAAAAACTCGTCTAGCGTCAACATTTGTAAATGATGTTCCTTTCTTCTTCTCTGTATTTTTCATTAACAAAGTTTCTTTCCAAGAACTTCCAATCTGTGGAATATAATACAGTGGGCTGCTTCCTAACTGAGTACAAACTAGTTTTTTTTATGTCCAATATAACCAGATAACAATAAATCGACTACATTGTTTACCTTCGTCCTAGATAAACATAATACTTTATAAACTACATTTGTTACGTTCTTAAATGTTTGCCACGACATTTTTTTTTAATGGGAAAAACAACACCAAAAAATGTAGTACAATGAGGATGAGATTAGACTTTAAACGATTTGGTCAACATATTCTTTTGTTTGTTTTGTTTTACCACTTTTTATTCACTTCCGCTACGAAACCACTTTGCAGTATTGTATCGCGTCTGATAATCGAAAGCTGAGAATAGATCGTTCGCCTTTTCTCTATTCAGGCGAAATGTGGTCCGATCCGGTTACATCGCTTATATTTCACAACGTCTTCTCAGTAACAAACCTAAGCTTACCGAATCGGATTAAGCCAATAGAGTAGGGCAGCGACCGGATGAATGAAATGTGCAGCAGAATATCTGATCTCGAACATGCAAACATGGCGGGGACACTTGTCATCGCATGTCTGCTGAGGGGGACATAAAAATAAATCCCACGTGTTCGGATCACCGAATATCTATGAACATTATCCACATCCGCTTGGGATTCGTAATGTCAGCTAATTATAATCATTCGTTTTCAAAGGGCTCGTATACTTACAAAGAAAGCAGAGAAAAACGTAATGTAATGTTTTCATCAATGAGCAATCAATAGATATTCTTTATATTGCTTTTGCGCTCCTTTTTACGCGGCTTTAGCGTTTAATTCATTTAATCTCTGTTTTACTTTATTTTTAAAGTTTAAATGCCCGATATAGATATTAGATGAGAATCACCTATTATTATTCTTTTCTCTTCATTACTGACTGACTTCTCTTCTTTTCGTTGCCGTTTTTCGCAACTTTTCATGCATAAGAATCACAGAAAGGGAGACGTTTGCTGCGTGTTTTCAAGGTTTTATTTGAGAAAATCGACTTTTACTTGAATGAGAGTTTAAATAATTAAATAATTATTTAGTTCTTAACTTTTTTAAAACTAGAGAAATGTGTGACGTAGACGGACAGAAATGTGTATAATTCATGAGATTATCAGTTTTCTACACCAGTGACATGTCTAGTTCTTTTGGCTTCCCGGGAGAACTTATCGGAAAACTATGTTTCTCTTGCTCGAAAAACGTGACACAATGGCATTGTTCGACTTCTGTTTTGTCTACGAACTTTTACCTCTTGCTCCTGCCTTGTCATCCATCTTTCATTCAACCTTGAAAAATGTTCTATTTTACAGATTTAGGTATTCCTGAGATGCACTATGACTCTTGTTAAAATTCACACTAGCTAACTTAATCGGTATTTAGTGATGTAGGGTCTCTGCTACGTAATAGCAATTCAAACAGAATTTTGACTTTGTATCCCTCGATATTAGACAAAAACCTATTTCGATTTTTCTCTATTTTATTGACATTTTCATGATTGGTGCTCGACT
>NC_136488.1:64267471-64342471 GCF_053919585.1 Euprymna scolopes | reverse complement strand
TTTTAAATTTTAGATGTAGGTTACTTGAATATGGATCAAACTTTTAATTTGACTTGCATCCAAAATGATAAATGTTAAGGGTTAAAATTGGGGGTCAAAGTTTTTTAAAAATTAGATATTTGCGGCCTCTACCAAATTACTCAGCCAATTTTTGGTCTAACTTTACATAAAATGTATTCAGACATAGGGCAAGATTTTAATCAGTTATTGGTCGAAGATTTTGCTGCCAAGGGGTCAAAGTTCCAAAGATTTGAAGTTTGCGGTCTCTAGCAAACTATTCAGCCAATTTTGGATCTAAACATTTGAAATTTTGCATAAAGGATATTCAGATATGTAGCATGCTTTTCAATCGTGTTTTAAGCGAACATTTGGCTGCCAAGAGGTCAAAATTGAAAGAATTGACCTTTGCAGACTCTACCAAACTCCTCTGCCAATTTGGGGTCTAAACACTTGAAATTTTAGATGAAGGTTACCTGGACATGAGTCAAACTTTTTAATATATATATATATATATATATATATATATATAGAGAGAGAGAGAGAGAGAGAGATATAGATATATATATATATATATATATATATATATGCACATAAAATAATGAACAGTACATAGGGCCCGAGCAAAGCCGGGCTGAACTGCTAGTAGACTATAAATATTAAAATTAAGCCTCCTTTACTTTAGTCATAAAATAAATTTGCCATTTAATTATTTATGTGAGTCGGAGCCACGCATGTTTCTTATAAATATATATATATATATATATATATATATATATATATATATATATATATATATATATATATATAGCGTGGCCCACTTAAAAGTAACCCTGCCTCCCCTAATCTTTCTCTTAACGACCAACTGACACCACAAAACAAAATGCAATTCTTTCCCCAAGAAGATGGCGCTACATGCCACACGTCTTACAGATCACTGACACGAGTTCATGACATGTTTACGGAAGAAGAGCAATAAGCAAATGGTTATGGCCACCACGTTCCCCGGACTTGTCATCATATGATGTTGGTCTTTGGGGGACTTTAAAAAGAAAAGTTTATGCAAATAATCCTCACAATTTAGACCAACAACAAGAAGAATATTACCAAGGTGAATCGCCAGAGAGGATCTACAGACAGTATCTGCAAACGTTGTTAAAATGTCCAGAAATGCATAGATGTCAACGGGAAGCACTACCAGCATCTTTTATAACACTGCAAGTAATTTAACCAATGCTACAGGTAATTTAAACAATGAAAGGATGTTCCTCCTCTCTGCTACATTTTATGGGCTACTGTTAAGTGGCCCATTTTATATATATATATATATATATATATATACATATATACATATATATATATATATATATATATATATATATATATATATATATATAATACGACGACTGAATGTGTACATGCGCTCATAGTTTATTATGAGGGGAATGTCCAAAATAAGACCTCTTAATATGTTTAAATAATCCAAAATAAAAGCTTTCTGGCGACTAAATCCAGTTTATTCTCATCCTTATATGATACATGCAGCAACCAAGTTATCATAAACATTAAAATTATATTAAAGTTCACAAATTTTTACTTATTCATTCATAAATTTCCCTTGGCTTCCTGGTTGTTCTTTTGTACGCATCTTTCAGACTTCTTTTGTGATTTAAAACGACAAAAGAAATTTTAGACAAAACTGATAGAAAGTAGCTGACGTTTATTCAACTTGATCTTTGTTCCAAATCAATGGGTAGTATGGGGAAGATACAATTTGCGATCGGAATAACTAATTAATTATATCTTATCATCCCATTCACATCTTTTGAACACCTTGCTTTTGTAACAATAGAATTTTCCTATAACTTTTCCCTCTCTTTCTATCTCTCTCTTTCTCTCTCTCTCTCTCTTTCTTTCCCTTTCTCTCTCTCTTTCATTGAGCTATATGACCGCGCATCTAGTATATTAATACTGGCTAAGAAGTTTTCAACTCGAAATTACTAAGTTGGCCTTTTGTAACTGCCTAGCTATTTTTCATTTCTTTCTATTCTCAATTAACTATATTATATCTATATATATATATATAAAAGTGAGCGTGTCTGTGTGTCTGTGTACATTTCCCTATGCAATAACTCTGTCAATTTTTAGTCTACAGACTCGAAATTTGATATACAGAGTACTGAGATTTGGGAAAATCTTTGTGATCCGTTTTCGGCCAGAAATTTGCTTATTAAGGGGTCAAAGTTCAACAATTTGACCTTTGAGAACTCTACCAAACTCCTCCGACAATTTTGGGTCCAAACACTTGAAATTTTAGATATAGGTTTCTTGGACATGCATCTAACTTAATAACTTGATTGGAGCCCAAAACAATAAATTTTAAGGGGTCATAATAGGGGTCAAAGCTTTTTAAAAAATTAACCTCTGCGGTCTCTACCAAATTACTCAGACAATTTCTGGTCTAAACATTTGAAATTTTACATAAAGGGTATTCAGAGATAGAGCAAGCTTTTTAATCGGTTTGGGTTGAAAATTTTAAGTTACCAATATATAAATGTATGTATGTTTCCATGTCTGCCTAAAACTTTCGACAGAGGCGACTGATTTTACCAAGATCAGTATCGTTTTGAAGTTCGATATTTCAGAAGACAAATATCAAAAAATTGGCTAAAAACATTAATATCTTCACCTTCAACTGGGAACTTTTCTACAGGGGGGATCGCTTTTTTCGCCGATATTTTTTGAAAGCCATCCTCTCCTTTCGATTGTCTAGCCTTAATTTTTTTTTTGTCTTGATTGTTCTAGCGTTTTTTTTTTCTCACATGCCCCTATTCTGAAAACTTTCCAGCCATAATCATACTGATATAACTAATTGAGTAATAAAAGTAAGTACTTACAACAAAAATCATGTTACCATGCAAATTTGAGTTTCATATTAGTTATAAGAAAAATTTGGCACTCTAGCATAGTTTGACCCGAATCCTCGGAATTTTGCGTAAATTATGGTTCGGGCTCGTCGGGCAGTCACCAGATTAAGTCTAGAAAAGTAACAGGCGCAGACAAATTACAAAACAAAGAAACCGAACAAATATAAATATAATATAATAAATTTAAAATAAAATCTACTCTAAACTTATTGAATATGTGTATATTTATTTTTTCAAGAAAACTTGCACTTTGTATTGTTTATTTATTTTTATTAATAATATATTTTTTAATTTTTTGCAGTTTTTGGAATTTTTACGACAGTACTCACCGCCAACCTCCCTATGTTAAGAACAGTTTTCGGAAAAAATACCCAAACCTCTAAAGCCGTTCTCAATGATGAATAGTTAGCGGGTGTAGATTCCATCGGAGGAAGCCGGTTAAACCCTGAATAGGGTTTGTGCTGACTGCACACACACGCGCGCGCACATGTTTTATTTGATTTTCAAAATTTAACGCTACATTTAAAAGTTTTTATTCTATTGTTATTAGTAATTTTTACATATTTTAAGAGATTGATGCCATTCTTTTTGTCATATACATGCATGTAAGCCTTTAGAGATACAACGTCATCATCATTAAAAAGACTTTCTGACAGTAAGGGAAATTTGCTTGTATTTCATCTACTAATTATCTAACAAATCTGAAACCACGCGGAGTCTGTTGTTACCATTGGGATATCAAAATTTTGATTTCTAGTCACATACAATTCAATAAGTGTTTTTCTAGCTAGAGTTATTCTATTTTTTCTATATGTGTAATATCTGTAGAGTTTTTAGCGATATGAAAGGAATTTATTAAGGTAGTTGATATTGATTTGCAATCTTTCTGTTAAACTCGGGCATCTATAAGGAATTTCAAACGGAACCCTTTATTTAATCCACAAGTGTAGCATGCTGTCGGTTCGTCAACCAATACAGAGTAGAAGTCTTAATTAATTCGCAACTGTATTCTAAGTATTGCCTAAATTGAAGCTTGAACCTACAACCTCCAAAATTGTTACTCAGAACTGAATTTTACTTAGTACTTTATCCGTTATACCATAAAACTCTTCTAAATTTTAAAAAACATACGGTGGTTAATATTGGTTTGTAGTTTGCATCACCATCGATTGCTAAGAATGTAATCTTATTCTAACGTTTAAATTTAGATAAGAATAATTCCATAGGGAATCTTTTAATTATTTCTTTAATCTTTGCTATTATTCTATCTAGAAAATTTTTGCTAACTCACTTTAATCAGAGTTACGTAAAGATATCAATTTTATAGGAGAATAATAAAAATCACGCTTTAGATTTGACAAAGAATAATTTATTTTGACTATAAATAAATATATATATATATATATATATATATATATAGTAAGGCTACTACCCTATTTCACCGCCTCACCATGCATCTTATAAATTCTATCGCATTCATCTACAAGAACATAAATGTCCCCTTCCAATTTGAGGAAACTCTTAGTAATATAAATATAATATACTCTGAAACAATTTTAAAAAGGTAAAAATACTTGAAATTACGTACATAAAAGCTCAACAACCTACAATCAATAATGACCGAAAGTCTGACCTCCAGAATTCAGCTTCTTAATGTCCCTTCCAATTCACTGGCGTGCAACCATTAATAAGATTTCCCTACTCCAGCTTTCCAACCTGCTTGTTTATTCGTTTGCTCAATCTATGATGATTCGACGCGAAATCAAAAAAGTTCGTGACACGTATTAACCTTATGTTAATTTTGTTTGCTTGTCACACAAAAAAAAGAAAACTCGAAAAAATATAAACATAAGCACTTTATTATTCTTAACAATATTTGTTTAATCATATATACAGTCCTGGTCAAAATCATAAGACCACTTAAGAAAGTAAGCGTTTACGCATATTATCGAATTTTTTATCAAGCAAATGGTTAAAACCATTGCCAAAAGGGAAAATATAGTATGGAAAAAAATGAAATCTGCTTCATTCGAAACTTTAACCCTGATCTAATCATTATTTAAAAAAAAAAAAACATTTTCACCTGGTCAAAATTATAAGACCACTTTAATAAAATCGGCTAGTTTTGAGAAAATGAATACGAAAAGCTTTCTATGTTACTAAAAGCAACTTGTTAGTGGATAAAAAAAACATCTTACTAAATTATAAATGGCAAAAGGGAAAAAGTTTGAGAAAGGAGGGACTTTTGAGCTTAATAGGGGTGGACTCTCCCATAGATCCATTGCAAACGATGTGATTCGTAGCAAAACGGTCATCACAATTTTTTTAAGAAATCCAGATCAATATGGGTACAAAAAGAGTCCAGGTCGACCAAAAAAATAACCCCATCGCTGAATCGGCGTATCAGAAAAAGTTTTTTAAAAAACTCCAGTATGAGCTGAAGTCGATTGAAAAGCCAAACAGCAGCAGAATGTAGTCCTAAAATCATCAGAAGGCATCTGAAAATGAAAGGTTTAAATCATTTAAAGCGACTGTAGAAACCACGTCTTCTTGAACAGCACAAAGCTAACCGACTTAAATATGCCGCCAAATACCAGACTTGGGATGAAGAGAAGTGGGAAAATGTAATTTTCTCCGATGAGAAAAAGTTTAATCTAGATGGTCCAGATGGATTTCAACACTATTGGCATGATAAAAATTTGCCTAAAGAGACTTTTTCAACTCGGCATAGTGAAGGAGGGTCTTTAATGATCTGGGGTGCTTTCTCGTCAGCTGGAACCCTAAAGTTGCAAGTAGTGAAAGGCTGGCAAACATCATTGAAGTACATTTCACTGCTTGAAAATGCTTCTATCAGGACTGAAGGTCCACGTCTGTGTGGAAGAAATTGGATTTTCCAGCAAGACAACGCTGCGATACACACTTCTCGACAAGCACGAGAATACTTTTCTTAAAATAAAATAGAATTGTTAGATCATCCAGCAAGTTTTCCGGACCTCAATCCGATTGAAAATCTTTGGGGATGGATGGCAAAAGAAGTGTTCAAGGATGGAACCCAGTATGATTCGATAAAGGAACTTCCTTTTTGTTTAATTTTGCTTAAGTCGAAGTTCGCAGCAATCAAAGGAACCCGTTTCTAGGGCAAATAACTGTTCTATATTACATTGAGTTAGTAAAGAAGTTGGGAACACAATTTTTCTTACCCCGATTAGTTATTTAAATATATTAGGGTATATCTTTCTTATGATCTCTTTGCTTTACTAATCTCAGGACAAGAATCCGCTAGAGGAGTATTCAGCTTCATGTTGTTACTTGAATTAACCTCACTTTGAAAAAGTGTACGATTCTTCGTAAAAGGCAGCGCCGGTTAATCATACCGAGGAGATCTTATTTGAGTTGTGAATACTATGTGATTTTCAATATTTAGTCAGGATTTTTCTGTATAGAAAAGTATCGTCACGGCTGGTTCTCCTGACAAATCTCTATACAGAGAGATCTTACACACTTGAGTCTAGTAGCCATGCCAGCTATCTCTCTCTCTCTCTCTCTTTATATATATATATATATATATGTGTGTGTGTGTGTGTGTGTGTGTGTGTGTGTGTGTGTGTGTGTGTGTGTGTGTGTGTGTGTGCGTGTCTTCAAGTTAATTTATAGTCAATATATTAGATATTCAGGCACCGCCAAGTAAGTTAACTAGTATATATACACATATGTAAAATAGAGTTGAATGGGAAAGGTATATATACCTAAAAATACAATCAAATTAACTCATACTGTGAGAGTTTTAATATTTTATTTTATTAACAACAGATTTCATCAGAAATGAGAGACGGATTTGTTTTAAAACAGAGATAAGAGATAAATTAAGAGAGGAAAAGATTCCCACGGATCGTTTGAAACAGTATATATGTATATATATATATATATATATATATATATATATATATATATATATATATATATATAAATAGATGTCCCGTCGACTTCGACGTATGAGGTTCACACAACAATTAAGTTGTCCGAAATTCACACAGATGTCTCTATTCTGGTAAACAACTGCTAATCTCAGTCAGTCAATGCTACAGATTAGGCAGACAGTAGCCATCAGGTTTTATATCAGTTTTCTTTTTCTTAGATGCATATCTTAAGGAAGACTGAGGGTATATTTTTTCTGGTGTTTTTAAACGCGTCCCCAGATACCAAACGTGGAAGCTTCTACAACCCGCTACAGTGCATACAGCACATAGTATTCCCAAATGGTCACTCATCCGATATTGGGCAGGCTTATCGTTGCTTAACTTCAGTGATCTAACGATAATGCAATATCACATACACACATGCATTATATATATATTTATATATATATATAATATACAGCATATATATAATATACAATATATGACACACGCATTATATATATATATATATATATATATATATATATATATATATATATAATTATTTCATACTTACAGTCACTGGCGTTTATATGCTTCCGCAATCATCAGTCTAGGAAGTGATAATTCCTACCGGACATTCGAACCTAGTTATGAAGCCACCTCTGAATTTATTTGCTAATCCGTTAACTTAAGGCTACTAACGATTGCACCGAGATTTAAGGGAATTTAATAACTTATAGACAGGAAATTCGACTGAGGCGAATAAACAGTCTAAAGAGTTCAAACGAGCGAACATCGTGAAAATTGTATAAATGCTAGTATACTGCGGGATATGTGTGTGTATCTGTGTGCATATAGATAAATATTAATAAAAGAAATCGATTTTCCCGTTTAATTCTCGACACTATTCGAAACAACGAGGCATGAAATTTTTTCACGCTCACTATTTCCAGAAAATACTGCAGCATGTTTTCGCACAAAAAACAAACACATTTCGTCACTGTTTAATAAATATTACAGTTTATCCTCTTTGATCCACTCTTCCAAATACTTAATCCCATATATGTAGTAGCAAATATTTCATCCTCACTAAATTAACTCCGCTTTCATAACTCGACATAACTGAGTATTTTATTACCCATAAATACCCACATGCCACCGAAAAATTATTACTTAAATGCAGTCATATTCCGTATCTTTAAAGCAGTTAGACTAAAAACTTGAATTTAAAAACGCCCCCCTTTTAATGCTATGTTTAACAGAATGAATGAATAGACGGCAATCAGCAATTCGACATACAATTTAGAGCCAGTCGCTCTTCAGAATAATAGTTTGTATTTTTCGAACACGTGAAAAACACCGTAGTAGCAATTTCGAATGCGTTTAACTAACAAAAAAATATGATTACTCATCGTATTATAACAGTTTCTATTTTTAATTTAATTTTTATTTAGCATAAAAACCATAATTTAAATAAATTCATTTAGTTTATTTATTGAAAACGTAGATTTTTTTTTTATTATTACATTTTCACCCCAAACAAGGCACATTGCCACTTTGGTGTAGGGGGCTACTATCAGGGGAAACATCTACTGTGTAGGGATTAGGGCAGCAAGATGTTGGTTCACGTTGCACTTGAACTTATGCATGTCAGTACAGTTGGGGAAGCAGTGACATCGAATGGAATTCCAAAGTCTAGCAGTTCTTGGGAAGAAACTACTGGAGTAGAAAGATCTTTTACATCTAGGGATCTCTACAGTGTGGGGTGGGATTTTGCAGCTTGTCGGGTCTGTCGAGGGTGTTCACGTCGTGGGGGCACAAGTGCTTGCAGTTCATCAGAGCATTCACCATTATAATACTTGTAAAACAGGCAGAGGGATGCAACGTTTCGACGACGGGACAGAGGCTGAAGCTTAGATGCCAGTTTAGGGCCTATCAGATTTGCGACTCTCTTTTGAACCCTGTCAAGGAGCGAGAGACTAGTAGCCGATGCACCAGCCCAAATATGACAGCAATACTCCATACATGGGCGAATAGTGGCCTTATAGAGGTACAGGATACTTTCGGGTGTTAGAAGTTTTCTAGCACGGTAGAGAGAGCCCACCTTCCTCGCAGCGGCCCTGGCAATGCCCTCGATGTAATTGTTCCAACTCATGTTTCCTGTGAACGTTAGGCCAAGGAGCTTGAGAGACGTACTCTCAGATAAAGAGTCGTTGGCCATTGCTATAGGTGGCAGAGAAGGTTTCTTGTAATTATTGAATGAAACCAGTTTTGTCTTGGGGCATTGAACGTGACCATCCATTTTTGTCCCCATTCCACTACTGATTGGAGGTCATCCTCTAGTGCTTCTGCCATTACTTTAGATATATGTTCATTTGTTTTCCTGTCGTGCCTGCTATAGAGTGTGGTGTCATCAGCATATATACCCATCTCAGAGGCAATTTTGTAGGGGAGGTCATTTATGAATATCAGGAACAGCAGGGGTCCAAGGATAGATCCCTGGGGCACCCCCGCATTTATATCATATTGTTTAGATGTACGACCGTCGAGGACAACCTGGATTTTTCTCTTATCTAAGAAGGATTTAATTATGTTAAGTATTCTACCAGTGATACCGTATGATCTAATCTTCCTGAGGAGACCCTCATGCCATACCCTGTCAAAAGCCTTAGATATATCTAGAGCTACCGCTCTGCCCTCTCCCGCTTTGTCCAGTGAATGGTATATGCGTTCAGAGATTACAGTGAGGATGTCTGCCGTGGAACGGGCTTGTCTAAATCCATATTGTTGGTCGGTCAGAAGTTTAGCATCTGTAAGGTGCTGGACTAGAGCATGGTTAATTAAGGTCTCAAATATTTTGGCAAAATGTGGGAGGAGGCTAATAGGGCGATAATTTAATGGGTCAGTTCTTTCGCCAGAATTCTTGAATACTGGTACCACAGAAGCAGTTTTCCAACAGCCTGGAAAGACACGTTCCGCTATTTATGCGTATGGAAGCCTTAATCAGCAAAAACCTAATTTTGTTTCTCTTTACCTTTGCTAAATTAAATACAACGTTAAAACAGCATTCTGTATCGCTTCATAGCATCCGTATATAAACATATACTGCATTGCTTGCTATTGTTATTATTATTATTATTATTATTATTATTATTATTATTATTATTTTATTTTATTTTAATTACCATTACTAAACATATAATAGTTTTAGTTACTTTTGAGGTACTTATGCAGCAAACGGAAACAGATTCTTCCAATTATTTTGCACTTTCACTTCACAATTTATGAAAAACATGTATCAAGGTTCGTATTTTCATTTTTTTTTTTCATACTAAAAAAATGCACACTTAGAGTTTTACTTTTGTCGACCAATTTGATAAGAAAGATAAAAACGCATGCACACAATTATTCATACAACATGTTAACACACTTCGCGATTTTTGTTAGGCGCTTCCGCCATTTATACGTACAATAGTTCAAACTAGTAAAAACCTACATTGTTTCCCTTTAAATTTTCTAAATTACATACAAAGTTAAAATAAGATTCTGTATCGGTTCTTGGCATTCGTACATAAACAGATGCTGCATAGCTTACGACTATTCTTATTGTTATTCTTTTTGTTGTTTTTATTATTATTACTATTTTAATTATTATTGCTAAACACAATTTGTTATTATTATTACTACTATTTTAACTATTATTACTAAAAAAATTTAGTTACTTTTAACGTACTTATGCAGAAAACGGACAGGGATTCTTATATCTAATCTGTACTTCATGTAACAAATTAATAAAAACTTACCCTGGTGTGCTTTTTATTTTTTTTTTTATTAAAATTTAAAAAAACATGCACTTGGGGTTTTATTTTTGCCTAACAATTTGATAAAAATATACTGTGATGCCAATTGATGCTGATACTATAAAGTTTATCATTATTATTATTATTATTATTATTATTATTATTATTATTATTATTATTATTATTAATTTATTATTAAATTATTCATAATAATAATAATAATAATAATAATAATAATAATAATAATAATAATACAAACAACAGTATTGTTTTTGTGGTGGTTTCATTATTGTTATTATTGTTATTATTTCTATTATTTTTACGAACGGTGATATTTTTATTTTCAATATTCTTCCCATTATTTATTTTCACTGAAGTAAACCTTCGCAAATTTCCGGTCTACTTCGCACTCATCCAGTGGATGTCTGTTTCGTACTTTCTCTCATCGGCCTTCTTATTCCCCTAAACCTCTCTTGACTATTTAGTATGGTGCCAGTCGATGCTGAAGCTATAATTTCTTTTTATTATTATTATTATTATTATTATTATTATTATTATTATTATTATTATTATTATTATTATTATTATTGACTCATAAGAAGCTACCACAAAACTCATCAAAGATCTCTCCTTGATAACACTGTGTGTTGTTCCCTGGAAGCCGAGTGACAAAAAGTGTCCCCAGATTTCCAGTACTCTCCATCTCTTTCGATAGTATTTGCAAATAAATTTACGTTATCGCAACAGCTGCTTGCCATTGATTTGGCTTCAACTATTGGTCTTCACTGAAATTTGAGTGAGAATAAGCTTCCCCAAGGTCACAGTTGATTATTTTGTTATTTTTGTTGTTGATGTTATTATTATTATTTTGTTGTTGTTGTTATTATCATTATTATTATTATTGTTATTATTGCTTGTTGTTGTTTTATTATTATTATTATTATTATTATTATTATTATTATTATTATTATTATTGTTGTTGTTTTACTAGTTATTGTTTTTCTCGTAGTTGCGTATTTATTCCAGTTGTTGTTGCTGTTGGTTTGTGGTGGTAGTGGTGAAGGTTATTTTAGTAATGCTATTTCTAATGTTTCCCTAATAGTACTATTTTAATTTTCTACATTCTTCCATTTTTAGGATTTCATTATTTCAATTTATTATTATTATTATTATTATTATTATTATTATTATTATTATTATTATTATTATTGTTATTGTTATTATTATTATTATTATTATTGCTGTTGTTGTTATTATTATTATTATTATTATTGTTATTATTATTATTATTATTATTATTATTATTATCCTAACTGTACAAATAATGTTATAAATATAAGTACTATTAGCAGTATCAGCATTTTGGTTATCATTGGCCTTTGTGTTAATATTACTAAAATCACTATCATGTAGTATTATTCATAATTAATTATAGTTTTGGGCTCGGGTATTGTAATTTCATAACTTACTCTGAATTTCCTGGCAAAGGTGGAGCACGGGTAGGCTGATTTTCAGAATGTGAGAATATATATATATATATATATATATATATATATATATATATATATATATATATATATATATATATATATATATATATATGATTTTCAGAATGTGAGAATTTCTCACATTCTGAAAATCCTATCATAAGTTACTCGCTTGGTTAGTATTGCTGGATGGCATCGTCCTTTCGAGTTAAAAACTCCTACTTGTGAGACATCAGCTTGGGGTTATTAGCTGGTTGGATGACCGCGTCCCTTGTTGAGACGAAGTAGGTTCATTTCACAGTCGGATTTCGGCGCGGTTTGCTTGATCTGTGTTGGTTAATTGAAATTCTTGTGTGCCGGGCGTTTGCTCAGTTGGTAGAGTGCTTGCCTTGCATGCAAGAGGCTCGGGTTTCGAATCCTGAGTTCGGATGTGTCTAACTGATGAGCCCAAATGAGGGCGAAACTCGAGTCTTTGACTTCCGGTTCTTTGACTGTCATGGCTCTTGTGGGCTGCGACGTTGTTTGGCTGTGGAATTTATTTTATATATATATATATATATATATATATATATATATATATATATATATATATATATATATATATATATATATATATATATATATATATATATATATATATATAACTACTTAATTTACTCACATAGATTTATATACGAAAGTATAGATTTATGCGTAAACTTTAAGTATTTACTTTAAAAGTGCTCAATACGTAGGTAGAGCTAGTTAGTACGTTATAAAATGTATATGGCGATTAAGCTACACTGAATATTCCGCGTTTCGTCCACTCTGGGGTTCTTTAAATTACAGGATAGCAAATTTTTCATGAACGCATAATCTACATGGGTCGTCTAGGTCCCTAGTCGTGGTAGCTTGTCTTATTATTTTCCATTCGACTACAGACGAATGTCTGCTTTCCTTGAGTTCCCAGTATTCATTCGCTAGTGTTGTTTTCATACGATGTTTTTTTATTGTTGAATGTACTTTTGGGGTCATAATATCGAGAACCCCAACATCTATTAAACTTAAAATTTACTCTAGGATAGCGATACAAATAGTTTTAAAACTAACAAAAACAATAGAAAATAAACAAATAAATAAATTAAATAAAAATGAATATACATAAACGATCACACATATATGTATGTATATATATGTATATATATATATATATATATATGTGCATATATGTATGTACACATATATTTATATATAAACTAACATTTAAAAAAAACACTAACCTAGATTTAAAACAGATCAAGGAACTAAATATTCAGGCTAAATAGAGCACACACAAAGGAACAGGTCAACCAGAGGTCAAATAGACATTTGTCCTATAAGTGCATACCCATTGGCTGATAGGAAATGCGCGGTGGATACTAGAAAGCTGATTGGCTGAATAAAATCTCAATAGAAGATGCGCATATAAAAACGACAACAACCACAGAATTCGCGCATAGGCCTGAAGAGTCCTAGAGTGGATGAAACGCGGAATATTCAGTGTAGCTTAATCGCCATATACATTTTATAACTTACCATATATATATATATATATATATATATATATATATATATATATATATATAATATTTTTCGAATAAATATTAACAACTAAGGATATAAGTGTTTCATGTTTACGCAATCAGCAGTATAGGAAGTGATTCGAACTCAGTGATAAAGTAACCCTTGAGTCCTCAAGTTAGCATCTTACCTCAACGCTACCGGTAATTAACACAACAATTGAATGAAAGGAAATTAAATACTTATAAATAACATGTTGGAGAGCATTCGTAGTAAACAGAGTATGCAACGACATAAACCAGTGCGGGATAGCCATACCGAGGGAATAATATTTCAGTTTCAAATGCTATGCTATTTTGATTATTTGGTTAAAGTTTAATTGTAGGGGGAAATATCGTCATGATAGCTTGTACTGATAATATTCTGCACAGACAGGTCTTAGACACTGAAGGATAGTATCTAGTAGACATTCGAATTCTTTTAAGAAAAAAATAGATATTGTTTAAAATATAATAATCCACTGACACGTGTTTTGTCGTCCACAACTCATTAGAGTGGCTGAATCAAGCGAGAACCGAAATCGGGACCCCATGATTAGAAGCCTAAACCTTCATCTCTGGTCTATCTCGTGAGACTACTGGATGTATCGCGTTTTATGCAGAGGTTATTTATTATCGCAAATAAATATATATGTGTGTGTGTTTGTTTGTGTGTGTGTGTTTGTTTGTGTGTGTGTGTGTTTGTGTGTGTGTTTGTGTGTGTGTGTGTGTGTGTTTGTGTGTGTGTGTGTGTGTGTGTGTGTTTGTGTGTGTTTGTGTGTGTGTGTGTTTGTTTGTGTGCGTGTGTTTGTTTGTGTGTGTGTGTGTTTGTGTGTGTGTGTGTTTGTTTGTTTGTGTGTGTGTGTTTGTGTGTGTGTGCGTGTGTATGTGTGTGTGTGTTGATTTTCTTATTATTTTGTTCTAGCTGGGGATGGGGCATCTTACCAAATGCCAGACATTTACCCGCTATTTCATACATTCCAGACAAGAGAACTTTTTAATATTCTAACCGCCATTTAAAGTGCACATGTTTGTATTTTTCTTGCACCTGGTTCACCGGGTATATCTATCAGGTAGTTTTTTTTTTTATATGTTCGGTTTCTCCTATAATTACTGAAATGATAGAAATCTTCCTAAGATTCCAATTCCCTTACGTCTCTTACATAAGACATTCGTATTTCGTTATCCTTTCCCCTCTAGCTATGTTTAAACTAGGATCATTGGGGGCACTAACTTCTACGAAGGTTGCTTCTTCCTCGTTCTTGCCCCATATATCTGTGTGCGTGCTTGTGCGTGTACAATATGGGTTCTTTTACTGGTTAATCGTATTATGACATAGAATAGAGTTGTTTTAATTTTCTTTATAGTCGTTCATTTCATTTTAGTCGACATAGATGTCAAGTTGGTTATGTTATACGGGCCCAACCGTGTCGATGGAAGTCGTCTACATGATATCCATTACTGACACGATGTTACAAATAACATGGTCATCGGTGACATCATAATCCTAAGGAATATCAAATTCGCCACCGTTTAAGATACTTCTTTCATAGTTCACAGGAAAAAAAACATACGCATAAACACAGACACACACACACACACAGACACACACACAATCCTTATTTTTCTAAAACGTGTATCTATTTATATAACGTTTATATTTATATAATTAATATTTTAATATTTAATATTTATATAATATAATATAATATTTAATATTTATATAATCTTGTAAATTAGAATTAAAAGATGGGGCAACTAAATCAAAACACAATTGTAACTACTCTTCCGATTTTCCGGATTTTTAATCATGCCCATATTCCTTTTATTTTTTTAAGTTAATGTGTTCCTATTTTTCTAATGAGTAAAGACAGAATAAATTAAAAAATTGAAATAATAATTGCATGAATGATTCTGCGCTACGAAACAGGTGCTGGCAAGAATCGATCATTTTAACATGCTAAAAGAAATAAATGGTAAGATGGACAACGTCTTTAAAATTGGAATATAGACCTTTTGTCATTTATTTGTATATGCTCTGTAGTTACATCGAGTTTTATAAATTAAAGGATTGATATTAATAAAAGGTGAAATATAATTGAATTAGCATATTTTCCCCATGAACATATATATATATATATGTGTGTATGTATGTATGTATGTATGTATGTATGTATGTATGTATGTTGGTTGGTTGGTTGTTTTGTTTTACGGCATATCAACCCTTTTCAGGTTATTTAATGCCGAATCTGGTGATTTTTAAGAACGATTTTTTAATATAGTATATTTGTTTTTTAAGTCGTATTCTATTTAACCCATAGTTGGGACCCTAACAGGTGCTACCATTCCGGGTCAGAGTGGACCTGGGAGCAATGGCAATTAAAGGGTGGCTCCACACTCCCTAAGGCCTGCAAGCTGGGGCCCTCACCATCGGATATAGTTTAAGGTCATATCCAGGACCTATGTATGTGTGTGTGTGTGTGTGTGTGTGTAGTATATTTTAAACAAATAATACCGCAGAATGTTTCTACTTAATCTTTTATTTTTATTTTCGATATTTCAGATGATTCATTGTGTATTTCTGTCTAATTAGCGTATGTAGCCTTCATGTGAGCTTATTTTCATTTTTATTTATTTGCAAATATTTTCAACTAGTCACTAAATCGTCTCACTGTAACGGTTTTGGTCTGGATTATTCATATTTGCTGAGCTCGAACTGTGCGGCAATTTATAGCTTTTTTTTTTTTTTAAAGTACACGTGGTTGATGAGATGCCGTATGTGGGGCGTGACTAATTGACATTCGCAATATTTTCAAAAATCATACTATTTAAAAGAAATTACAATATTTAAAAATGTCAATCCTATTTATTTTGCCAGCTAAAGATATTTTGAAGTAAATTACTAAGCTATGTATTTTAAAATATTGTGACTTGATTCGTAATAAATATTTTTAATTGCGGAATGCCTGGTCTTAGATAATATATTTCTAGGTTTTACAATCTTTTTATATTCGAATCGTAATGCACAATATTTGTGTTATTAACTAAGAGTTTTCTTAATCATGATTAGTGGAAAATATGTTCTTTCGAATCTTGAATGATTAAACTGAAATTTGTAAGATGCTTTCTGAGTTTTCGGGAAAGTGTAGTTGTGGTGTAGCCAATGTTATATAACAAACTGCCCTTAGCTAACAACTATAACTCCAGATTAACCTCATAAAATATTATATATCCTAAATTGTAGATTTTACGCATAAACACACATTATTTTTCTAACGCCTGCATACATTTATTTACATAAAGGTAGGTATCCGTATATGTTTATATATGTCTATGTAGAAAATTTACTTATAAACTAATCAACAGATCATTATAATTGCAAATAAAATGTATCTATATACAGAGTTTTATCGTATGTTTTAATGTCGAACAGTCCTTTGCGACTAATTCTCTATGGCAGACTAACTGATCACCATTGTTTTTCTTGGTTTCAATTAAAATCCGCCACGAATTTTAACTCGCACCACCCATGTAACGTGGAAAAATGAATCGTCTGATGGTTACAGCAACGTGCCAGAACAGTGTGTTGCAACAGCAGCGCGTGCCGGGTGGGTTTGGGTGGCCTAGGGGTGGCCCTCCACTGAAATGACTACACTCTGAGCGTTACATCAGCTCCGGAAAAGTTAGAGCAAACACCAAAAGACAATACCCGAAAACTTAGCACAGTGTGCACACCATAGGTAAAGGACCTGCCTCCATCATTCTAGTAATTAAAAGAGCAACTGTGTTATGAAAAAAGAATTTTAAGAACTACCTTACAAATATAATCTGTGGACCAAGCGCAAGAAAGATAAAACAATTTGCACTTAAAGAGACAATTAGAATCTTTACAAATATCTATCGGCTGGAATTTATGAGATAGCTGGTGGATCTATGGCATCCGGTAAGATGCCTGATATCTAGCTAGATCCAAATTATAACAAAATTGAAAATAAAAGTTGATATACCGTAAAAAAATTAAAAAAAAAAAACAATGTATATGAATGTTTAAATATGTTTTGTTTTGGTTTTGGTTTTTGTATTTTGGCGTATCTGTAGATGCGTGTATGTCTCTCATTGTGAGAGGAAAATAATTTCCCAAGTAATTAAGAGAATTTGACCATGAATGATATTTTATCAGAAAGCATAAATATAAAACTAAATCATAGCATCACCAAAGGGTAAGAAAATATAATACAATTTAAAACAAATCGAGTCACATGGTCACTTCGCGCATTTCATTTGGCGTTCTATTGCGATTAGTGTTGCACGCGAGTCGACGATACAATCTCAAAAATCGGTCCGACTGTGACTGGATCATTTCGATGACCTGTTATCTGTCGGGCTGGGACACTGTTATGAATAATCCTAGAAGATCTACGTTACCAGGCCTTGTCCCCCGTTTATTGCTTGTTGTCTGGTGTACCCTCACTAGGGATTCTCGACTGGGCTAATGAGGCATCTTTTGCAGGGTTAAGGTGGTCTATTTTTAGAGACCCTGGATAATTCTGACCACCTTCCAACTTTGTATTGCATCGCCTGCGGTGAAAGGGAGGTAAATACCTACTGAGAACTTGACCTTACGAACCTAATCCAAAAAGAAGGGTTTGGCTGAGGTTCCCTGCACATATATAAACAAAGTATCTATATAAATTATACTATATTTATATATATATAAATATATATATATAAATATATATATATAATGGTTTCATAGTTTTAATTTCCCATGTGTAAATCGACTGTTTTTATCAAAAGTGCTCGATAAACGAACAGACATATTTATAGTATGTTTATTCATACAAACATTGAAAATGATTTTTGGCTAGATGATGTGATCTCTCTGAAAAATAGGCACTGCAGAAATATGTATGCACATATGTAGCCAATAAATATAATATATATATGTATATATGTATTTATCTGTATATATATGTGTGTGTGTGTGTGTGTGTGTGTGTGTGTGTGTGTGTGTGTGTGTGTGTGTGTGTGTATCCAGACCTCATGCGCTATCTTTTAACGAATCACAAAATGCATCTACAAAAATGCGAACAGTGTACAGATCTTTGACAGCACCAATTATCCGGTGTCTGACTTTTTTGTTTGTTTCTTTCTTTTCTTCTTTTCTTATCTTTTGTTTTTGTTTGTTTGTTTCTCCGGATAAATGATTTTAAAAAAAGAATTTTAAGTGTCCCAAGTCATTTTTTTTTTTTTTTTCACTTACGTCATCTTCTGACAAGCAAGAAAAATATATTTATCCACGAAAGAATGAAAAAGAAATAACGAATGGAAGAAGAAAAAAAGAAAATGATAATAAATAAAATCTTAGAAACCTGCAACAGTCTTTCAAGCATTTATGTTCATTTAAATGATACGTTTTCAGTTATGCAGGCCTGTAAAAACCATTAGTGGTATAAATTTCTCGGTTCTTTTTATATTTTAGGCAAATAAACTAAGGGAGGTAATTATCTCCCAATATTTTTAGATATTTTTAACAATTGATTTTAATGATTACTGTTTGTATTTCTATGTTTATTCATCTTGGTTTATTTTTAGATTTTTTATCAACGATTGATTTTTATTTCCAAATACAATAGAGAGCCTAAAGTAATTAAAAGGCCTGTTCTATCTTGCTCACTTGAAATAAATAAGTCTAACATATAAAGACGGGAAATGAAAGTGAAAGTAATTTCTTTTTAACCGAAAAATAAATTCCTCTGATAAAATAAAACACTAAAAATCAGATGATTTTTTCAATTCTAATGACAATTTTTTGTATTTATCCTTGATCCGCTGGGATACAGCAACTACCACTACTTATCCGACTTTGATTCCATTTAGAAATTGATAAACTCCTTTAAAGCAGTTTTCTTGCAAAGAGCAAAAGAGATGGAGAGAAAAAGTGAACGAGAGGTTAATAGCCTCCCTTCACTCTCTTTGAAATCTTACTATATTAATGTAACTGTTATCTTTATCTTTCTAGCTAGCTAAGTTTTCTTTTTCATTACCTCCCTTGAATATTAGTAAACATAATATAATATATATATATATTGTTTTAATGAAATCAATTTAATAAATGACTCTTAATGTAACATCACAGGAGCAAACAAAAAATATAGGAATAAACAAAGATCTGACTCGGTAATTTTAAGTGCAGATAAAATGCATTTATTCGTGGTTCCGCCATGACACAATATTTCGTTATACTTCCAAAGTCTTTTCGCAAACGTGTGCTTTTTACAAGTCTCTGTTGCCGCTCCTTACGCTGGCGCTAAGCAGCGCTTTCTCGTTCTCGAATATTCACACGTCCATCTTGCCCGCTCTCAACTTACTTCTTTCTCGACCACATTGTGTATTTTTCTCACTTTATTGTGACGCAAGCTCGCGCACACTTGCTAATTTGTATACGTACTTTAACGGCTACTGCTGCTAATATTTTCGTTAGCCAGCTAACCTGCTGCTGCTGCTGATTTTCTCACACGCGCTTATACGCGCTCTGTTACATTGATATCTACAAACTATTGCATATATATAAAAAGTAAGACGATTAAATTACAAATGAATAACACCAACACAGAAAAATGCAGTCGTAAAAAAGGTGATTAAAAACAAACCGGGTCGTGAGTGGAGAACTTGGAAAATAGGATATTGCACACATCGGTGAGATAATTGTTCGCTTCTTTTATTCTTGTCGAAATTTCTTCCGTATCAGTCATATTTTCTTGTTTTGTGTTTACCGTCAGTGTTGCTTTAGTGTTAAAGACGAATGCTCTAGTATTGTTTTGTTGAGGATAGGTATTTAAAATAAACCATTTTGACTTGAACATATTTTTGTAAATTTGTGTTTGGACTGTTTAAGTAGGATTCAAGTTTATTTTTATGGATTACTAAAGTTTAAAAAAAAGATTTTTTTAACTTGGCTGGGGGTTTTGCAAGAGGAGAATAAAAAAGTAAATTAAAGTAATTACTAAAAAATAAGAAAAAAAATAAGTACTAAAAATAATAAATCTGACTTTATTTGTGTAAAGATTAGCAATTTTATTTTAAGCTTATGGGTCGTTTATAATCGGCTATTTATCCTGTCATTGTGAGAAAGGATTATAAAATATGGACGCATTGTATTTTTTTTACTTTCTAAAATAATAAACTGAAAAAAAGACGCGCTCGTTCTTAACACGGGCTATGCTAAGCGACTTATAAATAATTTTGTTTTATTTGCGAGATTTTAACCGTGTCTAGTGCTTTTGTTTGTCGGTATTTTGCTACTTGGGTTCAAATAAATACTGAACACTGAAATATAAAATTTTAAGTCATTTTAATTTTGAAATGATTAGCAAATAAGACTGTGTGGCTGTTAGGTATTGCACTTGATATGAAGGAAATTATTCTATAAACCCGAAACTCTTTATGATGATAAAGCGCCTCAGCTTACGTTATCATTGTGGTAGAAAGATAAATGTTGACTATATATTATTACAGAGTTAATGTTCTATCGATTTTTATATATCATAAAGATGCGATTTATAAATTAAAAAAATATATCCATATGACTTGGATGCATCAGCTTGAATCGAAACCGAAAGCAAAACTTATGAAAAAGGAAATATATATATATATATATATATATATATATATATATATATATATATATATATATATATATAACTTGATTTCCTTCAGCTATAATAAAGAATTCTTGATAAACTTATTTATAAAAAAAATAGATTACTGCAGTGCTATCGGCTATAATCGAAATCGAACTAAAAACTTATGAAGATTTCTTGGTACAATTATTTATTACAAGAACTGGAAGTCCATAACAATTAAACGACAGTCACTCAGATGTAAGCGTGACACACAAAATAAATAACACACAAGCTATCCTATTAATATATAGATGATGATGATAAGGAGGAGGATATCACCACATGGATTAAAAAAAAAACTGAAACTTTATAATTGTAAAATAGCCCCACCACCAAAAAATGTAAAACTGGCATCAAGTGGCACCACACTAAATAGTATAGAAGGGTCGAGGAGGATGTAAAGACAGAAGAGTAAACACCAACCAGACTTTCCTTGGATAAGTGCGAGGAGAAATGTTAGGCTTATTCCCATGCAATTTCCAATAATGACCAATGGTCATTGCTAGCGACAAATACGTGGCAAGTGGCTGTCGCGATGCTGCAAATACATTTGCAAATGTCATCGAAAGAAACAGAGAGTAACTGGAAATCTGGGTAGACTTGTTGTCACCAAGACTTCAAGAAAGACCACCGGTTGTTGTCAGTTGGCAATCTGTGATGATGACTTGTGTAAGAACTCCTAGTGATTGTAATAATAACAGCAAGTCATACTCCTTATCACACTCTTGTCTTACTTTTTCCTTTTCTTTTTACTTTGCTCATTCTTTTGTTGCATTCTTTTCGACACATTGGACTTTATTATTGTGTTGGTGCTATAGGACTTTCTAAACTGGAGCAATTTTGATTCGTTTAATTTATTGTCTCCTATTACTGAGTTTAAGTAAATTGGGTACCCGATATTTTAATGTTTTCGGTAGACTCGATTGCACTAGACATTTTAAGTTATTTCATAACCGATATTATTTTTTTATTCTTAGTTATTAATTTTGCCATTTACCAAGGCCCAAATGACAACTTAGGATAGAGGTTAATGAGTTGATAGATGAGACAAAACCCTGTTGATTGGTAACTATTGTGGAAATGATGTAAATGTAATTATTTAAGAGAATCTCTCAACAAGAATTTATTTACATTGAACTTGAAAACACGTTTGGTGTAGTTAGCTGGAAAACAGTCGCGCGGTATTATGTTCACGGGTGAGTAGTTATAAGATAAAAACTTTATTTAAAAACGTTTTGTTTTAGGCAGAGAAAAATAAATACCTTTTTTTTCCGAATAATATATTTTTACAACATTTCTAATTAATTAGTTTTTGCGAATAAATTATTCTTCGAAACAAGTAAATATTTTGTTCAAAATATTCTTTCTATAATGAATAATTTTTAATAACTTTCGTTTAAGTTTCTCACCCAATCATTAACTTGACCGTAACCCTAACCCTAACCTTATCCTATTTGTCAACACTCGAAATTAGGGTTAGTCGAAAATAAAATGTTGTCTGCTCTAAGGCGCTAGAATGATTCGCAAATATATTATTTTACGTTATTCTAAACCAATTGTATATTTATATTTATTCTGCTTTCGCCAGGTCTTTTTAGCGTATTCACACATAATCGCCCCAAAAAATAAAATTTCGTTATGATAGGGTGATTCAACGAAAGGTGTTAACCTAAAAAAAAAAAGAGTTTCTTGCTACGATCTTATAATTTTAAGGTCAAGACAATAAAGTACAAAAACTCAAATAAACCGAAACGAAATAACTTCAGGCAATAAAATTCAAAAAGATTAGTTTTACTGTCTATAGCATATATGGACAACACTTACTTAAATTTATCCCAATTATCATTAAGTGTACGTTATTTGGGCCATACATGATTAGAAAACTCTGGTACTTTTACAAAATGGGCACTCTATCCTCCCAACAAAATGCCACCCATGGAATCGTCAAAGGAAAATGCATTTTAATTTTTCTGCAAAGATCAGAACATTTAAAAACAGTTTCTAATTAGTCGGGTGTCTACAGCGAGACGTGGTAATATCTCGACAATAAAAAAATTATGTATAATATTGTTTTTATTTATCTGACAAAAAAATCTCCTTACATCCTATTTGGTTGCTCAGTGATTTTTTCACACGTAAATATATTCTGTTTAGTATATAAGTTTAATCTGCGTTTAATCTACGCTAGGATTCATCAGGCTTATGTAGCTTAATTGCCATATATATTGTATAACTTACTAACTAGCTCTACCTACGTATTGAGCACTGTTGAAGTAAATAATTAAGTTTACGCATAAATTTATGCTTTCGTATATTAATTTTTGTGATTACGTGAAGTAATCATATATATATATATATATTATACAGCCCTGGTAAAAATCATAAGACCACTTAAGAAAATAAGCGTTTACGCATATTATCGAATTTTTAATCAAACAAATCGTTGAAACTATTGCCAAAAGATGATGAAAAAAAAATGAAATCTGCTTCATTCGAAACCTTAACCCTGATCTAATAATTATTTTTTTAAAAAACAAATATTTTCACCTGGTCAAAATGATAAGACCACTTTAATAACATCGGATAATTTTGAAAAAATGAATACGAAAAGCTTTCTATGTTACTAAAAGCAACTTCTTAGTGGATAAAAAAACATCTTACTAAATTATAAATAGCAAAAGGAAAACCATTATCAGAGTTTGAGAGAGGAAGGATCTTTGAGCTTAATAGGGGTGGACTCCCCCATAGATCCATTGCAAACGAAGTGAATCGTAGCAAAACGGTCATCATAATTTTTTAAGAAATCCAGATCAATATGGGCAAAAAAAAGAGTCCAGGTCGACCAAAAAATAAATAAAATAACCCCATCACTGGATCGCCGTATCAGAAGAAGTTTTTAAAAAACTCCAGTATGAGCTGAAGTCGATTGAAAAGCCAAACAGCAGCAGAATGTAGTCCTAAAACCATCAGAAGGCATCTGAAAATGAAGGGTTTCAATCATTTAAAGCGACTGTAGAAACCACGTCTTCTTGAACAGCACAAAGCTAACCGACTTAAATATGCCGCCAAATACCAGACTTGGGATGAAGAGAAGTGGGGAAATGTAATTTTCTCCGATGAGAAAAAGTTTAATCTAGATGGTCCAGATGGATTTCAACACTATTGGGATGATAAAAATTTGCCTAAAGAGACTTTTTCAACTCGGCATAGTGGAGGAGGGTCTTTAATGATCTGGGGTGCTTTCTCGTCAGCTGGGACCCTAAAGTTGCAAGTAGTGAAAAACTGGCAAACATCATTGAAGTACATTTCAATGCTTGAAAATGCTTCTATCAGGACTGAAGGTCCACGTCTGTGTGGAAGAAATTGGATTTTCCGGCAAAACAACGCTGCGATACACACTTCTCGACAAGCACGAGAATACTTTTCTTCAAATAAAATAGAATTGTTAGATCATCCAGCAAGTTCTCCGGACCTCAATTCCATTGAAAATCTTTGGGGATGGATGGCAAAAGAAGTGTTCAAGGATGGAACCCAGTATGATTCGATAAAGGAACTTTCTTATTCAGTTTTCAGTACATGGGATAAAATTCCTTCGCAACTGATGAAAAACTTAGTCGAAAGTATGCCGAAGAGAATTTTTGAAGTAATTCGTAATAATGGAGGCTATACTAAATACTGAGACTCTTTTTAGTAATTTATAATTGCCTTTTGTTAGATAAATTATCAGTGGTCTTATCATTTTGACCAGGTGAAAATGTTTGTTTTTAAAAAAATAATCATTAGATCAGGGTTAAGGTTGCGAATAATGTAAGATTCCATTTTTTTTTTCATCATATTTTCCCTTTTGGCAATTGCTTCAACGATTTGTTTGATTAAAAATTCGATAATATGCGTAAACGCTTACTTTCTTAAGTGGTCTTATGATTTTGACTAGGACTGTATATTAAATATATATATATATATATATATATATATATATATATATATATATATATATATATATATATATATATATAGGGAGAGAGAGAGAGAGAAGGATAGATAGATAGATAGATAGATAAGTATAAATAATTATTTTTATTATATATATATATGATGAACTCTCTCCGTCGATTTCGAAGTATGACGTTCCGCCACAACAACTAACTAAGTTGTTCGGAAATCCACACAGATGATTTGTTTATAATGGTGAAGGCTTTAGAACCAATCACACTTTTTACTTCTAATCCTTGTCGGTACAAGGGACTGCCACAAGACAAGCACACAGTATAACGCAGGATTGTGCATCAGAGTTATATATATATATATATATATATATATATATATATATATATATATATATATATATATATAATTGAATGTGATATGTAGAAGGAAGTGCAATGCAGAGGTAATGGAACGACACAAACTGAAGCAACGGAAACGTTACCTCTACATTGTACTGCCTCCTACATAAATTTATGAAATGATCAACGTTTCGTCCCTATTGCAGAGGACATCTTAAGGATATCAAAAGGAAAAATGTAAAAGAAGAAAACGATCATAGACCATATGTAAATGAAAAGGAAAGAGTGTTAGAATCCTACCCATATCGGGGAGGAAACTATGTGTGTGTGTGTGTGTGTATGGGAAGGTTGGGTTGTTTTTAAAAGTGTGCATATATATATATATATATATATATATATATATATATATATATATATACATATATATATATACACTTTTATTGGAACTCTAACCTCCACTAAAACGTGAAGAGTTATGTCTGGCATTAAGTTGAACAGAGTCAAAATGAAAATAGGTAAGATAAATAATCTGAATTCTTCAAGGGATTGGAGGGGTGAATTTCGATCGCTATTTAAGATACCCTATTATTTTCTTAATATAATATGTTTAGAAGTAAAGATTTCTGTCTGATACAGAAATAATCGTTGCTCTTTTTTATACGATCTTACCCTGAAATATGTTTATGATTTTAATGTGATTTGAAAAAAAAAATTTTTTACTTGGCCTCTCTAATCGAATATTGTTTTGTTGTCGATATTAACTGGATATTATATGAATTTTAAGTTATAAAATGTAGATAATGACGAGGAAAATCATAAAATTTTCCAAACGTTATTCTTATGTAATAGTACTAATAAAATGGTTATTTGAAGTTCAGGTACAAATGGGTAAACATTGTTATGGGTTGATTTTTAGAACTTATTTATAACATTTCTTGTAGACTCGTGCTAGGGATTACAAATTAAACAACTCACACGTAGTGTAAAGTGTATAATTATAATATGCATTTATCATAAAGAATACAGGAGCCACTAAAGTGGTATGATAGGACGTGTTCGTAGCATGCGGTTTAATATGGTATGATGTCTCCATTTAGTCTATGAAACCAGTGGTATTCATAGGACTGGTTGATTCCACTTAATTCTCAAATAGGGGTGATTTGTATCCCACAACAATATTTATAATTGTAATGAATTATGTCACAAATTTTCCTATTTATTGTAATATGAAGGATTAGTATAACTTAACCTGTTAACTATCTATTAACTTATTTTTATTTGCAGTAATTGGTATATCATGGGAGATCCATACAAACTCATTTGTTAATACAGTAATTGTGTATTCATTATTTGATGGGAATATCTTGGATTATTTTCATTTATTAACTTGAATTTTTTCCTTATACATAAAACGCTTAAAATGTTTATATATATTTTTTCCTTATACATAAAACGTTAAAAATGTTTATATATATATATATATATATATATATATATATATATGTTGATGCGTACATGCATTTTTGTTGTGAAAAAAAAACTTTTTGGGACCCGTGTTTGGTCGTGGCGCATATTGTATCGGTGACTGGTCACACCCTCTTCGCTGTGACAGGAAATTCGCTCACTTGAGAAGTAAATGTTTGTCTTCGTCTGAAATTATCTCGGATTCTGACAAACACTTCCAAATTGAATCACGCCCTTCATAGATATTTCGTCTTTATCTTGAATTCCGCATCTGTTGCATGTGTTTTTGCTGCAGACAATCGAGTCGCCTTCTCGTTCGGTTTCTTTGTTTATTTTTGCCGCCTTTCGGGCATCTCCTTATTTTAATAAATTATCACGTTTCGGAGTTTAGCAAAAAGGGGAAAATACCGATTAAGGTTTCTATGCGTGCATTCAATCTGTGCGTTTATCGCGGAAACATTATTCAATCTGAATTCTAACAAAAGGTCGGATTTGTCGACTTACTCGCGGGTATTCTCCCATCTATCGGGGAAAACGAGATCATTCGAACACTGTTAAACGAGGTACTGATTTAGACTATGCTAATTTAATATCTCAATGAAATATTTTTAGTCTATGTATTGGTTCACTAGTAATTGGGCACTTTGTTTTTATCTCCTATAATACGAAATTACACAATGTATATAGATAAATTGTCTTTTTTACACTGTCACAGCTCTTCATCGCGACATGACAATATATATATATATATATATATATATATATATATATATATATATATATATATATATATATATATGATTAGTTTTTTTGGAAAAAGAATTCCAGCAGAGTGCTCAATTAAAAGGAAAATCCAAATTTTAAGAGCGTACTTATATTTTGTGTACAGAAAGTTGTTAGTTGAGACAGGTCATTGGTACCGTCGGTTTCAAGCCCGATAATAAGGCCCGTTTAAGGTATCCTTATCAAGCTCTCTTCAGCCAATATTCGTCTCGAGACGAATATTGGCTGAAGAGAGCTTGATAAGGATACCTTAAACGGGCCTTATTATCGGGCTTGAAACCGACGGTACCAATGACCTGTCTCAACTAACAACTTTCTGTACACAAAATATATATATATATATATATATATATATATAGTTTAGTCGAGCTGAGGATCTGTGAAAGTGTGAAAAGGACTGTATATATACGTGTGTGTGTGTGTGTGTGTGTGTGTGTGTGTGTGTGTGTGTGTGTGTGCCGGAATGCCAATAATACATCGGACCCATTTTTAAAGATTAATTAATCCGATACTTGCTGACAGATCTGTCCTATCTTACGATGTAAATATGGGTTCAATAATCAGATTGAAATAATTTTCATACTTGGAGGCAACATCCTCATGTAGAATGATATTATTTTCATTTTTTCTGAATTCATTTTTCACCTTTATTGGTTTTAACTACTGTTCGCTGTGTTCCAGTCCTCGGATCACTTGATGCAATAAAGGGTCCTGGCCCTGACAGTGTTCACCCCCGAATACTCATTTTTCATCTCTACCCCCTCCTCACGTACCTTTTTAAGAAACAGAGAAGACCTTGTAAACTACCGGCCTGTTTCGCTACCCCTCTATTGTCTGAAGTCATGGAAGTGTTGCTGAAAAGAGCGATGATGTCTCACTTTTAACGGATTGAACAAATCTCTTAATCTCAACACGATTTCGTGCCGAATAAGTCTTGTCTAACGAACCTTCTGGTCATGGGGGAGTCGCTGACGAGAATCATGGACAGGGAAGACACTGCGGACATTGTCTTTCTCGACTTTGCCAAAGCTTTCGACTCTGTAAATCATCGTCTACTTCTCATCAAGCTCCGGTGTACGGGTTTCATCCAGAGGTCGTGTAGTGGGGAGGCACCATCCTTTCCGGGTTCAAGTGAGCGGTTGGCTTTCCGATTTATGCAGTGCAACAGGTAGTGTGCCACAGGGTTCAGTCATTGGGCCCTTGTTTTTTCTCATCTTCGTCAATGACTTACCCGAAGTGATTTCTCAGCTGCTCCTCCTGTTTGCCGATGACGTCAAAATTCTTGCTCCACGCAGCGATTATGAAGAAATCCGGCGTTGCCTCCATGAAGTCTGGAGATTGTCACTGCACTGGGACTTGCGTTTAAACGTCGTCAAGTGCAGCCACATGGCAGTGGGTCGGCATCCCCCTACTCCTCCATTCTCCCTTGACTTTCAACCAGGTGACTAGCTGCTGGAGTCCGTCAGTCAAGCCAAGGATCTTGGAGTAATTGTGCATTCCACATACTCCCCCTTGGAACACTGCATCACCGCTGCTAACAAGGCCAGGGGTGTCCTGTTCCTCGTGCGTCGCTTCTTTGGTCATCTCACATCCTCCATCTTCCTTCCTCTCTACATCTTCCTGGTGCGCTAGATTCTCGAATACAGTATTCAAGCCACATTCCTCTATTACGTGAAGGACGTCTAGTATCTCGAACGGATTCAGCACCTGGCGACGAGAATGGTGACTTACTTAAGAAGTCTATCCTATGAGCAACGTTTAAAAGTTCTAAATCTTTTTCCCTTGTGCACAAAAGGCTTTGAGATGACCTCATCCTCGCCTGCAACATCTTCCATGGACGGTGTGACCTGGACCGGGACCTATTCTTTGCTCATTCTCCAGATCACGGGCTCTGTTGGCACGCGAAAACGGGCCTATCTTCGAAGGTTCCGGAGGCTTTGATGCCAAAGCGTTCTCGGTTCAAGTGGCATATCCGGGGAACAAATTACCCGAAAAGGTCGTAAACCAGCCCACACTACAGGCCTTTAAGGCGGTCTTGAAGAAACGCTGGTCGGACCTCCACGGTTTTCCCTCTGTATATTTTCTATAGCCCCCTAAATTCTCACTGACTGTTTCCACTTGTAAATGGCAACCGCTTGTGCGTTTATTCTTTGCCAATTAAATGAATGAATGAATTGATGAATGAATGAATTGATGAATGTATTGATGAATGAATGAATGAATGAATGAATCACCTTATTCTGGGCACATAAAATAAAATACAAAAGAGAAAGAGAGGGAAATGGAGAAGAAAAGAGAGGCTAATTTTAGATTTTGTTTTTAATTTTTATGAGTTTATTTATTAAAATTTATGAAAATCGAAACAAAAATAAAATCTTAAATTAGCTCTCTCTCTCTCTCTCTCTCTCTCTCTCTCTCTCTCTCTCTCTCTCTCTCTCTCTCTCTCTCTCTCTCTCGCTAACTGACTAGGTTAAATAGTATCACTACCCTAGTGGTATTTTCACTATTTATAATGGGGGATTCTAATATATTTAATTTCGCGGTTAGTTTTATTACTGTGGACAATTAAGAGATTGAGTAAAGGTCGTAAGTCTGAAGGACATCGTATAAAACAAAAGCAGGAGGAGTCAAACAATATACAGAGAGAAATAATGGGAAATAAGCCGTGATGGACAGGGTAGAGCAAAAGGAAAAATAAAAGAGAGAGAGAGCGAAAGAGAGGAGAGCGAGCATAAAAGAGTGAATGAAACAAAGTCGAAAAGCATATCAAAGTTATGTAGTTCATAAAACCATAAATAATTGTAATTGTAATTAATGTAGGTCGACAAATGGCAGCCGACAAGAATTAAAATGTTTCATTCCTTTGAACCTAATCGGCCTTACACTTGGTTTATCAAATGCATTTCCGTCTTTTCGAAGGTTATGAAGTATAAATAAGACCTGGTATATAAAATGAACCGAATGCCTATTGTGTTCGTTTTTATTTATGTATTTATTTATGTATATATCTATGTTTGTATGTATGTTCGTTGGTATGTATGTATAGGCGTTTGTACCTATGTATGTCTTTTGTAAATATGTATGTGTATGTATATTCTTTGTACGTATATATGTATTTTCGTATGTATTTATGTATGTATATATGTACTTTTGTATGTATGTGTGTGTTATGTATACATGTTCCTTTGTGTGTATTTATGTATGTTCGTTTGTATGTTTGTATCTATATATATTCGTCTGTATGTATGTATGTATGTATGTATGTTCGTTTGTATGCATGTATGTATGTATTATGTTATTAGCCATCCAGCAAGATTAAAAGAAGATATAACAAAGGGCGGATGAACCCTCTTGAGTTCATTTCCTCACCTGCTTACGGTGAGGATATTTCCATGTTTATTTGCCTCCCGACGAGGGCAATGTTTGATACAAGTTCGGTTTGTAATCCGGAGATAGTCACTCTCTCCAAAAAGTGGCACTCTGGATTGGGACAAAAATAAACTAAATAAGAACCCCTTCGAAAAGACGAAGCGTATAACAGAACAACACTTTTATCGTAACAAAAAGTTCAGAAAATGATAATTTGTACCGAATTTAAAAGCTGGAGTTTTGTTGGTGTTGAAATGTTTAGGATTGTTTTCCTCGCCCTGATTGATTGAATTTATGTAGAATCAAAACGTCACTTTTTTACTAGGTGCGTTAACGCTTATCAAGGCCCGAAGCCCACTCAAGAATAAGGGTTTCCGTGTTGCCAATTGGGCGATGAGAAAACGAGTGTCTGCTGTGATTGTTCTACAGAAGGGAGATTGTTAGAAACTCAGTTAAAATAATGATAGAGAAGACAAAGGCTCGCTACGTCCCTTCTGTGATAACGAGGAGGAAGGCAGAAATGAGGCTTTTGTCCACTAGCTTTCGAAGTTCGTTTTGCGCCCTTCGAATCTTAATGGAAATGATTCAGATATATAACCCTGCCCACATCCCTCTCACAGTCACACTATCACACTCTATCTATATTTGTATTTTGAATCTATTGGCTGGGGCGGAACATCCAAAAGAGGTACTGTACTACCCAATGGATTCAAAAGTTGACTTTGTAACTGGGTTCGAATCTCCCAACCAGCAGTAATTCTTGTTTTTTACACTGGTGATTGCGAAAGCATGAATCACTAGTATCTGTAAATATAAAGAATAATTATTAACATTCATAATAATAGGGCCCCAAAATTTGAGCTCTGTCTAGGGAATTAACAAAAGACAACTATTAATATGCAACATCCCGACTTGTGGTCGTTGGAATAACTGTTTTACTATGTTATGCATGCATTTGACATTTACAGGTGTTTAACTTCCTTTAATTCTCGTGTTAATTGCTACTGGACTAAAGGTAACATCCTAAAAAATTTAATGAAAATTTGATTTTGTAACTGAATTCGAATATCTCGACCAGCATTAATTATCATTTCCTACACTCATGTTTGTGAAAATATGAAAAACTGGTGTTTGTCGGTATAAACATAATTATTAATATGTGTGTGTGTGTGTGTGTGTGTGTGTGTGTGTGTGTGTGTGTGTGTGTGTGTGTGTGTGTGTGTGTGTGTGCGTGTGAGAGAGAGAGAGATAGAGAGAGTTGGGATACTGTATATATATATATATATATATATATATATATATATAGAGAGAGAGAGAGAGAGAGATAGCATCCCAATATATATATATATATATATATATATGTGTATATATATATATATATATATATTTCATCGCGTATACATTGATATATATTTGAACCTCTGAAAGCAAGTGGCGGTGGTAAGATTTTTACTCCAAATTTCTCTCTGATCTTTGTACATGAATCGTCAGAATTGCACATGAAATTACAAATTAAATTTACTGTATGCTTTGTCATTCCATTTGAAACCAATAATACGTCTTTGTTTCTGCACGGGAAAACAAAGTGATGCCACACACACACACATACACACACACGCACACACACACACATACATACATATATATATATATATATATATATATATATATAGAGAGAGAGAGAGAGAGAGAGAGAGAGAGAGAGAGAGATACAGACAGACAGAAAAGAGAGAGATTAGTTTTGCGTATGTGTGTTTATGCGTATATATGTATGTATGTATGTATGTATGTATGTATGTATGTATGTATGTATGTATGTATGTATGTATGATCCGTTCCAGACCGGGTAAAATTAATTCTTTTAAACAGTTAAGTTTTATGTGCCTTTACAAAGATTAAAATCAGTATATAATGCAATAAATCTCTTATTTAGAATCCTTATTCCAATTTTAATTAAAATTCTTTACATGATTTTGAGTTTTAGAGAATGTCTCAAATTAAAAGCTTAAGCTTAGTGGAGTTTGATAAGAATTTTAACCAATAAGTATGTCTTTATTGTCGTCTAATGACTATAGAGCAATGACAGAGAAATTTGAATTGTGTTTTAAATAAGAGGGTTTTTTTACATGGGAATCACCACTTACCAAGGCTCAGAGGCAACTTGAGGATAAGGGTTAAAGAGTGTCCCGGTCAGAATCATGGTAATCGTTAGTAGTGGAAATTTGGTAAATTTGTTAACTTAAGTGGAACGGCGCATCAAGAACTTGTTTGCATTGGACTTGAAGACGGCCATATTATAGTCAGTTAGAAAGCAGGCAAACGGGAGACAGTTCCACATACGTGCCGTTCTAAGAAAGAAACTTTGTTTATGGAATCTACGTTTAGGTTTAGGTACAGATAAAGTTTAGGGGAATTTATTAATAGTGTTTTCAGCTAGACGAGTCTTTCTCGTGAAAGTTTGGTGATGGGGGACCATAGATTGGAGCTCAGACGAGCACTTGCCATGAGGATAACGATAAAGTAGAGACAGGTTCTACAAAATACTTCAAAGAAACTCAAATTTAGCCAATATTTACTGATTGATACCAAATTTCTATTGTTATATTTTCATAAAAGCTAGAGATATCTGAATTTTCATGACGCACGCCATTTTCCCACCTTTGTATAAATTAAATTAAACTAAATTTAGCTTACATTTGAACTTCTTATGCATATCAGCTGTGTTGCAAAATCCATAATGAGCTGTTAATCAGATTAGGAGTAAATTCTACATATATATACAAATACATAAACATATATAAGACGTTTCTACCAAATGGTAAGTATTTCAAAACCCCGTGTAGTTTGGTAATATTACAAATATATGTAAAATTATTTTGTTTTTTTTTGTCATCTTTCTCAACATGATATATTTCCATTTCTTGCATTAATCAACATTTGTTTCCCGATGACATTTTTCTATATATTTTTTTATGAGTTAGACTGCCTCAGTTTGGAGAATCATCTGATCTAATTAACCATAATGTATAAATAGCTTACAAAGGAATCTATCTCTTAATAACATTCTGTCTATCATTTACATCCTCTCTAGTCCAGTTATATGACTATAAATCTCATACTCTACCTCGTCTATTACTCTCTATCTATCTATTTATCTATTTATCAATCTATTGTTTATTTCATAACAGTCGAATATAATGACATTCTAAAAATATTGTAATAATCTATAATATAAATCTCACTTATCTGTTTAAATGTATGTAAGTATGTATGTATGCATGTCAACCTAAAACTTTCGGCAGAGGCGACGGATTTTCACGATATCGGTATGATTTTAAGCTGGCCCTTCGGATGATAAATATCGAAAAATTGGCTAAAAATACTAATTCCTTTACCCTCAACTGGGCACATTTCTACAAGGAGGGATCGCTTTTTTCGCCGATATTTTAGAAAGTTATCCCCTCTTTCTGATTGACTAGCCTTAATTTAAACCTTCGCCAGTTTCGGTTCGGCGATGAACGCAACGGCAAAGATGTCACGCTTTTTTTCACGTTGTTTTCCTCCTTTGTGGTACGGGTTCGAGCCTGCCTACTACTTTTCTTTCTTTTTTTTTTTTTTTTGCTCAACATACACCTCCAAACACCCGGGCAAGGGTAGGCTATTCTTATTATAAAAAGAGAATATCACTATAAAGGCGAATAATATTTACCCCATAGTTTAAGAAGAAAAGTAATAGAATAATAATAAAAATATAAAAGTAGAATAAATAAAGGGGATAATTTAGGAATTTTATTTATTTAACTGCCTTTGCAATCTCACCATTCCTGATTCAAGGAATTTAACTCGAGCTGAATATGGGATTCGACCGATCACATCTTTCTAGAACATAGGGTGAAGCTCAATGTCTTTGAAATGAAATGTTCAAGAATGTCATTAGAGTTGCTTTGCGGGATAGACGAAGCCATGCTGACATAAAAAAAGGGTTAATATTTAGGGTGGTCGGTAAAAGTGACATAGATAATAATGGCAACGGAAAAATGCAACGGTAGAAAATGCAACGGTAAAAATGGCAAGGTAAAAACAGCAAAATTGGATACATAGGAAAATATCACTTTGCTAAGGGGAAATTATGACGGTTTGAGAACGAGTGAACTCTAGCTCTCTTCTCTCTTGTTAAATAAAGTTAAGCTCTTCCCCTCCGAATGATTTAACATAAATATGTCAAATACATATTAACTGGTGAGAGTAGTGGGTAGCTTTCTATCATTTTTTTAATAGGAGTTAACGTCCCGCTCCCAGCATTTTTAAAATAAATATTTTTCTTTTAACTTTTGATGTGTGTTTTTCAAAGTCTTTTTTCCCGAAAGACGATGTATGTAAAAATATTTTACCAGAAAACATTTCTATTAGTAAAAAGAAAAGTTTTATTTGATTATTTGTTTTATAAACTCTACTTAAAACATGGGCATGAAGGGAACGTGTAACTCTTTTTTTAAATTATAGGAGTGGGAACCTACCGCCCCCCCCTCAAGAAAACAAAATGAGAGAGAGAGTCTAGACTTCACTCTCATTAGTATAAATATCTATTTAAACATATTTATTCGAAAATATTACAGTGAGAACTTAGCCCTATTTAAAAAATAGAGCAAATTAAGGTAAGTTGAAGCATTCTCGAACGGTTTTAATTTTCCGTTAACAAATGTCATTTTTTTTCCTCTTGCAATTTTTATCCGCTACCATATTTATCGTTGTTATTTTTACCTAAATTCAATATTAACAGACACGCAAATAACGTCATTCGAAAATAAATTAGATTTACACGATTTGAACGTGTTTCCCAACTAACTCCAGCTATATAGAGAACATATAAAAATGGTTTCATTCAAGTAAGATTAGAGGGTGACCACTAAAGAGAGGGGCCGACCAGATAATGTTTGAAACTGGTATTCCGCATCTGACAACAAAAACACTGACCCAAAATCGTGATAAGTGGCGAATTTTGTTGTTGTTGTTGTTGTTGTTGTTGTTTTGTTTTGTTTTTATGTGTATAACGAAGATTTGTAGAGTATGCGCATGCCAAGACAAGTAAGTCGTCTAAGATTAGTAAATAAAAGTTTGTTTAAATAGTTTAGTTTCTGATTTAAAAATGTTTTTGTTGAGTCAGCGCATGCGCTTTCGAAAGCATATGGCATGAGGATACAATTTAATATGCAGCCTTTAGAAAACAGTATCTAAAATGCAAGAAAGTAAGAAACAGAATGGAGCTCATTTTCTTCTATAGACACACACACACGCACATACATATATGTGTTTATATATATATATATATATATATATATATATATATATATATATATATATATATACTATTTTAAAATAAATATTAACAGACACTAGTGTTTCATGTTTACGTAATCATCAAGGTAGATGGTGATAATTACTGCTGGTCAGAAGATTCGAAGGCTAGCATCTTACATCAAGGACACAGAAATTGAAGAAAATTAACTCCCTATACATGCCATGTCGGCAGACATACATATTAGACAGTCAACGAGTATTTAATCACCGGAAGTCAGAATGTTGCATTCACGCTAAAGTTGGCCGTTTTTGTTCTTAATTTCCTGAAGAGGGCTCAACTCTAATTTCTAAAAAACGGCTTTATAACTCTAACATTTTCCGATTAAATATTAGCAATTATTGTTATGTCTACAGGCACTAGTGTTTATGCTTACGTAATCATCAGTGTAGGAAATGATAATTACTGTTGGTCGGGAGATTCGAACATCACATTGCCTATGTTTATACTTTCAGTTTTATTGCTATGTATATTGATAGTGAGCTATAAACTTTGTGTGATTATGAAAAACTTAAATACCTTTTATCTTAGGGAGAAGGTGTTTATTTAAATCGGTTTAGTTTATCGCTAATCGCCTGATACACCTCAACCGGGAAATGCCACTAGGAGTATTTAGACATTTTATTGTAAGTGAGAGTGAGCTCATGCTAATAGGTTGGCTTCTGCAACTGTTGTGATCATGAAAAGTCGATAATAAATCAGAAAACACTGTTTATTCATAAAATTGTGTCTTTTTTTTTATTTTCTTATTATTTGGTTCAATCTAGGGATCAGCATCCCACCATATTCCAGACATTTACCCGCTATTTCATATATTCCAATCGGGAGATCTTTTTTTTTATCCTAACCGTCCATTTAAGTGCAATTGTTTAAATATCTCTTGGACGTGGTTCACCGGATATATTTCCAGGTAGATTTTGAAATCTCATATGTTTAACGTAGCTGTGTTTTTAGAACAAGACTACGCACATGCTTTGCAAGAATATGACTTTTGTCAACTGGTTTGTATTTACAGAAATTCAGAATAGTATGTCACAGAAAGATGTATTCGAGGTTCCATTTAGTTAGGAATAGGTACATCCTCGTCACACCAAAGGAGCTCACTTTTTAGTATTGTTCAGTATGGAGTCTATATTCTTCTATTGTGGAGTTTGTTACAATTACTCTTTCTTTTTATTCAAAACCTGTTGTTTTTTTTGTTGTTTTTTTTTACACAGTGATCACCACTTATCAAGGCCCGGAAGCCACTCAGGAATAAGGGTTATTGCAAGTACATTATGTTAGTGTGGAGATTTGATGAAGTGCTTCCTTAAGGGGGCGGTTCATTAGAAATTTGTTAACGTTGGACTTGAAGACATCCAAGTTGTAGTCCGGTGGGAAGCAGGAAGACGGAACAGAGTTCCACAGGCGTGCAGTTCTAAGAAAGAAGCTTAGTTCATGGAATCCACGTTTTGATTTAGGCACAGATAAAGAGTGGGGGAAATTTTTCACATTGGATTCAGCTAGAGGGGTTTTTTTCGTGAAAGATTGGCGAGGGGGGGGGCAGAGATTGAAGTTCAGATGAGCACCTGCCATGGAAATAACGATAAAACTAGGATAGAGTCGCAACGTCTCTTCTGTTGGAGAGAGGTTGCAGGGTAGAGAAAAGGGCATCCCCCATTAAGCCACGAAGTCTATTTTGTACTTTGTCAAGACAGGATAGGCTGTTTTTAGCAGCTCCTGTCCAGATATGGTAACAGCATTCCATCCTTGGACGTACTTGGCTTTTATATAGATAGAGAATTGCATCAGTAGTGAGATATCTTCTGGAGCGGTAGAAGGATCCCACCATCTTTCCAGCGACCTTGGCAACAGACTTAATGTACGTGTTCCATTTTAGATCAGGAGTAAAGGTCAAACCCAGAAGCTTGTCAAAACACGGGGCCTCACCCAGACGAGAGCCATCCATCACAATTGATGCCAGATGGGGAACAGAGCGTTGATGATGTAAGGATAGGAGTTTGGTTTTAGATGCATTAAAGGTAACCAGCCACGTCTTCCCCCACTGAACCACGCGCTCGAGATCAGAGGAGAGAGAATCAGAGAGAACTTTGTCATTTTCAGCCTTTGATGTGTTTCCGTAGATGGTCGTGTCATCAGCATAGATGTCAACGAATAATTTAAGTGTGTTTAGGGAGATCATTGATGTAGATCAGAAAGAGAGTTGGGCCCAGGATTGACCCCTGAGGGACTCCAGCATTTATACTGCATGCCTCCGATTTTTGTCCATCTACCACTACTCTTATGAGCCTATCGGAGAGAAATGATTTAATGATTGAGAAAACATTTCCAGTTATACCGTAGCTGGAAATCTTGTGAAGTAGACCCTTATGCCATACCTTGTCGAAGGCCTTTGATATGTCAAGAGCAATTGCCCTAGAAAGGAAGCCTTTGTCAAGAGATTCACTGTTTGCAGCATTCGTATTTCAATTGTGGTGAACACGACATCCATAAGTTCGTCAAATTCAAGAACGAAAACTTTTTTCTTTCGATCCTATCTTTTGATGTTGGAATGTTTTTTTTTCTTTGTAGATTTTGCATACTTCATATATTAAAATCCAAGACAGCTTTAAGTTCTCGTTGTATTTTCGCAATTAACATTTTTCTAAGTTTTATTTTTTTTCGAAAATCCAACATTCAGTTATATTGATGTTATGTTGCATCCGATATAAGTCTATAAAATAAATTCGGATCACTTTATGCACAATTAATTCCGATTTCGCGTTGCCAGTGTTGTGGACGACATAATTCCGGGATACGTTGGTCAGAATTAGTGCGAGTTCCTCGTCGCCAATGTTGTAACTTTAAGGATCGATAGTAAATAACATGGTGGTATATTTACAGAAAGGTGTGTTTACAGAAGTATAGAATAATAAGTTACGGTTAGAAACTGTGCCGCAATCTCTTCTGTATATAGTGACTAGAAGAGTTCATTTAGTTAGAGAAATCTATTACGCCATAACACAAACCACACCTGATCTTATGTCTACTTTCCTGGTAAAAAAAATGTGTGCGTGTGTATGTTCATGTTCATATAAATAATAATGGTCTATTTTTCTCACTATTTAGTTCGTTAGATCTTTTTTCACATCGTTGCCACAATTTACTCTTCCTACCGCTCTTCATGTTATATCAAATCTCACACCTTCATATAATTTATGGTAACCCGAGCAGAAACCAGCTTCAACAATGTACGTTTTGTGCGCACCCACAAAACGTAATGTTCTTTACGATAAAATAATAATAATAATAATAATAATAATAATAATAATAATAATACTGCCAGCGAGAAATCAATGGTAATAGGCTGTTGCAAGGACGCAAATTTATTTGCAAATGCTATCGAAGGGGATGGAGAGAGCTGGACGTCTGGGGAGACTTGTTGTCACTCAGCTTCCAGAGAACGCCACAAGTTTCCAATCAGATCTTTGATAACTTGTGTGAAAGCTTCATATGAGCCAATAGTAATAATAATAATAATAATAATAATAATAATAATAATAATAATAATAATATATAAACGGCTGCATATCTGTCTGTCTGTCTATCTGTCTGTCTGTTAGTCTGTCTCCATATTTTCAAACTCTATATTCCCCGAAACTAAAAGTCATAGAGCGACGCTAGGGGCCTCAAATGATTGAATTTTTTATGGGCCGTTCTTTTATGGGTCTTTAGTCGGTTAAAATAGTTTTTAAAGAGTCAAAATTGTGTCAAACTTGAAAAAATCGTAATACATTTTGTACGATCATTTTAGTTTACTTTTAATTTCTTATTTTTAATCAGTTTATATGGGTGTCATGTTGGTACAGTGGAAACGTCTTCAGCATTGAATACTTCGGTTTCGATTTTAGCTGATGTAAATTTTTATTACTTTTGAAATCACAACTCTATATATACAATATATACGAAATCTGGACAAATCACAGATCATAGAAACCACAAAATCCTTTGGGATATGTACAAACGGATAAACCTATCCAAGAACGTAGTCCGGAAATCATAATAATTAACGAGAAGGAAAGGAACTGCCCAATTGTAGATTTTGTTGTGTTCTAGCAGACCACAAGGTGAAGCTTAAGGAGACGAAAAATAAAATTTAAAAAAAACGGAGCGGAACTTTCCAGAGAACTGAAAGGAATATGGACCATGAAGAAAATTATAATTGTAGAAGCACTAGGAAAAATCCTCAATAACTTGGAAAAAATACTATGGGAAATCGCAATTAAGGGAAAGACTGATAAAACAGCTGAAAGTTTCAGGAAAACTCTTGAATGTGGAAATTAATCCACATGATCTACAAACGTTAACCGATCATATGGAAACTTCAACACCAAAAACAAAGAACTTCACATGGAACCAAGAAAACTGAAATCGCACAATTTTTTAATTAACTACCGCCCCCCTATCAAAATAATTGTAGCTTCGGTATCGACGAGCACTACACCAAATAGTCATGAATGATAAGAGAGGATGGAAAGACTGGGGAGTTAGAGAGCACTAACCAGACGCCCACTGTATAAGTGCGAAGAAGATTGGGACCTTGGAGAGGCTTTTTGCCATCACACTTCCAGTGACCACCAATAGTCATTGTCAATGAGAGATCAATGGAAAACGGCTGTTGCGATAACACACATCCCTTGCCAAAGAATTGGAGAGTATCGGAAATCTGGGGAAACTTGTTGTCATCCAGAATCCAGGGAGCACCACCGATTGTTGTCAGTAAGTAATCTCTGATGTTAACCTGTGTAAGAACACATGGTGAGAGCAAATAATAATAATAATAATAACAATAATAATAATAATAATAATAATAATAAAAAATAATAATAATGATAATAATAAAAATAAAAATAATAATAATAATAATAATAAAAATAATAAAAATAATAATAATAATAATAATAATAATAATAATGATAATAATAAAAATAAAAATAATAATAATAATAATAATAAAAATAATAAAAATAATAATAATAATAATAATAATAATAATAATAAAAATAATAATAATAATGATAATAATAAAAATAAAAATAATAATAATAATAATAATAAAAATAATAAAAATAATAATAATAATAATAATAATAATAATAATAATAATAATAATAATAATAATGGCGATTCGATATATGTCTATTTGAAATCTGATCTATATTATTAATTATATTATTATAATTGAATTGTACCAAATTCCAATAATCAATGAAGAGAGAGAGATAAAATATCTGCTTTGTTTTCAGATAATTTACCCTCCAGACATTACACCCTCTTTTGAGGTGTGTATTATTTGTTCTAAGGTAATGCTATCATTTTCCAGGGGGATTACATTCGCCTCTTTTGGAAGAAGTAGTGTGTAATCTGTTCTGTTGCAATAAGTCTTTTTGTCCAAGCAGTACATCCTCTTTTAGGGTAGCGTATTTTTGTTCTGTTGCCATCAATTCCAAGATCCCAGGCATTACTACCTCATTTTAAAGGGGCAGTTTATTATATGTTCTGTGGCCATGATACCATATTCCTAAGATTACATCCTACTCTTTGGGAACAGAGAATAATATAGTACCTGTCCTGTTGTCATGAGACTGTGCGCCCAGATACAACCATCCTTCGTTTGGAATAGTTTCTTCTATGTTGCTATTAGACTATACTCCTAGGCATGACCATTTTTTTTAATTCAATTTTCACCCCAAACAAGGCAAGTGCCACTTTGAAGTAGGGGGCTACTATCGGGGACATAATTTTCGGGGGCATTATGAAGGGAGATGAGTAGAAAGGTGTTTGTTCACATTACACTTGAACTTCTGCAGCTCAGTACAGTTGGGAAAGTAGTATCCCGGAAGGGAGTTCCAAAGACTTGCAGTTCTGGGGAAGAAACTATTGGAGTTAAGGGCTTTCTTACATGGGACAGAGGTTGAAGCCTAGATGACAGTTCAGGACCTATCAGGTTGGCGACTCTCTTTTGAACCCTGTCCAGGAGTGAGAGACAAGCAGCAGATGCAACAGCCCAAATGTGACGACAGTACTCCATACATGGGCGAATTGTAGCCTTATAGAAGTGCAGGGTACTTTCAGGCGTAAGTAATTTTCTGGCACGGTAGAGAGAACCCACCTTTACATTTGAAGGTTCCTATTTACTTTGCCTTCCCACAAGGACAGAGTTAGACACCAATAAAAAATATTGTCTCAGTTGTGAAGTATTTCTCCTCCACTAACCGAGAAAAGAAAATTGAAGTGTAGTAACTGAATAAATATTACACTTTGAGATATTTAGGCACAAGGCCAACTCAAAAAGATGATGAGGTTGGTTGGTCCATCTCGTCTCTATTGGAAATTTTAAAAGATTTCTCTCTCGACCAGCATCTTTTATCATGGTTACACTTTTAAATTTGTATTTATGTGTGTGGGGGGGGAGGGGGTGTTCCTACTTAAACCCAATTTTAAAACATTGTTTATTTATATCAAAAAATACAAAAAAGATAACAAAGGCCAAGAAATCTTTATGGTGTTTACATTTTAGGGTTAATGTACTTCAAAAGCAAATTATCCAAATCGGCTGTTCAGTATTAAACGCTTCATTACATTGTATATATATATATATATATATATATATATATATATATATATATATATATATATATATATATACTAGTAACAAAAATATGCAACTGAAGGGTAAAATGTTATTTCTAGTAAAAATAACAATTAAATAAAGAAATATTTTTACTGAATTCCTTCAAAGATCTCGAGTTGCAGCTCATTAAAAACTACAATCCAGCCTAGCTATCAACAAGGGTTTTTTAGGTTCGTCATAAACCACGAAAATACCGTACCCGTAATTCGTACCGAAGCGGTTTTAACTGGCTTACTCTGAATGCGGGAGTTTCATTAGAATATCAAACTTACAATCCGCCCCCAGCCGCTTGTATATCCCTATCAAGGAAGATGACAACGTTAGTTTCTACAGTTCTTTGCAGAAAAGTGTCAGCGTCCTTCTATATTCAGCGCCTGGTTTGTCTAAATGATGACCCATGTGGTATTGACTAGGCTCAACGTAGCTTCACTTCAGTGATCTAACGAGTACCGTTGTGTAAACGTGATTATGCCGTATGTTACGAAAAACGAAGGTGAACGTATGTATAAAGATATTTAACGGTTATTATTTTTGCAAATATTAAGGAAATGCAATAAAAAAAATGATATTTCTCGGAGAGAAATATATTTGTTTGAAGTGGCTGAGTGGCCTTGGATACTATGTCGTGGCGTCGGTGTATCTTTCGTCGTCTTTGCCAGGCTGCTATACCGATCTGTATTTATGGCTTACACAAGCCAATCATATTCTTCTGAAGAGAAACCCAGATGTATTGATATTGATTACGTCATATTTATAAAGGAAATGTTCAATCTATCTGAGTGTCTTTGTGTCCAGCTTAAAGTTCCCAGCTACACAAGATACACCCACAATGCTGATGCATTCTTTCTCACTATTTCCTCGGATTAAATATAGGCATATTTTGTTTTAATTTTTTATTTGGGAGAGGGGGTAACAGCCACAGAGGTACTAAAAAGGGTCTACATTTAGATCAATTTTTAATGACATTATGCATATGGCGTTTTTTTTTCCAGTAATCAGAGAAAGCCGAAGAAGGATTGATAGAAAGAGAGAGAGAAAGAAAGAGATGGGGTGATAGGGAAAGAAGGAAATAAAGGGAACAAGGAGATAGAAAAATATAGATAGAAATAGGATAAATAGTCCTCTAGATAGATATAAATGTTTTAAAAGAAAGATGTTATACAAATTTTATATCTTTTATTTTGTTATTCATGCCCGTTGGTCAATGTCGAGTAACCATGCTATTTGTAATGTTGATACCGACGATAAGTGGGTGGCGCCATATTACTCTTCCTCTGCGGTTTGGAGGTTTTGAGCTGCGCTCTGCAACTGATACTGTGCTACCGGCATTTGTTTACTCGTTCCACGCGTCAGCAGCTCTCGCGTCATATTATTTGAACTGACTTCTCTGGCAGAGAGTCTTAACATAATTGACACTCACCTATTATTCTTATTTTAAACTAATTCTTCAATACCTAAACTCTTATCTGCGTTGATAAGCGAACAATGTTGCGTTGAAGTCAAATTCCTGAAAAACTTCAACAAAACTCTGTTTCGGCAACGATATTATCAGGTTTATTGTATCACAAGGGTTCGGGCTTCGTTTCTGCCTTTTAAATCGCTGCAAACAAACTATTGGCGAGTTCCGCTCGCTTGCCTCGCCACCCCGCATTCATTGATGCAGTCCAACGAGTTCGCATCAATCTCGAGCCAGTTGATATTGCAAAGAATGCCACTTTCAAGTGGTTTTCCGATGAGGATGGAAATATTTGGTAAATAATATGGTTCTTATTTAGAATTCAATTTGATAAAAAATAATACAGAAAATTCTTTGTATACGTACCCGTAACGAACGATTTCATATTCCAAAAATCACGTATTTTCTTCTTTTTAGTATAAAAATCTAAATTTACGATTTTAGCAATTAACAATTTGGAGCAAACATTGATATTCTCTTATTTAAAAATTTAATGATTTTAAATACAAACAAAATCTAAGTAGTCGGATTAAGTTGTTACCTTGGAATTTTAACACTTTTCGAAACAACACGTCGGCTCCCAGATCGCTCGTCATAAAATTTGATTTTATTTTTAAAATAATATTTCATAAATTTACGTGATTTTTCGAATATGACATCTTCCATGATGTGACAGTGAGGGGGTCGTCACGATAGTGCATCAGTGTTGAGGCTCAATAACAAAAGAAATTAAATATAAACATAACAAACGTAACAACGTATATATATATATATATATATATATATATATATATATATATATATATATATATATATATATATATATATATACTAGCAAAGATACCCGCGCATCGAACAGGACTTTTCTACACACTTAGGTACGCGATTTGTGGGCAGCTTTCCAGTAAGTGGATGTTGTAAGAGGGAAGTAAATTTCAACTCGATGCTTAAATCTTATCCAACACATTGAATACTGAAAACATACCACAATCAGATCATATCAGTTTTTCATCATATCCTTTTGTAGAACTTTTCATTGAAGACTCTCGTGGTAAACTACATTTCTGCTTCTTTGATTTGGAGCCAGAATGTAGAGTTTTTCTGAACTTCCTGTCCGGCTGATGGAGACGTAGAGCATACCGTGACTGAAGCAGTCTGATGTCAGGTCTACGCCAATGGTTTTGAACGTCTGACCTTGTCTTTTATTTATGCTCATTGTAAAACACACCTACACAGGAAACATTTCCAGATAGTAGAATTACAACAACGCCACAACATCTCCCAGGGTCCAGGAGTTCATACCATGCAAACGGTAAATTTGCGATGGGTTTGATTATCAGATTTGGTATCAGAAGAAAAAAATCGGTTTCTGTCAAAAAACGAAAATAAATGTCTTTTTTTATCATAAAAATAATTATTTGTCCAATCATGAGAAAGTGAAAGGAGGTCTTGGGTCATTCTTTTGGCTCGTTTGGACTTTTTTGGTGTTTTTTAGTAAATGCACAGGCGGCCATCTTGCTTACCAAACTGTAGTGATTACGTTGGATACTAAATGTCTTCAAATATGAAAACTACTCGTTTGCGCAAGAACTAAATGCAATATTCGTTTTCAGCGTCCCCCAAAATCTATAAAAGTCGACAATTCAAAGGTGAATGCCGAGGGGTCGGTAAACTAAAAAAAATACCGATTTATGGTAATAATTATACCACAGCGATGTATGTGATATCATATATGGTAAAAAATTATATTTTATATTAAATCTATATAATTATAAAACTCAAATGACCTTGTAACGGGTATTGTAACCCAACATCCTATTTACGACTTCCGGTTGAGTATGCGTGCATAAACATAAACCCATAACAGCGTAAACAAATAAACATAAATCGCTATTTTTGCAGAATTTGACCTGCGCACTAAAATATTAACGCTATTATTTAGAAATTATTATTTAACATGGGAAGGCTGGGGATGTTTTGCAACTATTCTGTATTACAACTATACTGTCACAATTTTCTTACAAATAAATCAACTTTAACCCGTTGACAACGTATTGTTTTACTATGTACGTTTTCAGCATCCCAATTATTTTTTTTCGCGTTTAAATTATCCAAATAAAAAATTGTTAATACTTTCTGCATTTTTTTACATCGTTCATTTCCGTATTATGTTTAAGTTATTTCAACGCAATTTTCTTACAAAAAAATCTACATTAACCCGTTGACAACCATAGGAGCATTTTACAACGTATTGTTTTACTGTGTACGTTTGCAGCGTCCTAATTGTTTGTTTTTTTTCTTCGCGTTTAAGTTAAAAGATATATCAAAATTTGAATTTAACTTTAAGTATTATGCTATCTTTTCGGTGCACATTTACCTATAAGTATGGCAAACAAACCACTTATAGTTCAATGGCTGTATTTTTTTAATCAAAATAAACAATTATAAATAGAACGATGAATTATATCGGCGTAAAACTACTAAATACAGTGGAAAAAAACGGATAACTCAACAATAACAAATAAAAAAGGTTTGTGCTTATGCAGAGAGTGATCCAGATGTAACTCAGTCCACGCCTGGCTTTCTCCGGGACATGACGTCAACAGCCGGAGTAAGCCTAGCGTCGCCGAGAAAATTAAGCCGTCTGACGAAACATAAAGCTGAACCAATGACAATGTAGCGTGATGGTTTTCAACGCGATGCGCGTTTGCGCGAGTTGAAAATTCAAAGCAGCAGACGACAATTTGGAAGAGGAAGAAAAGAAAATAAATTAGTAAAAAAAAGCACACCATTTCGTACTTTAACGTCAGAAAAAAAACAAAAAAAAACATGAATTTTACAGCCCTAAGTGGGCAGCTGGAAACACCAACTAAAGTCCTCGACTTTTGTCAAGAAAAAAATTACTGGCACGAACGAAAACTTGTGCCTCGTGTGGACAAGGAAAGGTAAGCGATGGCTATACCTGGAGGTGTCAGGCTACCACATGCCGAACCTTTATATCATCCAGACTGGTACTTTATTTTATTTTATTTTATTTTATTTATTTATTTATTTTTTTTTTTTGCCAAGTCTAGGCCTACAATTGCCATTGTGGGCGTTTGAGCGAGCAACACAGAAAGACCTCCAGCGAATGCGAGATACGATTTACGCACACACACCATTAATAAAACAACGGTCTGAGAAAACAACAACAATATCTGTTTTAATATGAAAAAAAAAAAGAAAAAAATCTATCCCACCAAGTTTTGTTTCAATTTTTCTAGTTTTCAGGTTTTTCCTTGAGAAAAAAAATAAAAAAAATAAAAATAAAAAAATAAAAATAACACCCCAAAAAACAATTTTTTTTTTTTCAATTTTTCTTGAAAAAAAAACTTTACAAAAGAAAAGTGTTTATTTGACTTAACTTTGAACCTTTTCTCGAACAAAAAAATCGGTCAATGTCAAGTTTTTTTCCAACTCCTCAAAAAAAATTTCTAAAGGTTTTCGGTGGTGCTGAAAATGAATATCACATTTAAATTTGGGGCAGCTTAGTAGTTTTCATGATATGAAGAATTTTCTTTCAAAAAGTGAATCACTTTCCTATATAAATTTAACGTAAAATGAGCACCCACCTTCTGGTCACGTAGTAATTTCTTCATATCAAAACAAATTTAACTGATATTCGTTTTCAGCATCTCCGAAAACCGGCGCTATGTTTTTGTTTTTTATGCTGTCAGTAAGTTTACAAAAACATACCTTTTTTTTTTCATTATACAACTTGCATAGTTGTTAACGGGTGCTTCAGCAGTTAAATATTTCACAAAAATTGTTTACGTTAGGGGGCTGTGGAGCCCCCTAATGTAAACAGAATTTATGTGAAATATTAAACGATTCTGCTTTAATGGTTTAATGGTTAATGTCGGCACGTTACTTACGGAAAAACGGTTAATTAACGTACAGAAGCACCTGTTAAAAACTATACAAGTTCTAAAATTGAATACCCACCTAAAAAAGCCGCTTATGTAAGCTTACTGGCGGCATTATTAGCGTCCTCACTTATAAAAAAGGAACGAATCTCTTAGTTAAAAAAAAAACAGCGCCGGTTTTCCAGTGTGCTAAAAACGAAAATCACAGTTAAATCTGATTTATGATATGAAGAAATTATTACGTCAAATTTATATAGGACAGTGATTCCCCACTTTTTGAAAAAGTAATTTCTTCATATCATGCCGCAGATATAAATGTGATATTCGTTTTCAGCACCACAAGAGAGACGTTGCGAGCCTTTGTTTTATCATTATTTCCATGGCAGGTGCTCATCTGAGCTCTAATCCCTGGTCTCCCCTCGCCGATCTTTCACGAAAACCACCCGTCTAGCTGAAACCACTCTCAAAAATTTTCCCCACTCTTTATCTGTGCCAAAACCAAAACGTAGATTCGATGAACAAAGCTTCTTTCTTAGAAGTGCACACCTGTGGAACTCTGTTCCGACTGCCTGTTTCCCACCTGACTACAACCAGGATGTCTTCAAGTCCAACATAAACAAATTCCTGATGAACCGCCCCCTTATGTAGACACTTTATCAAATCTCAACGTTAACGTAGCGTTCACGCAATAACTCTCATCTCCGAGTGGCTTCCGGGCCTTGATAATTGGTTACCACCTTGTAAAAAAAAAAAAACACCGAAAACCTATAAAAGTCGTCATTTTAAAGATTTTGAGAAGTTGGAAAGAAACTTGACATTGACCAAAAAATCTTTAACATTATTTATCTAAAAAATATATGGTGCTAACGCAGAGAGTGATCCTCGCTATATTTTAAATCGTATGTTCACGTTTAATTAAAGCTGTATATGTTTTTTTTATTCAATTGTAAGGTTAAAGTACAGAATATGTACAAAACACCCTCCCCTCCCCATGTTAAGAATTGCTTTTTAAATAATAACGTTATTACTCTCTGCATGAGTACCAAATATATATATATATATATATATATATATATATATATATATATAGCAAAAACCAAACAAAACAAAAATATTATTATAAAAGTTTTCTTTACAGTTAATAAAATTTAAAATTTAAGTTAGGTTTTCTTTTCTTGTTATGCTTTCATCGGCGACGATCGGCTTGATTTCCTCAGCGACGCTCGGTTTACTCCGGCTGTTGGCGTCATGTTCCGCAGAAAACCGGGTGGACTCTGAGTTCACTCTCTGCATGAGTATTAAAAGATTACTTAAAAATTAAGAATAAGCGAAAGAAAATTACCTCCGAATAAAAGATAAAAATAATAATTCAACTTAGAAGAATATTTCGAAATGAAAACAAATCTATTATAGAAAATATTTAATAACGTGCTCAAAGAATTAAACTATCACAGTTATTCCCCTTGGTTTTCTGGTTTGAAAATTAAAATGTTTCAGATTTACGATAATAAGTAAATTTAAGTTAAATAAAATATAAATTGAAATGAAAATAAACTAAATAATTACATTTTAAATAGTACAGTATTAACGAGGCTATTATGTCGAATAAGTAATATAATCGAGCTAATTATTTAAAATGATTTAATGTAATGTGATATGCTAATAACCATAACTCAGTCGATGTATATGTGATGTGAAGAATGCTATATCTAGAAGTTACACATAAAAATAAATGTCTGCTTTGACAGAAGTATCCTATAATCGGCATTAATATTTCTTGACCAGGAGAGGTGTACACACACTATAGACACTTTATATTTCTTTGGTCATAGGGAGTTGTACACAGAGACAAACACACATACAAACGCTATTACTTTATATATATATATATATATATATATATATATATATATATATATATATACTAGCAAAAGTACTCGTCGTTGATTGGGTTCAAAAACAGTCTACAGAAAATGGACTCTGATTTATGAAAGTATGATAGGTTATGAAAAGGAAGGGTTGTAATGAGATAGCTTCGAATTTGGAGGTATCAAAACCAAAGCAAAATATGATGAAAGTAAAAAATAAATTGATAAACCCCATAATTTATTATACCATACCTGTTAACACTGAAACACTTATCACAATATTCTGTGGATCTATATTAAAAAAACCTTGTTAAACCGTGTTACATATTTCCATTCTATGGAGGTCAGGCGCGAACGAACACCCCATAATTTTATTATACCATATTTCCTCAAACTGAAACATAATTATCAAAGTATACTTACGCAGATAGATATGAAAAGACTTTATTAAAGTTTTGCCTATTTCCTTTCTATTGAGACCAGGCGCGAACGCAGACCCCACAATTTTATTATACCATCCCTATTTAAGTTAAAACATACTTATCAAAGTATTATTATGTACATCTATATCAAAAACACTTGTAAACGTTTTTTTTTTAATTTATAATTTTTTTATTTCCATACTTTGTGGACCAGGCGCGTACGCAGACCCCACAATTTTAATGAATCATCATTATGCCAGATCAAACATACCCATTCGTGTGTCTCGATACATCTTCTATCGTTACATGGGTTCAGTTTTCTATAATAGTCAACAATCCTGTAGAAAAGTGCCTAGCTGAAGGGGAAGATATTAATGTTTTTAGCCAATTTTTCGATATTTGTCGTATGAAAGGTCGAAATTTAAAACGATACTGATCTTGGTAGAATCCGTCGCCTTTATTAAAAGTTTAAGGCAGACATGCAAACAGACATACATACATACATTTATATATTGGTACTAAAACTTTTCGACCCAAACTGATGAAAAAGCTTGCCCTATCTCTGAATACCCTTTATGTAAAATTTAAAATATTTAGACCAGAAATTGTCTGAGTAATTTGGAAGAGATCGCAGAGATCAATTTTTTTTAACTTTGGCCCTTATTATGACCCCTTAAAATTTATTGTTTTGGGCTCAAATCAAGTTATTAAGTTAGATCCATGTCCAAGGAACCTATATCTAAAATTTCAAGTGAGTAGACCCAAAATTTTCGGAGTAGTTTGGTAGAGTTCTCAAAGGTCAAATCGTTCAACTTTGACCCCTTAATCGCCAAATTTCTAGCCAAAAACCGATCACAAGGATTTTCCCAAATCTCAGTACCCTGTATATCAAATTTCGAGTCTGTATACTAAAAATTGACAGAGTTATTGCGTAGGGAAATGTACACAGACACACAAACACACACACAAACACGCACACACACACTTTTATAGATATATAGATTTATGTATGCATATATATATATATATATATATATATATATATATATATATATATATATATATATGTTTTAAAAAATTTGCCTACCAAACTCCGCTGTCAGTTTTGGGTTTGCAGCCATGAAAATTAATATATAGGTTATTCGAACCCATGCAAAACTTTATATTCGGGTTTTAGCCAGAGGAAAATCTGTGCAAAAATGTGAAAATTAAAAAAATGAAATTTGCCAGGTGAAGGTTGAACGACGGCATTACGAATATGCTTGCAGAGCGTAATAACTATTGTTTCATGTTTTACATTTTTAGCCTGGCAGCAAACATATCTTTATGGCTCAGGCATTTATGTCAAAGGATAAAGTAAATCGTAAACTGAACGTTTTAGTTTCGATTCTCAGTTATGGCGCATGATTCATTTTTTTTTTTTTTACCATTTTAAATCATTACTATATATTGAATTTAATCTATAATATAAATCTCAACTGACTGTTTAAATGTATGATTGTATGTATGTTTGTATGTGTCACAAAATTATGGTTTATGGTTTAATTTGTTGCTGGCTATCTTGCTCTTGCTTGTTGCTGGATCTCAACATTTTGAACCGAGAGAGAGACTTAGCTGTCGTACAAAGCTAAGACTCTGTAACATCATCCTTGTATAGATACTCCCTCAGGCATTTGGGCTCATGGATTTTAAATGTCTGAGGGAGTGGCACTCGTCTGATAAGACGTTGCAATCATCATTTGTCACAAATCTTTCGACAAAGGCGACGGATTTTCACGAGATCAGTATCATTTTGAAGTGAGGCCCTTGGGACGACAAATATGGAAAAAAAATGGCTAAAGACATTAATTACTTCACCCTCAACTGGGCACTTTTCTACAATGAGGGTTCGCTTTTTGTGCCGATATTTTCGAAAGTCATCGCCTCTTTTCGATTATCTATCCTTAATTTAAACCTACTTCACTTACGGTTTGGTGATGGGCGCAACAGCTAACGCGTCACGTTTTTTTTCTTTTGCACTTCTTTTTCCTTCTTTGCGGTAGAAGTTCGAGTCTGCTTGCCCACAACCATTTTTTTGCGCTTGCAATTTTCCTTTTTGTTTTTTTGTTTTTGTTTTTTGTTTTTTGGGTTTTTTTTTTTTTTTGCTTAACCAACACCCTTAAATTCACCTCCATTTTCTTTTCCGCTTTCGCGTCACGAGTTTGAGCCTACCTGCCTACTACAATTTTTTTTTTTTTTGTTGCTCAACTCACAACTCCAAACTCCCGGGCACCCAGGCTAATCTTTTTTTTTTTTTTTTTTTCACAGTGGTCACCACTTATCAAGGCCCGGAAGCCACTCAGGGATAAGGGTTATTGCAAGTACATTACGTTAGTGTGGAGATTTGATGAAGTGTTTACTTAAGGGGGCGGTTCATTAGGAATTTGTTAACGTTGGACTTGAAGACATCCAAGTTGTAGTCAGGTGGGAAGCAGGAAGACGGAACAGAGTTCAACAGGCGTGCAGTTCTAAGAAAGAAGCTTTGTTCATGGAATCCACGTTTTGATTTAGGCACAGATAAAGAGTGGGGAAAATTTTTCACAGTGGATTCGGCTAGACGGGTGTTTTTCGTGAAAGATTGGCGAGGGGGGACCAAAGATTGGAGCTCAGACGAGCACCTGTCATGGAAATAACGATAAATTGTGGGAGAGAGGTTGCAAGGTAGAGAAAAGAGCATCCCCCACTAAGCCACGAAGTCTATTTTGTACTCTGTCAAGGCAGGATACGCTGTTTTTAGCAGATCCTGCCCAGATATGGCAGCAGTATTCCATCTTTGGACGTACTTGGCCTTTATATAGATAGAGAATTGCATCAGTAGTGAGATATCTTCTGGAGCGGTAGAAGGGTCCCACCATCTTTCCAGCGACCCTGGCAACAGACTTTATGTACGTGTTCCATTTCAGATCAGGAGTAAAGGTCAAAACACGGGGCCTCTCCCAGACGAGAGCCATCCATCCCAATTGATGCCAGATGGGGAACAGAGCGTTGATGATGTAAGGATAGGAGTTTGGTTTTAGATGCATTAAAGGTAACCAGCCACGTCGTCCCCCACTGAACCACACGCTCGAGATCAGAGGAGAGAGAGTCAGAGAGAACTTTGTCATTTGCAGCCTTTGATGTGTTGCCGTAGATGGTCGTGTCGTCAGCATAGATGTCAACGAATGATCTAAGTATGTGTTTAGGGAGGTCATTGATGTAGATCAGAAAGAGAGTTGGGCCCAGGATTGACCCTTGAGGGACTCCAGCATTAATACTGCAGGCCTCTGATTTTTGTCCATCGACCACTACTCTTATGAGCTTATCGGAGAGAAATGATTTAATGATTGAGAAAACATTTCCAGTTATACCGTAGCTGGAGATCTTGTGAAGTAGACTCTTATGCCATACCTTGTCGAAGGCCTTTGATATGTCAAGAGTAATTGCCATAGAAAGGAAGCCTTTGTCAAGAGATTCACTAATCCTGTGAGATATAACCGTCAGCACATCTGCGGTAGATCTTGCAGAGCGGAAACCATATTGTGTGTCACTAAGAAGGTTATTCCTGCTGAGGTGGTTGACTATTTCTCTATTTAATATGGATTCCAGCAACTTACTCATAACACACAGGAGACTTATTGGTCTGTACTGAGAGGGAGATGACTTATCACCTGAATTCTTAAATACAGGGAAAACTGATGAGGTCTTCCAGGGAGTCGGAAAGCACTTCTCCTTAAGGCAGCGCTTAAATAGTTTCGTAAGTATGGGAGCAAGTTCTGGTTGAAGCTTTTTTAACACTATATTGGGATGCCGTCAGGGCCAGTTGCTTTACTGGAATCAAGGTTCTTGATTAGCTTGGTGACCTCATGCACAGATATTTGTATGTTACCTAGCGTGTTCTGTGTAATAGGAGGAAATCTGTCTGTTTAAATGTATGTATGTATGTATGTAGTATGTATGTATGTATGCCTAAAACCTTTGGCAGAGGCGACGGATTTTCACGAGATCGGTATCGTTTTGAAGCCGAAGTTTCGGATTACAAATATTGAAAAATCGACCCAAAACATTAATTTCTTCACCCTAAACTCGGCCATTTTGTACAAGGAGGGGATCGATTTTTTCGCCGACATTTTAGCAAGTAATCGTCACCGTTGCATTGACTTCGGTTAATTTCGACGCTCTTGATCCGGTCACATCATGGAGACATCGGCTAAGACGTCAGATTTTTCTTTACTTTCTTTTCTGCCTTCTCGTCACGGGTTCGAGCCTTCCTGCCTACTACCACTTTTTTTGTGCTCAAAACACACATCTAAACACCCGGGCAACGCCTGGCATCCAGGCTAGTATAATAATAAATACGAAATCTTCATTAATCAAAATATCATATTAAAGCATATTTTATGACCGGGCAATGTCGGGCGGCCTGCTAGTATACATATAAATACATACAGGGTGAGCAAAAAAAAAAAAAAAAAAGCTAAATGGAGACCATCTAGAACATATGCGGTAGAACGGAGGAAAAAAGGCCAAAGACCCTAGTGTTTTGATGTGATGTTTTGAATATAATAAACTAGTTATGACCAAAGTTTCATTTCATTCGGACAAAACACTAAGTAACGTGGCCTAATTAGAGTTGGACCCGTTTTGGGGGGTTCACCCTGTATATATATATATATATATATATATATATATATATATATATATATATATATATATATATATACATATTAATGCACATATGTGCATACACATATATATATATTAACTTTTTTAGCAAAGCAGTTACTACTTATCAAGACCCAAAAGCCACATGAGGACAATGATTAAAGAGTTTGTAAGATGAACGCTGAGATGATCATTAATGGTAGAAATTCGTATGATTTGATTATTTAAGAGTGCATCTCAATAAGAACTTGTTTACGTTGGAATTGGAAACGATCATGTTATATTTACCTGGGAATCAACCCCGTGGTATTATATTCCACAAATAGAACAGTTCTAGGAAATAATCTTTGTTCATGGAATCTTATATTAACATAGGAACAGAGTTTTTTTCTAATCGTTTTACTCTGTGAAATACATTGCAACGAAATTGCTTCTCTGTAGCCTACAACATCTTCTGTCATACTCAAATCCAATGTTATTAAATATCTGTTAGAAATACTAGCGCATTACACTATTTATTATATCTCGGCCAGACAACGCTGGGGGTTACTGCTTACTAACAAATAAATAAGGTTCATAAGCGTATCTGTAATGTGGTTGGACCCACCCTTTCTCCTTCTATACAACCTCTTTCTTACGGACGTGATGTTGCTAATCTCGGTCTATTCCATAAATCCTATTATGGCATGTGTTCTTCTGATTCTTTGGTGCCCTTGTTTAACAGGTTGTTCTCGTGCACTTCATCAATTCGCTGTTCAGGTACTTTGTTGTAATAGATCTTTCTGAACTCTGACAACCCCGAGAAGAAACAAAATTACACCCCTTCACTAGAAAGGTTCTTAGATACCGGAAAGCCTTCGACTCTATTAGTTTCTTCTCTCGAACTGCTAGACTTTGGAATTCCCTTTTTTGCCCTTTTGAGATAAGGTTTCATAATTTGTGCATTCATTATTTTTTGCAGTGCGTTATCCTCATCTTTATGGTTGTTGTTGTTGTTGTTGTTGTTGTTGTTGTTGTTGTTGTTGTTGTTGTTGTTGTTGTTGTTGTTGTTTCACCACGTTTCGGTCAACTCATCCTCTGGCCTTCTTCAGATGATTAACGGCGACGGGGTAGGAATGCTGATTGTTGTTATTTATTCCCAGTAATTATTGCCTTCCATAGTTGTCTCACCACGTTTTGGTTCACTAATTCTTTGGCATGTTTTATGTAGTATTGAAACCGCTCAACACCTCTATCTACTGCGCAACGGGTCATGGATGCACAAATTTGGAATTCCTTCCCTGTTTTCTGCTTCACTTACTATACCAACACGCAGAAATTGAAATTTAATGTGAACAGAAATCTTGTTGCTCAACTCCCTGCATAGTGTTGCTGTAGACATGATTCCAAATAGTAGCACTTGGCGTCTTAGTGGCCTTTTTGACATGATTAAAGAGTGAAAAAAAAAATAACTGCATTCCAAAAACTGCGCGCTTGGAAAACTTTATACGTGCTATTTTCCTCCGCGCGTTTGAAAACTAAGATTATTAAGTATCGTCTGTATTTGCATTGATCATCTTTACTTCGTTTTAGCTGTTTGCATCAGGTGGCTTTATGTATTTTCTAAGGCAAATCCCATTAAAAGGAAATCTTCTTGCATTTGATAAAACGATACCATTCGTATGAAATAAAAGGTATCGACATTTCCGTTGAGAGGCGCCTTTGTTTTCATTTTTTTTTTTATAACATGTTAGATGCGTTGAGTCATCCTTCATGTAATCAATTGTAATGGCATTAATTTTAAGAGTGGGGATCACTTTTTGTTTGTCTTATTTTTTTTTTTTTTTTGTCCTTTGTTTTGACCTTTGAAGAATTAATCAGATGGTCAAAAAAAATGGTTTGGCTATATTGTCCTTCGAGGTTTAGAAAGGTTTTGCTGATATTAACAATATCAGGAAATTAAATCTACATGAAACTAGCAGGGAAACTCGACATTGTCCGGCGTTAATAAAGGTCAACATATATATTGTCATCCAAATCGGCCATTTTTCAATCAAATCGATTGATTGCCTGGTATAGTCGGGAACCAATGCGATGCACTTGGGAGAAGCTTTACATGCCTTCTCACAATGACTTAGTCCATAATATATCATAGTGTACATTGCACTGTAGAAGAACCTACTGTTTATTTTATACGCTGTTGTTTTCTGCTTGTGCGGTGATAAAATTTCTCAAATGCACATTTGATGTTAGATTGTATAAGGGTGTTAACTTTTGTCAAAATAAGACTGGTACTACTTTAATCCGATTTCTCGATTCTCGATTTTCGTTACAGTACGATTTTCGTCACATTACGATGAATAGAAATATCTAAGAACACTCTCAACACTCGTAATTGTCTGTATTTTTGAGATGAGGTGTTTTCATTGATTGAGATTGTCGGACTGACCTCCTCATCTTGTTTGTTAACGTCACAACGTTTAGGCCGTTTTGCCCTCCGGCCTTCATCAGGTGTTTTGTATCGAACTGGGGAACCGTTTGTTAGGAGTCTCGAATCCAACCAAAGGTGCTGAGTTCAATCCTGAACGAAGGCAGTGAAAAAGTAACATTCAAAACAGAGAATCAGCAACTATGTCTCAGAGCCTAACTGGAGTCCGAACACGGTACCCTCGTAATAATAATAAAGGGTTGGGTTTGAGACTCCTAACAAACGGTTCACCAGTTCGATACAAAACACCTGATGAAGGCCGGAGGGCAAAACTGCCTAAACGTTGTGACGTTAACAAACAAGATGAGGAAGTCAGTCCGACACTCTCAACACTTTCAAAGAAAAATTAGTCCAGTCGTTTCAGGGTTCATTTGGAAAGATCACATACAGAGTAAAATACTTTACTTTAATATATAAATAGATCACATATTACAGATATATACAAGAATACTTAAAATTTACTGAGCATTAATAAAATCGTTCAAACACATCATTCAAATATACACATACATAAGTATTGGAAATCACTCGAGACCGTGTGTGAAACCACTTGTAAGAAGCCAACGAGAACGAAAGATAATGATTGCAAAGACAGGAGATTCCTATTGACCCTATTCTTGAAAATACCTAGGCTATCGGTAAGAAGAAAATAGCCAACAGGAAGAGAGTTCTACCAACTCGCAGATTTTGGCTACTGGAATAGGAAGCTGTATTATGTGCGTGTGTTTTGGTTAATAATGCTTATCTGCGAATAATTCAGTTGATAGTGGTGAATCAATAGTAACCGTATTATTATAGAAAACAAATAACAAAGCAAAGTCATTTACAGGTAGTTGCAATTCAGTGTTTTGTTTATTAAACTAGAAAAGTATCCTGCTATTAATGGAAAAATAAGTTGCGCAAAAACTATAATCTCGCCAACCATGTACGATGCACAAACATGCTCTTGATCTACTTGTATGAGTTCCATTAAAATATGCGTCGGGTTTGGGTTAGAGATATGTTTAAGCTATAAAAGAGATCCAGAACAAATGCTACCGTGAAACGCATCGCGGAATAGTGGATAGCTTTCTCGGTAAGTTTACGTCGAAGCAGAAATGTAGAGGAAGCTATGTATTTTATTCAAATGCTCAATGATATGAATGGATTCCTATCTCGTGAGTTAATAGTATACGTTTTTTTGTTTTGTTTTGTTTTGTTTTTTTACTGCAACTAGTATTTTTTTTTTCTGTTTTGTGCAGTACCGTTCTTTTTTCTACAAAGGATCCTACAATTCATTAATTGTGGATGATATAATTCAGTTAGTAATCGTTGTTTGGCCGCGAAGAAAGCACTACATTAAATAAGTTATACCGTGGGGCTGCCTCCGCCGCCGGTGGCCTCTTCAAATTATAAGGGTTATTATTTGTTTAGTTATTTGTCTGCCTTTGTTGCTTTGCGTTTGTTGCAAACATATTTGGGGCATTAATGGCGATTAGTAGGGTCTTTTTGGTTTGCGTCTCGCGAAATCTCGTGAGGTCCGTGAAAGCACGAGTTTAATTTGGCGAACTCTATAATTACGAGATTCGAAATACCACCAGCCCTATACTGTTCAGGGGCCCCGGTGCTTTTGGTTCGACTTGCCCCGGGCGGTAAATTGCGATCATGCCACCAGTCGCCCCACAAGCCAGCTAATGGACCCACACAAACCGGTGCACATATACAGACCTATCACGTTAACGAGGCTACACATACGCAAAGAAAAATATCCTTTCGTTCCTCCTCCTACTCTCTTTCTCTAGCAACCCCCTCCTCTACATCTCTCGATTTATTTTTCTCGCCCAGACATACACGTGAATTAGTAACTTACACAGATAACCCAATATATACTCCCATTCGCTCACATACGCATTAATCAATGTGTTAAACAGAACGGCGCCGACTATGAGATCGGCAGGCGGAATTCTAATCCATTAAATCTATTACACTAGTAAGTTTGGAAAAAGTGTGAAATAGTAAAAAGGAGTATATTGATAGATTATCTCCCTTGTATTTAAAAAAAAGAAAGAATATATCCCCTTGACTATTTTATTAATAAAATCCCTCTTTTTTTTTCTTTTCTTTTTTTTTTTCTTTTTTTTTCTAAAATAATTGAATTTGACTGGACAAGTTTTTTTTATTGTAAACCAATTACAATGCACTTTCTTGGGCCAGGATAAAAACGAAAACCCAGTTTTCATTCTCCTTTTGAAATAGTCTTAGTTTGCACAATGCATTTACCTGGCTCTCTATTGTGACATTAAAAATAAACTTCTTTCATAAATTGTCATATTTAAACGGACATATTGCATACACATATTTTTAGATAAGTTCGCCTTTTAAATAAGATTTAAACACATTTTCTCTACAAGATATTTCTTCCAATTCATATATTGCTATTTATCGGGATTTTCCGGTAGTTAACGTAAAACGCCGAAAGGTGCCGAACGGTGCCGAAAAGTGGAGAAAGGTGCCGAAACGCTGGTTCAATGAAATTGTAACAGCCAACGTAAATTTAAACATTTATATGCTATACTTGGTTTATTTTATTAAAAACCTTAATATTTATCTTAATTTGAAAAAAAAAATCATAAAAATAGAATATATATATAAAACATTTTTAAAATTGTTTGCTATCAGTTGTTTGTAATTCCAAAAATAAATATTTATTGATAAAATTGCTTTGCAATTTTATGAATAAATATTTATTCTTTTTAACTTGATTTGAATTTAAATTTTCAAATAATTATTCATTGTATTTACCTTGTAACAACAAAAAGAATATTGTTTGCATTTTTCAATTAATTTTCATTTAATAACAGAAATAATATATTTTACGTTGACAAAAGAATTGGCCAGAGTTTGCGAGAAAAAAAAAACACGTAACTTCTGTTCGACACCTTCCGGCGTTTTACGTAAACTTCCCGGAAATTCCGACGAGAGCACGATTCTTATTCTGCAATAAGTACCCATATATTATGAGTCTCTGGCTTGTGTATCATTTCTTTTATTATGTCTTAATTTGAGTTGACAATCCCCACATTGTAAACGGGAAATGAAAATCTACTGCAGAATATTCGCTCGGTTATGGGGAAAAGATTTTGTCTTCAATGAATTATCCTTACAGATTATGAATAAAGGAAAACCATAGAGAGAGGGGAAAATACACAAATCTTATATAATCATATATCTCTAAAATGCCACTGTTCGCCCGTGTATGGAATATTGTTGCTACAGATGAGTTGGACAAGGTACAAACAAATAATTTCTAACCTAAACGGTCTCGGAGTGTCTGCCAAGCTTGATGCTCTGTCGCATCGCCATAGAGTTTCACCCCGGTTTTCGTTTAATAAGTACTCCTGAGTGATTAGATGGACATTATGCACTTGTACCCACTAAACGAAAATACTCATCAAATTGAAAAATCTCACCCCGTCACTTGTAGAGATTCCTAGATTCAAGATTTTCTACTCTGGGAGCTTATTCTCTCAAGTCGATTGTTTTTGGAATTCCATCCTTGCTCTCTATTTTCTCGATAATACCGCCATGCAAAAATGTAAATGTAATGTGAACAAGCATCTTGTTGAACAAGTTTTATTCCTTACACATCAGTGGCTATATGCCTTTTGGGGTGAATAATGGTTTATATATACCTATAGCTATTTTATTATTATTATTATTATTATATATATATATATATATATATATATATATATATATATATATAGTGAAAGTTTCTGTCTGTGTGTCTGTCTGTGTACATTTCCCTACACAATATCTCTGACAATTTTCAGTCTACAGACTCGAAATTTGATATACAGGGTACTGAGATTTAGTAAAATCTTTGTAATCGGTTTTCGGACAGAAATTTAGCTATTAAGGGGTCAAAATTCAACGATTTAACCTTTGAGAACTCTATCAAACTCCTCCGCTAATTTTGGGTTTAAACACTTGAAATTTTAGATATAGGTTCCTTGGACATGGATCTAACTTACTAACTTGATTTGAGCCCAAAACAATAAATGTTAAGGGGTTATCATAAGGGTCAAAGTTAAAATAAAAAGTGACCGCTGCCTGCAGTCTCTACCAAATTATTCAGACAATTTCTGGTCTAAACATTTGAAATTTTACATAAAGGGTATTCAGAGATAGGGCAAGCTTTTTAATCGGTTTGGGTCGAAAATTTGAGCTACCAATATATAAATGTATGTATGTATGTTTGCATGTCTACCTAAAACTTTCGACAGAGGCGACGGATTTTCACGTGATCGGTATCGTTTTTCGGGTGACGAATATCGAAAAATTGGCTAAAACACTAATTCCTTCACCTTCAACTGGGCACTTTTCTACAAGGAGGAATCGCTTTTTGCGCCGATATTTTCGAAAGTCATCGCCTCTTTTCGATTGACTAGCCTTAATTTAAATCTTTGCCACTTTCGGTTCGGCGATGGACGCAACAGTAAAGACATCACGCTTTTGACTTCTTTTCCTTCCTCGCGGTACGGGTTCGATCCTACCTACCTACTACCACTTTTTTGGGGGAGGGGTGCTCAACATACACCTCCAAACACCCAGGCAACGCCGAGCTGAAATGCTTGTATATATATATATATATATATATATATATATATATATATATATATATATATATATATATATATAAGAAACTTAGTGTGTCTCTGTGTGTGAGTTCGTCGCCTACAGACTCGAAAACTGCTGGGGCGATTTTTTTTTACATTTCACACAAATGTACTTTATGAGCCTCGCAGTGTTCTTAGATTGGTTTCGTATCGGGATCTCTTCGATAAATATCGATAATCGATAATCGAAAAAATCCGATTAAGAAGGAGTAAACGATTTTGACTAAAGTTAACGTCTTACACATCCTAAGTGCATTTGAAAAGTTTTATTACTGCACAAGCAGAAAGTCCCGGCATATAAAATCAACAGGTTCTTTGATATTACAGGGGCGATTTCATCGATTTCGATGACAATAAAATATGAGAGGATAGAACATTCGTTAATTCTCATTCAATCACGAGCAACGTCGTGTTTCCTTGCTAGTATAAGATGGTTGCAACCTCTTGTCAAACGTGTGCCACTCCCTCAGTCACTGAAAGTCCATATGCCCGAAGATGACTTTTTTAGTCCTGCCAGCGAATTCATACGCTCAAGCAGACGTAACACTGAAGAAGGTCATTGGTATACATACATATATATATACATACACGCATACATACACATGCACACATATACATATATATATATATAAACATACACACATATATACATATATACATATAAATATACACAATATATAATACACATACATACATATATATAGACACATGCATACACATATACATACATATACATACACATATATACACACATATATACAAATACATACACAAATACACATATATATACACATACATATACGTACACATATATGCATATATACATACATATACATATACCTACATATACATACACATACATATAATTGCATTTATACACATACATATATATGCATATATATACATACATATATATACATACGCACACCAACATATATATACATATATATACATATATACACACATAAACTTATATACACATACATATATGCATACATATACACATAGATATACATACGTATACATATATGTGTACATATAAACATACATACATACATACATACATATAATGATGGCAGATCAATTATTACATGCTCCCACCATTTCAGGCCTACACGCGTCACATTTCCATCGCCACAGGACTATTTTTATAGACAAATGTCTGAGGGAGTATCCGTACAAAAATGATGTCGCAGAGTTTTAGCTTTGTACGGCAGCTAAGTCTCTCTATCGGTTCAAAATGTCGAGATCCAGCAACAAACAAGAGCAAGATAGCCAGCAACAAGTCAAACTGTAGAACAGCTTAATGCGGGTATTGGTCATCCGCTTTATGTTTTTTTTTTTAATCGAGGATTTGCTTCTCCTAGAGGGGGGTTCTTTCACCAAGACTTACCGAAGCCCTCTCCACCCCACATACACATGGAAATAAACACATACACGCACACATTCATGCATACATACAGATGCACGAAAATATACTTACGCATGTACACACACACACATGCACACATGCCAACAGGAACATTCACACATACACGCATACATATACGCATGTACATACATGCATAAACACACGTACACATACACGTGCATGTAGAATATACATGAAGCAGCATTCATGACGACGATGATAAAAAATAATTGAAACTTTTATATCTGTATCATTAATTGCTAGATGAAAGATAATGTTTCTAAATTGCAACAAAATGTACATTGCATAAAATAAATCCGAGGTAATTTTTTATTCAATTTAAATTAAATTTTTATACCTTACTTTGTAAAATTTATAAAAGTGCATTTTGAAGATAAATAAATTTCAAATTGAATCTTGTACCTTTATTATTAAAGCCTATAGTAAAAACATTTTCTTCAACAATTTTCATGCCTTGGATGAAATGCTTTTCTAACTTGTATCTTATCTTTTTACGATTATATTTTAAAACTCTCCTTCTCTCTATTTCAGTTTGTATTTCTCCTCCCACCAAAACTCATTTTTGCAACACCCTCTTTGTATTATTTTAAGTCTGAATATTTTCTCTGTTTCAGTTTGTATTTCTTCTCACACCACAACTCATTTTTGCAACCCCCTTTTTGTATTATTACAGGTCTGAATATTCTCTCTGTTTGATTTTGTATTTCTCCTCTCACCACAACTCATTTTTGCAACCCCTTCTTTGTAATACAGGTCTGAATAATGAGAAAATTTGAATTTTTTTTAACAAAAACTTTAAAATAACTTTTTTTTAGATTAAATTTTTTAAACTTCTTTCAGAATAGAAAATCTTCAAAATTTAATAGGGAACATATTTCATATAGGTTTCATTTACACATATACAGTACATTCACTGCAATTACTGGCTTCAGTAGTTGTTGTTGTCTCACCACGTTCGGGGCCCGTGGCGCAGTTGATAGAGACGTTGAATCTCTAAGGTTCCAGGTGAGACTTGTCTGAAGATAGCGGTTTCAATCCTACCCAAAGTCGGCCAGAGGCTTACTTGGGCAACGCGTGGTGAGACGACAACAACTACAGGAGGCAGTAATTGCAGTGAATGCAGTCAGGAGATTCAGAGTTCCTAACCGTCGCAGTTACCACCTGACGAAGACCAGAGGAATAGTTGGCCGAAACGTCGTAAAACAACTAATTAAAGATGAAGATAGTTGTTCGCAATAAATAAAAACAATTAATAAATAATACTCATCTCAATGAATTCCAATTAAATAATATATAGATAGATAAGTTAATTACACATTTTGACTACTTTTTAATTGTTTCTGACCCCAGTTAATCATCATAAACAAGTACGAGAAATTAGTTGGAACTAGTTGCTAAATATGTGTTTACAATTTAATGCTGTAGAAACTGGTCCATACACTAGATAGAGCAGTGTAATCCTTTTTAAATGGTATAAGTTACATCTGCTGTTGCTTATTACTTTAAATACGACAGGTGTGTGTACGCTCGGTGGAGATAGATTTCTCAGTTTTTTGTTTCAATATTTCAATATATAAAAAACAAGTGAGAGAAATTGAAGGGAAAAAAGAGATACAACTTTTAATATTAATATTTTACAGACAATTTTTACATCCTCTGTTTTGTTTCTTATAATCTCGGGCAACGCCGGGTAGCCCTGCTTGTCAAAAATCAAGAAAGGGGAAAGATTGGATTCTGTCCATAGGTGACAATCACCATATGTATAAGTATGTTCATGTATTTATACGTATACAGGTGTGTTTCTGTGTGTATCTATGTCTGTCTGTGCACGTGTGTGTGTGTGTGTGTGTGTGTGTGTGTGTGTGTGTGTGTGTGTGTGTGTGTGTGTGTGTGTGCGTGTGCGTGTAGGATTTAATATCTTAATTTTCGCTTCGTATTAAAATTTTTAACATAAATAATTTCGTAGACACGATACATTGTTTAAATAAAATTTAAGAAGTTTTAAACCTAGAAGTTTATTTCCGGTCCATTCAATTTATGGGTCAATTTGTCTGTCTTGACACGTTAATAGTTTTGTGGTGGCAATTGCGTAAGGTTTTCCGTTTTCTCTTTCCCCTCACCTCTCTCTCTCTCGTTTTTTTTTCTTTTTCCCGTCTATTTCCCACCTCCAAATTTCCCTTCTCTTCTCTTTTTTTTATTTTTTCTCACCCTAAAAAATTTCCACTTCTTCCGCACCTCCTTTTTCGTTCTCTCTCCCCTTTTTAATAAATACAAAAGCAGTTGTAATTTTGTACGATTATTGCAGTCGGGCGCTAAATCCCAGCTAACACTTCTCATTTGATAAGGCCTTTTCGGGTTGAAATAAATTTGTAATGAGATTGGTTTGTTGTTTCTTTTTCTTTTAAATTATATGTGTGTGTGAGAGAGAGAGAGAGAGAGAGAGAGAGAGAGAGAGAGAGAGGCCTTTGTTTTTAATTTGTCAATGGAACAAGTGTCTGTGTGTGTAATGTATTGCTCCATCAGCTGCTTCGTTGAACCGTCACCGGTGCCATCTGTCGTGTTTATCGACGCCTCGACGAGGGCGTCAGGCAACGTTTTGCATCCTGGTACCAGCCGGGACGGTTGTTGTCGCGCCAAAACAGCTTCGGACGAAATGTTGACAGAGGCGTTTCGAAATACCGGTACCATTTGTGAGACGAATGAACAAAACAAAAGAAGAAACTTTTCCAAATGCTGAACTCCCCACCCTTCATCGTTCGCCGCTCTGACGCCACGGCTAGAGATCACCATACTTGTTATTGTGGACCGATACAATGGCCGGTTTATTTGTATACGACGACCTTTTTCAAACGATAAACAACAGTCTCGCCCTTCCATGTTTGGAATCGGGTCGTTTTTTTTCGAGGAGCGATGGTTGGAGAAAGTGCAAGCGAAAATCGGTGGGCTGCGTCGGATTCATATATTTATTAGTCGTTTCTTTCTTTTTATTTTTCGGAAAACACTGTCCCATTTTTCGATTCCTTTTGTTTTTATTCCAAACTATATATGTGTGTGTGTGTGTGTGTGTGTGTGTGTGTGTGTGTGTGTGTGTGTGTGTGTGTGTGTGTGTGTGTGTGTTGGTATCTTTATGCAGCATTTTTTCATTCAAGCAAACATTGTTGAACATATCGTAGGACTTTATTCTTTTTTTTTATCTTGTCGATTTTTCGTAAAATCTTTTATATATGGAAGTCGTAGATATTAATAAAAGTTTTATAATAATCACGAGCGTTTTCGATTCGACTACGAATTATCTTTTGGTGGAATTGATCCGGTGAAACTGCACTTGAGTAATAAGTGAAAAGCAGAAAAGTCAAATTCTCAATAAATTGTAGATTGGTGGCGGATTTAAAAAAAAAAAAACTATAAAAGTCGATTAAAATTCGGTTCAAAACTAAGTCGATATACGTATGCTAATGTCGATGACATCCTTATTTTACTTTAAAAAAATAATGGAGAGATATACAAATTGAAAGACCTTTTTCCATAAAATCCAATTCTTAATTTCACAGTAGAATTAAATGATGACAGAAAACTCTCATTGCGTTCTTAACGACACTTTCAAGAATTCCTTTAACACTTTCGTATACAAAAACAAAACAACCAGCATAATTCCCAGCCTCCTGAACTTTGACAATGTTACAAGATAGCTATAATTCAAAATTTATTAAATCACGCAAAACTAATATTATCTATTAATTTTATTTTTTGCAGACTATTATCCTCATCTTTTCTTAGTTGTTTCACGACGTTTCGGCCAACTATTCCTTTGGCCCATGGCGCAGTTGATAGAGAAGTTGAATCTCTACAGTTCCAGGTGAGAATTGTCTGAAGATAGCGGTTTCAATCCTACCCAAAGCCGGTCAGAGGCTTACTTAGTCAAAACGTGGTGAGACAACAACTATGGAAGGCAGTAATTGCAGTGGATGCAGTCAGGAGATTCAGAGTTCCTATCCCGTCACGGTCATCGCCTGACGAAGGCCAGAGGAATAGTTGACCGAAACGTTTTGAAACAACTAAGAAAAGATGAGGATAATAGTCCACAAAAAATAAAATTATTAAATAATACTCATCTCAATAATGAATTACATTTAAATAATATATAATATTATCTACTATAAAGGCATTACTTGCCGAAATAAAAAATATATATAACAAGTAGTCATTAATAATCACTTTCCAACTACATCATTGATGAACAAATAAAACTAATTCAAGAAACACTAACAATAATATTAGTCGGCACCATAATGTTAATTTTATTAATATATTTTAGCAGAATCAAATGCAACCAAATTTTTGAGTTGAAGAAGAGGCAATCGAACGCATCGTTCATAGATACTTAACTCATGTCGATAGCAACTGTAGAATTAAATTTATTATTTATTATAAGAAGTTTAGAACTAAAAACCTCGTTGGTAGAAACAACTCCTCTTCGGCTATAAAAATATTTGAGCAAACCAATAATGTATATAAGTTCAAATGCCGTCTAGAAGAATGTAACGCCCATGATAATAATGCAACTACAGTGTAACTCGGATATAAGAGACTTCTTCTCCCGTCCCTACAGCTCTCTTATATCCGGGTTACACTTAGATTCAGGGTTCTTATATCCGGGTTACACTGTACATTAACACAGACTCTAATTTGGGACCAGAGAAAATCTCTCTTATATCCGTTTTTGTTATATTTTGGTCTCTTATATCTGGGTTATACTGTACATATATCCGATATACAAAAACAGTGTCCCGCCAGCTAACTATGCATTTGACCAGCTTAGTGCCATATAGCAATAGTACATGACTGTCCCTCCTCCAACCTTAGACAAATCCTTAAATAAACAATAATATTGTTCATCATGAAATTAATCCCAAAAAGTGAAAAATTCTCGAGGTAATTGGCATTACAACGCAGCACCCTACCATAAATAACATCGCATTCGAGACAAGTACCAGCATATTAAAAATGTCTAACGAAGCACGGAATTGTCGTATGTTGCTGGTACTGACTCACAGACCTTTTAGATTTCAGAGCTCAGATTTTTAATCGACTTAGTTTTTAACCAACTTCTTTTTTTAACCTGCCACCACTGCCTACAATTTATCGAGAATTTTATTTTCGAACTTTCTACCTTTCACTTTTTACTGCAGTTCACTTTCACCGCATGAATTCCGCCAATTCTAATTGAAGATGGTTCGTATATGAATCGAAAGCGCTCGTGATTCTTATGGAACTTTTATTAATATCTTCGATTTTCATATATAGAAGGTTATATGAAAAATCGAAAAATACAAAAACAATAATAAAGCAAAGTACCTTTGTTATATTCAATAATATAAATATATATATGTGTGTGTGTGTGTGTGTGTGTGTGTGTGTGTGTGTGTGTGTGTGTGTGTGTGTGTGTGTGTGTGTGTTATTGAATACAAAAAAGGTACTTTTAATTTATGTGTATACTAGCGGTCGGACGGCCGGCTTTACCCGGTCGTAAAATATGCTTAAATATGAATTTAAATTTGTCCATATATATATATATATATATATATATATATATATATATATATATATATATATATATATATATATATATATATATAACTAGTAAATAAATGAGTTTTATATATATAGCTAGTTGAAGCGAGAAAGATCTCTCTCTCTCTCTTTCTCTCTCTCTCTCTTACACACACACACACACATATAATTTAAAAGAAAAAGAAACCACCAACCGATCTCATAATAAATTTATTTCAACCCGAAAAGGCCTTATCAAATGAGAAGCGTTAGCTGGGATTTAGCGTCCGACTGCAATAATCTCAAACTCTATTTCTCTGAAACTAAAAGTTGCGGAGCGGCGCAGGGGCCTCAAATGATTTAATTTTTTATGTACTGTTCTTTTATGGGTTTTTAGCCGGTTTAAATAGTTTTTAAAAAAATGGGTCCAAATTAAAAAAATCATTATACATTTTGTACATTTATCTTAGTTTCTTTTTAATTTTTAATTTTAATCAGTTCATATGCTACGTTACCAGCTTTGAATGCTATATTTTCGATTTTGGTTTCGATTCTAGCTGATAGCGCTCAAATACTTTTCTTTTCTTTTTTTTACTTTTGAAATCACGATTCTCTGTAATACTATATACGAAATCTGGACAAATTTAAATTCATATTTAAGCATATTTTACGACCCGTAAAGCCGGCCGTCCGACCGCTAGTATACACATAAATTAAAAATAAATCATAGACTTAAAAAAAATAGAAATTATATATTAAAATTTATTTTTATATTGTTATAATTAAGTATACAAAAATTAAAGGAGACTAGACAAATGAAAGGAGATCAATGGGTGAATGCCAACTTATGGGTAATCAAAGTGACTCGTGGGTTCGAGGAAACAATAATTTAAATTGTAAAGGAACGAAATGAGCGTTAATTTCTCAGATTGGTCGGTGCTATGTGAGATATGAGAGTTATTTCAAATTGGTGATTAGGTAGATTACGGGATTTAATTGAGTTTAAGTAATTTTAAGTTTAATGCATTTGTATTTTGCCTCATGTATTGGAAGATTAGTTCGCTTTTTGTATTAATCACGTTTTACTTTGAAGGGGCGCTATTATCCTAATAGCTTCAGAAATACATAGGCTATAAGACTTGGAGCCTGGGGTAAATGACTAAGATTTACCGATAATAGCTCAGTTGAGAAGGGAATGTTCTAAAATCTTTGTTTTTTATCTTGTTAAAGATATCTCTTGGTTACTATCTGTATTTATATGATTTAACGAAGGCGTGTGGTTAGAGATGCTTAGCTTAATTAAAGTGGAAGTAGATAAATTGTATGCGTATGTTTTGAGTGAAGATTGTCTATTATTGCTGGAATGGTGATTTCTATAATGGTTCTCGGTGGCGAGAGAATAAAGATAGTAATTGTTGTGGCTATCTATTGAGAGAACAGCAAGGAGAGGTGTGTTATCGGTATCCTATTATGGAAACTATTAAGCGAAAAGTTATTACTGTTCATGTTGTTAGTGTTGTTATCTGGTGGAGTAGATGGTACAATCAAAGGGGCTGGGTCAATAGTAGTTGATTGACGGGGATGGAGGTTGCGAATGGTTTGCAGTGCTTACTTGGTGAGCTTTAGTAGGTATCTCGATTACGGTGAAAGAATACACAACATTCCTATGGATGCACTTATTCCCGAGACGGCAATCCGCTTTGTTAGCAGTTACCATAATTATAGAGGTTTTAATTTTCTTTGAAATACGGACATTTTTATATACCTTATTTGATTATCCTATGGAGTAATAAATTCATGTAAAATATAATTTGAGTATATATATATATATATATATATATATATATATATATATATATATATATATATATATATATATATATAGTGCCGCACATGTAATTTTTCAAAAACTGCAAATTAAAGCTAAATTTAAAGTAACTATTTAAACAAGCAATACCTCATTTGATTCGCCTTTTATTCCTCTATAATTTTACCTATTCATATTTGACTTTTAGTTAAAATATTTTAGTGTTCATGTCAATTTAAAAAAAATAAATTAAAATTGAGAAGGCAAAAAGAAATTCCGCAGCAACAAATTCGCTTGAAACCAGCTTAAATTATCGCCCCTAAATCAGTTTAAAATATCCACCAACAGGCAACGAAGCATCTCTAATCGTAATTTTTCTTGTTCCAGGTTATACAAAGTAACATTTAGTTCATATACCACGACTTTCTCTTAGTGATCGTCAAGAGCTCATTAATCTCCACCTTTCTTGATTATTCAATCGAGAAATTTGCCGCAGATTGAAATGTGATGAGAAAACGGTACGAAAGACTGTGCAAAAGCACCAAAACGCCGGCAGTGTTCATGATGCTCCTAAATCTTGTCGTACTAGAGTTACTTCTAACAGGGAAGACAATGCTATCAAGATCCGCAGCCTAAGAAACAGATTTGAAATGGCTCCACAAATCCAACAACAATGCAATCTTGTTAAAAAGTGTTCTCTTTCTACTGTCAAGAACAGATTAAAGGAATTTAATTTGCGATGATATGTTGCAAGACGTAAGCCAATGATTTCTGTAAAGAACCGAAAGCACCATCTGGACTTCATCAGATGCAATGAAGATTATGAATTTTCATATTAATCAAAAGTGCGTTTTAGCGACGAAAGCAATTTCAGAAGGCTAGGCAGTGATGGTAGGCAATACGTCCGTCGGAGGAAAGACGACGAATTTGATCCTAAGTGTTCAGTTTCAACGCTGCAAGGTGGTGGAGGTTCAGTTTTGGTGTGGGGCATTATTAGTACCAATGGTCCAGGGCCTACAGTTCGCTTGGAAGGTCGAATTAATTCGATCAAGTACATTAATATGTTGAGTAAACATTTTCTACCCTACTTTTGTCGGAATTTGGATCATAATCCCGTCTTCATGTAGGATAATGATCCTATTCACACAGCTGGCAATGTCAAGAGGTTCCTGGAAGAGCATGATATTCCGTGTTTGGATTGGCCTGCACAATCTCCAGACCTCAACCCCATCGAAAACGTATGGCATTACATGAAGCAACAGCTACACAATGATAAAATTTCAAATTTTGAAGAACTTTGGACAAAAGTTAAAGAAAAGTGGGCTACACTTTCCCCAGAGTATTGCTGCAGTTCTAATTCAAGAAATCCCCAAAAGATTGCAGGCTATCAAATTGCAGAAGGGCTATGCTACCAAATATTAACTAGTTCATTGTGTTCCTGTTGTATTTGCATTGCATTAATGTCCTAAACTTACATTTAAATAACAATTTTCCATTGTGCGGACTTTCTTTTTGCCTCCTCAATTTGAAGTTATTTTTTGAATTGACATAAACACTAGAATATTTCAATTCAAATTCAAATTCAAAGTCAAAATGAACAGGTAAAATTATAGAAGAATAAAAGTCCAATCAAATGAGGTATAGGTTTTTAAAACAGTTGGATTAAATTTAGCTTAAATTTGCAGTTTTTTTTTTATCACATCGATTGATTGCCTGCTCTAGTTGGGGACCTAAATCCCGGCAGTGTACTGGAAGACAGCTTCACATGCCTCTCTGCAGTGAATTAGTCCACAATACATTGTAATCTACATTACACTGGAAATCTATTGTTGATTTTATAAAATTATCTGTAAATAATAGTTCAGACAAAATCCGAAAAAAAAATACCTTTACCCTGAACAAATTCCATGAAAGCGTTTTTATTTATTTTTTTTTTTTGTAGTATTACATGTCTGGAAACATACACTAAAGTTTACATGCTACAGACTGTTGCCTGAAATTGTAACCTTCCGTGAAAAGACAAGAAAAACCCTAAATGACTATTTCAGCATCCAGGAAAAGTATGAAGAAGCCAAGAAGAAAGCCATCATAGAGACTGCTGCCAAACTCATCAAGAGTGATATCACATCTATGATCCCATCTTCAACCGGTGAATATCCGAAGACTTCTTCATTTAAATGTCAGTCTGCCTCGGGTTTGCGGGGCTTACTTGAAAACCTATTCGTTAGAAAAGACATTCACAGGAAGGTCGCAAGCATTGATAAGGTTGCAGCTTGGGTTAGCAGTCCATCTCCATCTCCATCATCATTTCTCGATTTCTTTTATTGTTCATCATATTCGAAAGTTCAGTGATTCGAGGAAAACGTTGCCGCTTCTGTTGGCCAGGATATACTCGGTGGTACCATAGACATACTGGATACGGCACTGTTGTTCGCTGCGGACAACGTCGATCATAATATTATCACGTTAGATGAGAGGGGGCTTTCCACGGCATGGGGATAGTAGCTACTGTAACTCCAGAAAGGAAGGTCAGTCGGACTGTTCTTGAACAAAAGACTGCGGACTTGGAGATAGTTGAACAATGCAGAGTTGATATAAGGGAATACCATTTTGCAAAAGACGCGCCAAAACAAAAAATTCAAACCCTTGCAATTTCTCGCTGCCATTAACCATCGACTTGATGTATTGTGGAAGATGTCTTTATGCTTCAGATAGCCTACATGCATATTCTTCACTCTTGAGTATCTGTGCAATCTTGCTGATAAACACCGATCTGTTGCAGTTGTTACATTAGATCAGCCACTCTACTGGAAAGCGTTAGAAATTAAACACGATGTGCTTGAAAAGATGTTGTTCTGATGCTTGGGAGTTTCCACACATTGATGAATCTGATGGGTGCCATAGGAATGTTATTGGATGGGAGTGAAATCAAAGAGATATTGGGAACAATTTACGGTCAAAATGTTGTGCAACACATAAGGACTAGAAACGCAGTATAGTTTCTCCTCCTTGATAAGTGTCTTACACAAGTCATAGACAACGTACTTTGCAATCATCCTGGTATTGCAGACCTGTTGCAAGAACTTGCTCGGACACTGACAGAGGACAGTGACGAATTCGGTCATCGCTTCTACCTACCTTAGTGAAATTGTCCACTTCTTGTCCACTAAAAGAAATGTATTATCTGATCACTCTCGCACCAGTAAACTATGGCTGTATTACCAACAGATAAAAAGGAATTGGAAGGGAGCTTATTGATGCCGATCTTGCAGGATCCTGGCTGGTGCACCTTCATGCTGTAACCGAATGTTTGCTTGTTTTTGCAACTGTTGGACATGGGAACTATGTGAAGTCCGTCTACGTTTACTTTCAGCCAATGACAACTCTGAAATATATGCTGTCACTGTTCCATAGCTTTATAAATGGATTGCATGTTGTAAGGCGTACTGATA
>NC_136488.1:64137471-64262471 GCF_053919585.1 Euprymna scolopes | reverse complement strand
TTAAGCTTTATGAATATCAGTTTTCATAATCAAGCATGCATATATTTTTGGAAAATTATTAGGTTGCTGCAAAAATAATGTTTTTTAGCATTCAACTTCAAAAGATCATAACTCCTTTCACAATAAACTTTATTAATCGAAATAACAACCATTAGAATTGACACATTTTTGCCAAGAGAAACATGTTTATTTATCCCATTAGCATAGAAATCCGGAGTTCTGGAAGCGATGTAATCATCATATCGGCATCATCTCGGCTTTTGAAGCATTTTCGCGCAGGAAGTTTTCGAGATGCTTGAAAAAGTGTTAATCGGTGGGCGAGAGATCCAGTGAATATGGCGGATGAGGCAGAGTCTCGTTGCCGAATTCGTTCAACTTCTGCAGGGTCAGTTGAGCAACATGCGGGCGAGCGTTGTCATGGAGGAGAGTTGGTTCCTTCATATTGACCAATCTCGGGCACATACGTTGGAGCTTCTGGTGAATTTCGTCAATTTGTCGGCAATAATTTTTCGCCGTAATCATTTCGCCCAGATTCAAGAAGCTGTAATGGATGAGACTGGCTGCATACTACCAAACAATCATCATAACCTTTTATTGGTGCAATTTCGGCTTCGGGAAGTGTTGTGGAACTTCTCCAGCAGCCAACCACTGTGCCGAACGTCGCCGGTTGTCGTAGAGGATCCACTTCTCATCACACGTCACAATCCACTCGAGAAATGGATCGTTTTTGTTGCGCAGAAGGAAAAGGCCGATTTTATTATTATTATTATTATTATTATTATTATTATTATTATTATTATTATTATTATTATTATCGTTCAATTCATGCGGCACCCATTTATCCAACTTTTTTAACATCCCTATTTCCTTTAAATAGCGAACGACTGTTGAGTGGTCGATCCCGAGTTCAAGAGCAACTTGTTGTGTGGTTTTGCGAGGATCGGCTTCAATTAAGGCTTTCGAATGTTCGTTATCAACTGCAGTCGGCCGGCCGCGACCGTCTTCATCTTCGAATCTCTCATTACCATTGCGAATTTTTTGAACCACCGTTGTGCAACACGTTCGTTAGTGGTTCCTGAGCAAAACATATCATTGACATCACAAGCTGTCTCGGCAGCTTTTCGTATTAGTTTGAATTAAAACAAAAAAATCGTGCGAATTTGCATTTTGTCAATGCTGTCGAAAAGCCTGTAAAAAAATGAATGACGATATTGAAAACGGTAACGAATAACACGATTCGCCAGAGCGAAAACCGCGCTTCCAAATGATATATAACATGGTTATATGTATCAATGAATTAATTTAGAAATCATATATAAAAGTAACATATGTTAGAAAACGATATTATTTTTGCAACAGAATTAGTTCTTAGGACTTTTACCCGGTCATGGCTTACGAAACGAGAGCATGCTATACCCATGGTTCGAAAATTCGTGCAGATTCCTCGAGTTCGACACAAAGACTTCCAAATTTAACACGATACACGTGAAGAAGATCGGAGGTTACATCGACCATTGTGAATATAGCATATAAGGTGAAAATAATAATTCGAATAACCCAACAAATTATCAATCTCTATCGCAAAAATTAAAAAAACAGAGCTTCGTACTTTCTCATTTTCTCGTCTTTCGGAATAGTTTTGCTTTATTTTTAGTTTCTAAGCCGATTCCTCCGTTTTGTCAACTATTTTTTTATTAAATTTTTTTAACCATTTTAGTTCCTTCAAAGATTATTATTCTGAGGGGTGGCGATGGTGGTGATTTCGGGGTATGGGGAGGTTGTTCTACGAAACATTCGGCACGACAAAACTACTGACACAATTTCTTCGGGTGACAGCCGATCTTCGCCTAAATGAGCCAACTGAGGGTGTCGAGTTGCCGTCATTAGACCACCCTCGAAGGCGTAGCGCACGTTCGAACCCACCCACAAGACGGCGATTGCCGTCACCATCAATGTCGTCCATCAACGTTTTGCGTAAGGGGAGGGACATCTGTATGTTTATAGACGACAAAAAAGCTGAAGTATTATGCATATTTAATCACTTTTACGCATTCATTCTTGTTTTGTTTTCCTTTCATATATATATATATATATATATATATATATATATATATATATATATATATATATATATATATTAGCAAGCCTTCCGGCATTGCCTGGTATTAGAATTATTAGAATTATTTTTTAATTGACGTGAACACTACGATATTTCAATAAAAAGTTAAATATGAACAGAAATTTAAAATTACCTTTAATATAAATCTCACCTCTCTGTTTAAATGTATGTATGTATGTATGTATGTATGTATGTATGTATGCCTAAAATTTTCGACAAAGCGGCGGATTTTCACGGGATCGGTATCGTTTTGAAGATCGACAAGTATCGAAAAATTGGTTAAAAAAACATTAATTCATTCACCTTCAACTGGGCACTTTTCTATAGGGAAGGGTCACTTTTTTTCGCCGAATTTTCGAAAGCCATCCCCTCTTTCCGATTAACTAGCCTTAATTTAAACATGTGCCACATCCAGTTTGGCGGTGGGCGCAACGGCGAAGACGTCACTTTTTTGGGGGAGTCACGTTTTTTCCTTCTTCGCGATACGAGTTCGAGCCTGCCTGCTAACTACGACTTTTTTTTCTGCTCAACACACACCTCTAAACACCGGGGCGAAACCGGTACCGTCTGAAAGAGTGATGTCTTGGTCGAATAATATGTGAAAATTAGAAAAAATGATCAATTATTTCCTATAGAAATACACGTTCGTAACGAAGGAGGATAGCAAAAAATCGTTCCTTTATGACAATTAAGCTAAACACGCATGTGCGAAAAAGCGTTCTTTCTTTAATTAGTTTAAATAGAAAAAAAACGACGTTACTTCACACCAGACATTTTCTTTTCGATTTTTAAAGTTTAACTATTTAAACAGGGTTAGTGATGCCATTTTTTTTTCGTTCGCTTATTCTTTATTTTCCATCACGTTCGTTGTTTTTTTTTTTGTTTTTGTTTTTCTGATTTTTTAAACATGGTTATTTATGCCATTTGTTTTTGTTCGTTCATCATTTTATTGTTGTTTTGATTTACACGCTCACACACCTTACCAAAACCGGGCAACCCCGGATAACCCCGGCAGTAGAGGAATTAAATGTGAATCAAATGAGATATGGCTTGTTTAAACAGTTACATCCAGTTTAGCTTAAATTTGATGTTTTTGAAAAATGACAAGTGCGGTCTTTCTTTTTGGCGCGACTAATATATATATATATATATATATATATATATACATATATATATATATATATATATATATATATATATATATATATATATATATATTATAAAGCTGAATGTATGTATGTGTGTATGTGTGTGTGTGAGTGTCTGGTCACGAATAGGTTCCTATATGGTTGACTATTTTAAAAAACTGATTACATATAATGATAGAAGATGTATCGAGACACAGGAATGGGTATTTTGATCTGGCAGAACAGTGGTTCATTAAAAGTATTGAAATAAAAAATTTAAAAAAAAACGTTTACAAGATGTACATAATAATACTTTGATAAGTATGCTTTAACGTAAATAGGGATGGTATAATAAAATTGTGGGGTCTGCGTTCGCGCCTGGCCTCCATAGAATGGAAATAGGCACAAATTTTAATAAAGACTTTTCATATCTATCTGTGTAAGTATACTTTGATAATTATGTTTCAGTTTGAAGAAATATGGTATAATAAAATTATGGTGTGTTCGTTCGCACCTGACGTCCATAGAATTGAAATATGTCACAAAGTTTAACAAGGTTTTTTTAATATAGATCCACAGAATATTGTGATAAGTGATTCAGTGTGAACAGGTATGGTATAATGAATTATGGAGTTTATCTATTTTATTTTTACTTTCATCATATTTTGCTTTGGTTTTGATACCCCAAAATCCAACCCAAATCTACAACCCTTCCTTTTCATAACCTATCATACTTTCATAAATCAGAGTCCATTTTCGGTAGGCTGTTTTTGAACCCAGTTAACGACAAGTACTTTTGCTAGTATATATATATATATATATATATATATATATATATATATATATATATATATATATATATATGAGGTGCAGGTAACAAATCTTTATCACTAACGATTTAATTCTTCTTCAACCCTGGGAGAGAATTGTTTTCTTAGCAACCTCTCTGTGAACAGACAGAAAATAGATTGCTTAATGAAAAATTTCTATGAACCAAACATTTTTAACCGGCTTTATTCGGTTAGTTGTTATTCTTAAGCAAGTCGGATATCTGCATACAGCTCATGAAGATCGTGTCTCAGGAACTTCTGATCACAGCTGTCGATGTTAAAACCTGCGCGATGTTAATCCCGACACAGAGAGCAGCAAGTTTAAACGAATGCATTCGAAGTAGGGGAAGGTTTGACCCAAAACGCATAAAGGAATGGTTCTGAAGTAATGTTGCCATTTTCACGATGACTACGCATATTATCCTACTCAAGCGTAGCCTGTGTAAATAGAACACCGTTCTACTAAGGTCACGTGACCTGCTGACGTCATAGAAGAAAGTACGATGGCCACAGTTTCTCAAAGAAATTACCGAGGAATTCATAAAACTGCCTCAAAACAGACTGCATTTGGCGATCACGCATATTACCCTATTCGAACTATTGACTAGTGTCGACGTCATGACACAACATATGAAATGACAAACGCTGTATTATAATAAAATAAAATGTAAAAAAATCTCATTTAAAATATGTTTTAAAATCGATGCATTTTCAGATTAATGTATAAATTTTTATAAAATAAACTTTTCCGGGGAAAAAACAACCCCTTTAATTGCACGTGTCCAAATATGAAATAATTCTTTATCGCTCGTTAAAGAAAATGCAGTCACTTTTAGACCAATTTTATAAATTCCTTGGCAGTTTCTTTGAGAATTTTAACAGGAAATGACTATCCTCGTAATACTCGCTACGGTCTAATCGTTGTGCGACGTCAAGTGCACGTGAAAGTTGCAAACCTCCTTAAGTAAAAATGATGGTATGAAATTCATTGGATTCGAACGTGTCATATCTAGATTTCCGGTCCGAGCCACCGTGATCTACCTTCGATTGCGTAGTTACTGCCACGAAAAGTCGATTGTTTTGTCAAACTCGCGTGTTTGTTTTTCGAACGGAAATCTTTACGTTATTCGAGGCAGTAAATTGCTCTCTTTCCATTAGCCATGATCAGGTTTCATAATTGTATTCTTGTTAAACCCTGTATTGAGGATTGTAGTCTCGACCTCCAGAAATCTGTCATCTAGAACTGATTATACTTAGACATTTTATCCGTTGCGCAAAAGGTCTTTCATAAAAAATGGTTATTCGTCATCTCAAAAATTTCGAATTATCATCCCAAACGAAAATTGTGCAATGGCACCGAGAGAACTCGAACATGGTCCGTGGAATCGTCAGTATTCACCCCACGATCTGCAACACTAACTCGAGAGGTTGAATTAGTTATACACTCCCCGAAGACCGGAGCTTAAATCGGGACAGGAAGTTATCATATCCTAGAAATACCAGCGATGAGGAAATAAGTAATTATGTTGGTTTTATTTTTTCTTCATTATTTATCTTTCACTCTTTTTTTTCGCTGCATTCATGCAGACGTTGTTTCTATTATAAAAGCAAAGATCCCAAATTAATACAAGATACCCTAACGAGCTGACATATATATTAATATACAAGGTCTTAAGCCGGCTTATGAATAGAATGAATTCTCCTGTGACAGATCGTTTAATCCGAGCTCAGATTACCACAGGATTAAACTGAAAACGTATATTAATTCATTAGCAATGTTTTATATATATATATATATATATATATATATATATATATATATATATATATATATATATATATGTGCGTGTGCGTGTGCGTGTGTCTTTATATGTGTGTGCGTGTGCTCGTGCGTTTGTATGTGGAATAGATAGACAGACGGACATGCGTAGACAGTTCGTGCTGACCCACAAAGCAAAACGAAAACGCGCACACAACTTACTAAGATAACCGGTTTTTCCCCGACCCCCAGTCACGCGTACATTGAAATTGCAATCCCGTTTAGAACCCGAGGGCGTGACCACACGCAAGTCAGGCAGTTCCTGGCATCCGTTTGTTTTTATTTTGTTTGTTTGTTTTTTACGATTTTTAAGGGATTTTTTCATATTCTGTTTTGTCTTTTTTTCTTTTCTTTTGTAGGTGATGTATAAAACTAGAAAAGATTCGTCCTTCTCCTACACCAATCCTCACGCGAAACTGGTATCTTGGACACTCGTTGATGCCAGACTCACAGTTCGATAACACGAATAGACCTCGTTATAGGGTTCTCTAATATATATATATATATATATATATATATATATATATATATATATATATATATATATACTTATGAATATATATATATATATATATATATATACTTATGAATATATATATACTTATGTATGTATATAAGGAATTCAATATAAACTTTGTGAATTAGGAATTGCAACAATGTATTATTCGACAATGAATAGAAAAACTTTTAAAAAATTTCTTTATTTCATGGAGTTTCAAAGATTGGCACTTATCCCCAGAGGAAAATAGTCAGCAAAATGATATTCACAGGTGGGAAATTGAAAACTATAAATCATGCCAGAAGTCATGTTTGTATGAAACTTTATAATAATGAACAAAAATGTAAGGTTTAAATAAATAATTAAAGGTGACATCCAAGGTCGATGATGAAAAATAGAAAAATGTGGGACACCCCAAAGTCATATGTAGAGAAACATATAAAATATTTCAGTAGAAATAGTCCCATAGAAATAGTGATTACCCAATGCATATATGTGCGTGTGTGCATGCGTGTGTGTGTGCGTGCATGTGTGTGTGTGCATCTGTGTGTAACAATTGAATTTAACTACTATAAATTAGAATTTAAAGAAATTTATTATTCGACAAGCATTACGAGTTGAAAGCTTATAAACTTTCCTTATTCCATGGAGTTTCAAAGAATGGCCCTTATCCTCTAAAGAAAGTTGCTAGTAAAATGACATTGATAGGCAGACTATAAATTTTGCTTGTTATTGAAAACCATGAATTAAAAAAGAAGTCATATTTGCACTTTGTAGATATGAAGCCCTTAAGATTTTAAAATATAATAAAAATAAAATCATGCTCTTCGGACTGTTGGTCTAATCCCCTTAAAATTATATATATGTACGTATGTATGTATGTATGTATGTATGTATGTATGTCAGGTCATGTCATATGCTACTGGTACCATGTAACCCAGTACTACCTGCCTCATGGTCGGGTCACCGGCGACTGAACTGGTTCCCCCACCAGACTTGTTTGGTGAGGAGGGCGGCTAGTCTCCCTGAAGGATTAAAAACAAGACCTTCCAAAGGGCGAATGAACTCTTTTTCTGGGTCAACGGCCAACTAGCACCGTGTATATTTGTGTGTGTGTATATGTGTATTGGGGTGGAGAGGGCTCCCGTAAGCCGTGGTGAAGGCAACCTTTCTAGGAGAAGCAAATCTCTGAAAAACCCTAAAGCGGAAGACCAGTACCCGCATTAAGCTGGTCTGCAGTTTAATTTGTTGCTGGCTATCTTGCTCTTGCTTGTTGCTGGATCTCAACATTTTGAACCGAAAGAGAGACTTAGCTGTCGTACAAAGCTAAGACTCTGTAACATCATCTTTGTATAGATACTCTCTCAGGTATTTGGGCTCATGGATTTTAAATGTCTGAGGGAGTGGCACTCGTCTGACAAGACGTTGCAATCATCATACGTGTGTGTGTAAATACACAGATAGATAGATACATACATGCATACACACATACATTCATACATACCTATAGATAGATAGATAGATAGATAGATAGATAGATAGATAGATAGATAGATAGATAGAAAAAATATATTGATAATTGAAACTATATACAGTATATATTGTGTGTGGGGGTTATGAAAGATCTTTATGTCAGGCATTTCGAAGTGTCAAATTACGGAAATGAGCAAAAAAAAAAGGAGGAAAGAGGAGAATTTCTAAAAGTAGCTGTGAAACAGGCGTTTAAAGTCAAACCCTGAGACAACATGTTCGAAAGTATTTAAATATTCCGCGCTTACATTTACTCAGTTTTCTTTCATACTTTTCTTTTAATAGCTCTTCAAATTTGTGTAAAACTTCACACATCATTTTGTGTATCGTGTGTGTGTATAAACCATTTGAAAGCTTTTTAATTAAGCCTCGTCTTCATCCTATGTTCTCTTCATACCTACAGCAATTATGTAGATCCCTATAATTAAATGAAACTTTCTCACATGCACATATGATCATGAATTTACGCACAGAAGGACAAGCAAATATGCACATAGACATGCATTATTACAATAAAGCTGTGTTAATCAACGCTTGTTTCCTAAAAGTATTTTCTATATATATTTTAATCATGCAGAATATTAAACAGTTTCAGAATTGTGTTACGCTTGAAAAAAAAAGCTTTCATTTTATTTGTGCTAAACAGCCGTAATTGGCAATTAACTCACCAAGTGACAAACCCTAACCCTTACGCTGACACACCGGTTCTTTAGTAATTTTATTTAGGAATTCCTGGCGCAGTATTCAGGAAGATGTCGACACCTCACTGCAAGAATTACAAAAGTCTTACATTGTTATTTCCCATGATCGGGGTATACATCCGACTGGGGGCGGCTTGTGAACTTGATATCCCCATGAAACTTCCTCTTTAGGAGGAATCCGGGTCAACGCGTCTAGGGTGAATTCCGCTGGCACGTAAATTTAACCCTCATCCTAGTTTCCTTTTAGGCTTCTATCTATCACTCACACCATGTTACTCTTGTCTCTTACTCTCTCTCTCTCTCTCTCTCTCTCTCCCTCTATCTATCTATCTCTTTATATATATATATATATATATATATATATATATATATATATATATATATATATATTCCAGTTTGAAAGATATCCAAAAATTAAGAATAATTGAATTTCAACAAGGGTCGTTGATAGTGCTCAATCAAAGCGAACAAATTATAGTTTTTATTTTTCTTCATGTAAATACAGTCATATCTTGCTACGATGTGCTGACAATATATCTTTTGTTTTAAATTTATGCACGATTTTTATCGCTTATAAATGTAAGATTGTTGAAGTTTTTATTCTTTATCAGCGATTAATTTCTTTCTTATTACTTCGCTTACTTTATTATTAGAGAGAATCAGAGAGAACATTGTCATATACGTCCTTTAATGTGTTGCCATAGATGGTCGTGTCATCAGCATAGATGTCAACGAATGATTTAAGTATGTGTTTTGGGAGATCATTAATGTAGATCAGGAAGTTGCTAACAGTTATATCTCATAAGATTAGTGAATCTTCCGACAGAGGATTCCTTTCTAGGGCAATTCCTCTTAACATATCAAAGGCCTTTGATAGAGTATGACATAAAGGTCTACTCCACAAAATCTCCAGCTACGGTATAGCTGGAAATGTCTTTCAATTATTAAATCATTTCTCTCTGAGAGGTTCATAAGAGTGGTGGTTGATGGGCAGAGATCAGAGGCTCACAGTATTAATGCTGAAGTTCCTCAAGGGTCCATCCTGGGTCCAACTCTCTTCCTGATCTACGTCAATGATCTTCCAAATTACATCCTAAGATAATTCGTAGACATTTATGCTGACGACGCTACCATCTATGGCAACACTTCAAAGGCCGTAAACAACCAACTTCTCTCTGATTTTCTCTCCTCTTATTTTGAGCACGTGGTGCAATGGGGAAAGAGGTGGCTAGTTAATCTTAATGCATCTATAAGCAAGCTTCTATATTTGCATCATCAACGTCCTGTCTAGCATCAATTGAAATAAATGATTCTCGTCCATGTTTTGACAAGCTTCTGGGTCCGGACTTTACTCCTGATCTGAGATGGAACACCTACATCAAATCCGTTACCAAAGCTGCTGGAAAAATGGTGGGATCATTCTACCACTCCAGTAGATATCTCACTGCTGATGCAATTCTCTACTTGTATAAGAGCCAAGTACATCATAGAATGAAGTACTGTTACCACACCTGGGCAAGAGCTATTAAAAGCACCTTGTCCTACTTTGATAGACTTAAAAATAGACTTCGTAACCTAGTGGGGGATGCCCTTTTCTTTCCCCTGAAACCTCTTTCCCACAGAACAGACATTGAGAACATGTCTCTGCGTTATCATTATTTTCATGACAAGTGCGCGTCTGAGCTTCAATCTATGGTCCCCTTTGCCTGACGAAAAACACTTGTCTAGTTCAAACCACTATTAATAATTCCCCCTCACTCTTTATCTGTACTTAAACGTAAACAAAGATTCTATGAACCAAGCTTCTTTCTGAGCACTGCACGCCTGTGAAACTCTGTTCCGTTTTCCTGCTTTTCAACTGACTTCAATATGGTTGTTTTCAAGTCCAACGTGAACAAGTTCGTGATGAGCCATGTCCTTACGTAATCCAAGTTTACCAAATTTCTACTACAAATGATTACTACGATATTTTCCTATTGACTACCGTATACTCATTAATCTTTATCCTCGAGTGACCTCCGGGCCTTGATAAGTGGTGATTCTTGTGTAAAAATATATATATATATAAATATATATATATTACTTGTTTTCGTTTTTCAATTAAACAAAAAGGAATACTTACTTAATCCTGTTTACTTGTATTAAAAAGTTCATGATATATTATGGTCCTGATATCGATTTTATTTTCCGTTCCATACTCGATCGACAACAAGACAGTACGGTTCACATTATTACATTATCACTAGTTATTCTTAATTTTCTCCATTCTTTTTCACTTTTATCCTTTCTCTAAATGGTTACAATTCGCATTATCGTTTATCAACTTCGTATATAAATGTAAAGATTTGCTTTTAGAATGAAAAAAGAGTACGAAACTAAAGGAGTATATAAATTAAATTATTCTGGATGCATCTTGATTTATCAGTCTGATTGTGGCAAATATACACTAAAAATATTTTGCATGTTATGAAATAGGCAAAGGCAATTGTCTGACAATAAAGTGTTTTTAAATTAAATTTGAATATTGTCTAAATAATTATGTCTTATATATATATATATATATATATATATATATATATATTATATTATATATATTGACGATTATATATATTGTATATATATATATATTAATTATATATTATATATATAAAATATATACATATATATATATGTGTGTGTGTGAGTGTATGTGTGTGTTGTCTGAATAACTATGATTATATATTTGGATATGGATTTTAGAATGGTAACAGAGAGAGGGAGGGAAAAGTTGCAAATTATCAGAAAAAAATTACCGCATGATATGTTTTTCTCTTAAATTTTGTCGATATTTGAGGAAATTACTTTAAATTGTAAAATAATTTATGAGTCCGCTAAGATAACTTTGTTGCCGAAGGATGTCAGCCATTAAAATTGAGACAAGGTATTAAAGCAAATAAATTCAGTAAATATATGTAAGACTATATCTTTATGAGAAATATTAATTCTATTCTTCAACAAATCGAATAATAGATAATAAAAAAATGATATGCAGTAAAATATTTATTTTTCAATTTAAGAATCCGGTCATCCGTGGAACTTAATTATCTCCCTTTAATACTTTTTATATCGTTAAATATTGAAAATTAAAACACGCAATTCATTAATGCAAAACAAATAAAATATATTTCAAGTAAAAAAATATTCAAGTTTCTCTTTCGGTTTTCACCACATTAAAACTGACTTTGCATCTGACCTTACTTTTGTGGAAACGTAAGTAAATAAAGACACTTTTTAATAACTGTTTTTATTTTCATTCACAGCGCCTTTCATGTAGAATTATTTGTCTTTTTATTAAATTATGAGATGTACAATATTTTAATTACATATTTTTTTAATTTAAAATAGACTTAATCATTTTAAAGAATTTTTTTAATAAGATCAGTTTTAATTTTTTTTTATCTATTTTCAATGCTATCGTTTTGCATTCTTTAAAATTCAAAGTTCTCTCCTCGGTCAATGAAAAAGAGATCCTTCTTGACTAAGGCAAACTTAATTTGTTCCTAATGCAGTGTCTCAGCTTTTTCTCATATGAAACATTGACCTTGTCTAAGTTTAATAAGTTTCATAAGCAACAGTATATTTTTTAATATGATCAATATAATTAAGAAACAGCTGAAATTCAAAATATTACTTTACAATATTTACAGCATAATACTTTTGTTGTACTGCCTGAAAATGTATTCTATGCTATGATAAAATCAGATGCGCTAGCAGTGAAGGAAGAAACGTAGATTCCATGAACAAAGCTTCTTTCTTAGAAGTAAACGCCTGTGGAACTCTCTTCCGTTTTCCTGTTTCCCACCTGACTACAACTTTGATGCCTTCAAGCCTAACATAAACAAATTCTTGATGACTTGCCCCCTTAACTAAGACACTTTATCAAATCTCCAATACTAACGATTACTACGATACTACCAAATTTATTACTGTACACGCAATAACCCTTATCCCCGAGTGGCCTCCGGGCCTTGATAAGTGGTGACCACCATGTAAAAAAAAGCAATAAAAAAGTGTTGTCCATAAAGTAAGTTACGATTTATGAATATGATATTGATTAAATTGTTTATGTTGATTTATCGAATCGTTTTAAATTTCTTTTTGAATTTCATCCTAAACATTAAAATAGATGAGCTTACATTTTTAAGTTAGCGCAATAAAGTAATTTTTTATTATTTCGGAAATGAGGAGCCGAACAAAAAGGATTTTAAAAAATAACACAAATCAACTTTAATGCTAATCATTATTCTGAGTTAATTAACCTTTTACAATCGGCATTTGCTAAACCTTTTCTGGAGATGAACTTCAGGATTCACTGATGAATGTAACTAAGTTGAAATTGCCATATTTGCTCTCAAAGTGTTGAAATGGCAGTTATATTAACAACCGAAGCTTCGAAATCAGTGTATGGATTTGAAGCAAGTCACAAATATGTAAGTGCAAAGGTTTTGTGTCGCAATTTGATGCTATATGTTCCTATTTACAATGCCTCCCCACGGGGCAGAGTTAGACACCAGGATCGTTTTTTTAACGTGGAGAAAAGGAACAAAAATAAAAATTGTCTCAGTCGTGAAGGATTTCTCCTCCACTGACAGAGAACAAGAAATTGAAGTGCAGTATCTGAAGAACAGATGCTACACTTTGATCTTGTCCTGAAGGCCAAGACAGCATTTTTACTTTTGTCTTTTTTATAACAAAAATACTTGTCCTTTCAATATTTTAAAATGTTATCACTGTTTCATATTAAATTAAGAAGATTAAAAGACGAATGTCAGAGTTGTAGATGGAAATGGGAGGGTAGATTTTTTATTCTAGTTATCTTTATCTGTTTTGCCTTATCCATCCTATTTTAATAAAACAAAATAACATGTTTGGTTTAAATATTAAAATTAATCATTTCTCTAACCAATTCATAAGGTAAATATATAAAGAACAAAAAAAATTTCAATTCATTTATGTAGATGATCTTTAATGTCATTTCCTCAAATACCGGTGCAAGTAAGATACTTAATTTTTTGTATAAGTACTTATTATACTAATACACAACTTTCCTGATTGATTTTTTAAAGTGAAAAATCCACCGATCCTATTATATATGTGTGTGTGTTGTCTGAATAACTATGATTATATATATATATATATATATATATATATATATATAAAGAGAGAGAGAGAGAAAGAGAGAAAGAGAGAAAGAGATAGATAGATAGATAGATAGATAGATAGATAGATAGATAGATAGATAGATAAAGGTAATTTGTAGAAATCAATACAATGCAGACGCGCACCGAATAAAAACAAACTCATGTGTGTTCAAATTTAATTCAAACGTGTGTGAATATAATAGTACATGTCATAGTGAATCTAATTTGTTTTTCATTTTTACAGGGGGGGGGCAAATGCTACGAAATCTATACTTTAAAATAACTGTACCTCTATAGGTAACTACTTGGCGGGCGTGTCTATCTCAACCCGAGAAATGCATTATAACATTGCTACTATATATATATATATATATATATATATATATATATATATATATATATATATATATATATATAATAAAAATTACAATTAAAAATTACCAAAATGATCCAAGATGGTAAAACTAAAGTATATTATAAATATTAAAGAATTAATATTTATAAATTTATCTCAGCCAGATGTAAAAGCTTGATAAAACCAAATAGGAGATAGAGCTTATAAGACGAAATTCAATTAACTTTCTTGAAGTCATATATTTGGATTTTACCGTCACTGGATTATTTATCTTCCACCAGACTATCCATTCACGTGTAATCACCTTTTTCTTCGCCATATTCTCTCTGCTTCACTTTTTTGTTATCAAGTAAGATCTTTGACTTACTTGTTGTTTCATCAAATACTTTTGCATGTAAAATCCGATCCCGCATTTTGCTAATTCCCACCCTCTGATGAGAAGGAAAGTATTTCTTCGAAACTCTGCGGATTAAGGACTATCCACTTATCTAGTGTTTCCTTTTCAGATTAAATATGTTTTTAACTCATTTCAAAGTGTTTTTTAACATATTTTATTAACTGTTTGCTCGTATATATAATTATATATATATATATATATATATATATATATATATATATATATATATATATATATACATATATTAGTATAGATATACTCCAGATTCCAAGTTTTTATTTATCTAAACATTTGATTCTCTCAACATATCAAAACTTCATATTAAAGATCTGTTTCGTTTACGCAAAACAATCACTATTTTTATGCAAATATTGACATATTCTTCCGTATACTAATCAGGAAAAAAAACAGAAATGTTTTCCTTAGACAGAAATAAGCATAACCAAATAATGTTATAAATGACGCATATGGAATAATTCACATCGTGGGTTTATTTGTTGCAAACTTTGTTTAAAGGGTATTTTTATTTTCGTATATGTTTATGCCGTATATAGGTTTAGTTATAAGACATTTTAACCACATCATAATGGCGCCAATAGTAAGTCTATATCTTTAGTTTTTTGTTTATTGTTTAGGTATTATGCTTTTCAGTTAACTACTAGTTACATATATATTATTCCTTAATTGGAATTGTTTTGAGATGAGCATTATATATAGTAATTTATTTTTATTTCGGACTATTATTCTCATCTTTATTAGTTGTTGTTTTTCATATTTTATTGGTTGTTGTTGTTGTTTTTCACGGCGTTTCGGCCAACTACTCCTCTGGCCTTCGTCAGGTGGTAACCGCAACGGATAGGAACTTCGAATCTCCCAACTGCATTCTCAGCAATCACTGCCATCCGTAGTTGTTGTCGTCTCACCACGTTTTTGGCCGAGTAAACCTCTGGGTAGGATTGAAACCGCTATCTTCAGACAATGTTCATCTGGAACCGTAGAGATTCAACGTCTCTATCAACTGCGCCACGATCAAGGTTGGATTTTTTTATCTTATAAATCCACGTTTATTTATTATCTGATCTTCCATAGTCGGATCCGTATCGATTGCTATATATATTATTCCTTAATCGGAATTCATTTTGGAGATGAGCATTTTATATATTAATTTATTTTTATTTTGGACTATTATTCTCATCTTTATTTAGTTGTTGTTTTCATCTTTATTGGTTGTGCTCAACAATAAGAACCGAGTTCTTAAACGGGGATGACATAATTATTACTATAAATTAAGTTTTTAATTTTTTTTTTCGTAATATATATATTTTATATATATATATATATATATATATATATAAATTATTACTATAATTATTTTTAATACACACACACGTGTGTGTGTGTGTGTGTGTGTGTGTGTGTGTGTGTGTGTGTGTGTGTGTGTGTGTGTGTTTGGACCACCTTGAATGCCGGAATAAACTGTTACAGTCATAACTTTTACCTGTTCCTACCTTTGATTTGATTTTGTCTCTTTTTTTTTTTTTTTTTTTTTTTTTTTTTGCAGCTATATTTGGGTTTTTACTATACATGTACCTAATATGTAAATTAAATCCAGTCTTTTGCTCGATTTTTTGTCATTGATATTTCTCGGGGTCTGAAAGTTTTTCACTAGAATTGAAAATGTATAAAAGATGTGCCAGTAATAGTTCATCTTATTACTTACATTTCTAACTGACAGACATTTTTTTTTTAAGTTCTCTTCAATCTGGAAGACAATTTTTAAAAAAAAATAGCTCTTTTAACAACTTGATTGCTTTTGTTAACAGATTGTAAGCATTGATGTTGTAGAACATATTTAGATGGAATTAAACTAAATATAGCTCACACTTAAACTATTTACACCTAGCAGACTGTTGTAAAATTCATAATGATCGATTAATTAGTTTAGAAATTAAGTTTCTACATACACACGTGTAATCAGATAAATATGCGCATTGTATATATTTATTTTCGGGCAAAATAATTCTCAAAATGTATAAACACTTAAAAATTTACTAAAATTCAGGAAATTGTAATGAAATTGTCAGTATTTATTAAGTAACAATTACAGAATATAACGAATTTTTAAACTCTTAATCAAATATCTATTATTTTATGTAAACAAAAACACCTTTACTAATGTTAAAGTCTTGAGTACTAAAAAAACATCAATTAGTGTTGCTTTTGTATAAAAATAAGGCATCGTAGTGTTAACAATTAAAATTAATATATGAATATATATATATAAATGTATATGTATATATGCATATATATACATATATATATATACATATATATACATATATATACATATATATCTATATAATTATAAAACTCAAATGACCTTGTAACGAGTGATGTAACCCACTTTCCGGTTTACGACATCCAGTTGCGCATGCGCGCATAAACATTAACCCATAACAACGTAAACAAATAAACACAGATCGCTTCTTTTGCAGATTTTGACATGCACACTGAAATATTAACGTTATTATTTCGAAATTATTATTTAACATGGGAAGAGTGGGGGTGTTTTGCAACTATTCTTTATTACAACTATACTGTCACTATTTTCTTACACCTAAACACCTTTAACCCGTTGACAAACTTAAGAACAATTGTAGTAAATCCAAGACTACTACTACTACTACTACTACTACTACTCTCTATCCGTCCCTTTTCCTTCCTTCCTTCTTTTTTTATTTTTTGTTTACATTTATAGATACAAAATAGTTGTGTGAGAACTGTGAATTTGTTGACACATTTACTAATCTGTTTCAATATTAGTTTTATTTTATTTATTTAGGTTTTATTTTTTTTTGCTTCAGGTTTTATTAATTTTCTTTTTTAGATTTTAAGTTTCTATAACTTGCTTGAAGGATTCCAATATGGGTTTTTCATTCTTATATTTCTCATCGGTAGGTTCATGTGCGTTTTTGCTACTAAATGACTTTTGTAGGCGTTCGATTCGTAGGAAAATCATGTTTAATTTTCGATTTTTGAGCGATTATTCAGAAAAATAGGTAACTTTATACGAATAGGGAGGATTTCTTTTTCATGTTTGGGTGATCCTTCCGTGATTTTTCATTTTAATATACTTTCATAGAAATGTTTTTGTTATGTCAAAAAAAAAATTTTTTCTTTACATCACAAGTGTCACGCTCATACATGAATTCCATAGCTAATATAACATACTGACCCAACGGGTCACGGGTAATCTATTATATATATATATATATATATATATATATATATATATATATATATATATATATGTATGTATTTATGTATATATATATGTACATATTTATATATATATATTTATATATATGTATGTATTTATGTATATATATATATATGTATATATATATATATATATATATATATATATATATATATATTTCAGGAAATGACGAAAAAAGCCATTAAAATTTGTTTTAATAGAATCGGTATAACTAAAAAAAGATTTCTTAAACTAAGGAAACTAGAAACTAACTCATTGAATTAAGCATTGTTTATTCAATTTTTTCACCCGAAAAATATTATAATTGCAAAAAATATTTCATGTTATTTCTATGATAACAGTTTCTAGATTATGCAATACGATAATATTTCCCTTGTACGCATGGACGTGTAAACATCAGCGTAAGAAGTTTTTTTTTTAATATAGTCTTGAAAAAATAATAAATTGCAAAACATTGATATCCCGGATGACTAAGAAAGGAAATAATTTTTAAAATAGCACATTTTTACTTACATTTTATTTGAAGAAATATGGGTTGAAAAAACGTAAAAAAAAAAAAAAAAAAAACTTCATAGATTTCATTAGTAAATAATCATTTTCTGTCAGATTTTATACCATTTAATCATTTATTTTTAATACTGTAGTACCTTTAACGTACTTACATCTGTCACAGTTTCCACATTATAAATTATTCGATCGGGAGATCCTATTTATTAAAAAAGATAGAAAGTGATAACATACTACCAACATCAAATTATGCTAATTTAATGTCCATAGCATGTTATCACCTTGTTAATAAATAGGATCTCCCGATGATGGAAGACTTAAGGTAAAAAAAAAAAAAACAATGATGTCGCTTTTTTAAGGAAACCTGTTTTTTTCTCTTTGAATGTTATATTTATTTTCTTAATGAATCCTTCTTATCATGTATCAATGGCCTCCTTGATATGAAAATCTGTTCTTAAAATGTAAAAAGTGTTGTGAAATATTTAATAATGTATTAGTACCTTTAACGTACGTAGCGTGACATGGTTAATTTTTAAAAAAATAATAGACCCAGGCATTTAATTCTATAAAAACCGTAACAATCAGATAACTTCTGGCATTACCTTAATCGAATTACTTAGATAAATAATTTTACAGATTTTGCAAAAGGGCTGTACTACTTGGCCATGCTATTCTTGGCCTTTTTGGTCAAGATCAAAGTGTAGTATCTGTTCCGGCAGATACTGCAAGCTATGACTAGCTAGGACTAGCTATGACTAGCAAAGACCAGATGTGGGGGCAACCCCACATGCCTGACCTTTAACCAGCTCCCATTTCCCACCTCTCGGGAGCTGGTCCCCTTTTCCCTTCCCCTCCCTTCACTCCTCACATTAAAAATTGGCCTTGTGCCTAATTTGCTCGGTGGGGGAGCAAATAAATACCATCTGTTCCGGCAGATACTGCACTTAAGATAATTTGTACCAGTCAATGGAAGGGAAACCCTCTATACTGGGACAATTATTATTTTTGGTAACCAGAGTGACCCCTTTTAGGGGAGCTGGTTTTTACCTCACATTAAAAACGGCCTTGTGCCTAATTTGCTCAGTGGGGGAGCAAATAAACACCATCTGTTCCGGCAGATACTGCACTTAAGATAATTTGTACCAGTCAATGGAGGGGAAACCCTCTATACTGGGACAATTATTATTTTTGGTAACCAGAGTGCCCCCTTTTTGCCTATTTTTAGGGGAGCTGGTTTTTACCTCACATTAAAAACGGCCTTGTGCCTAATTTGCTCAGTGGGGGAGCAAATAAATACCATCTGTTCCGGCAGATGCTGCAAGCTATGACTAGCTAGGACTAGCTATGACTAGCAAAGACCATATGTGGGGGCAACCCCACATGCCTGACCATTAACCAGCTCCCATTTCCCACCTCTCGGGAGCTGGTCCCCTTTTTCCCTTCCCCCTCCCTTCACTCCTCACATTAAAAATCGGCCTTGTGCCTAATTTGCTCGGTGGGGGAGCAAATAAATACCATCTGTTCCGGCAGATGCTGCACTTAAGATAATTTGTACCAGTCAATGGAGGGGAAACCCTCTATACTGGGACAATTATTATTTTTGGTAACCAGAGTGACCCCTTTTTGCCTACTTTTAGGGGAGCTGGTTTTTACCTCACATTAAAAACTGCCTTGTGCCTAATTTGCTCAGTGGGGGAGCAAATAAACACCATCTGTTCCGGCAGATACTGCAAGCAAAGACCATATGTGGGGGCGACCCCACATATAAGACCTTGGTTAGTGTAGGGGCAACCCTTCATACCAATTGTCACTATCCAGCTCCCCTACTCCCCGGGGAGCTGGTCCCCATTTCCCCTTCACTCCTCACATAAAAAATTGGCCTTGTGCCAAATTTGCTCGGTGGGGGAGCAAATAAATACCATCTGTTCCGGCAGATACTGCAAGCTATGAATAGCTATGACTAGCTATGACTAGCAAAGACCAGATGTGGGGGCAACCCCACATGCCTGACCTTTAACCAGCTCCCATTTGCCACCTCTCGGGAGCTGGTCCCCTTTTTCCCTTCCCCCTCCCTTCACTCCTCACATTAAAAATTGGCCTTGTGCCTAATTTGCTCGGTGGGGGAGCAAATAAATACCATCTGTTCCGGCAGATACTGCAAGCTATGACTAGCTATGACTAGCAAAGACCAGATGTGGGGGCAACCCCACATGCCTGACCATTAACCAGCTCCCATTTCCCACCTCTCGAGAGCTGATCCCCTTTTTCCCTTCCCCCTCCCTTCACTCCTCACATTAAAAATTGGCCTTGTGCCTAATTTGCTCGGTGGGGGAGCAAATAAATACCATCTGTTCCGGTAGATACTGCAAGCAAAGACCATATGTGGGGGCAACCCCACATATAAGACCTTGGTCAATGTAGGGGCAACCCTTCATACCAATTGTCACTATCCAGCTCCCCTACTCCCCGGGGAGTTGGTCCCCATTTCCTCTTCACTCCTCAAATTTGGCCCTGTCGGTAGGGCATTAGAATACGCCGACTGCCCCCCAGCAAAGGATAAAAGTCCCTCAATGGGGGTCCTGGATATGACCTTAAACTATATACAGTGGCGAGGCCCCAGCTTGTGGGCTTTGGGGAGTGTGGAGCCACCCTTTAATTACCATTGCTCCCAGGTCCACTCTGACCTGGAGTGGTAGTACCTGTTAGGGTCCCAACTATGGGTTGAATAGAAACCGACGTGAAAACAACAAATACATTCTATTAAAAAAAATTTTCTTCAAAATCTTTGGATTCGGCATTAAATAACCCGAAAAGGGTTGATATGCCGTAATACAAAAACAACCAACCATCCAAGCATTCCTCACATTAAAAATCGGCCTTGTGCCTAATTTGTTCGGTGGAGGAGCAAATAAATACAGCTATATTACTTGGCCTTTTGGCCAAGATCAAAGTGTAGTATCTGTTCTTCAGATGCTGCATTTCCATTTCTTGTTCTCTTTTGTTGGAGGAGCAGTCCTTCAAGACTGAGACAATTTTTTTATTTTTGTACCTTTTCTCCGCGTTAAAAAACGACTATGGTGTCTAACTCTGTCCCGTGTGGAGGCATTGTAAATAGGTACAATAATATCGCGAGGTCTCCATTTACGCTGAACGGCCACAGAATGCACAAGAGCAATATATTACATATAAAAATATAATGCTGTAGAATTTCCACAGGTCCTGCTAGTTAATGAATTGTTTTGGTTTACTTTTTAACGAATAATAAAATTTAAGAATAAATAAAGTAATATAATTGCTAAAATTTACTTTTCCCCCAAAGTTTTTATTTCAAAATCCAAAGAAAAATATTGATAAACAAATGGTACCAATAAATATAGAGTATTATTAAATAAAAAGAAACTTATATCAAGTTAAATATGAAACTTTTGTTAGAAAAAATAAGGAAATCCTTACTTGTGTACATTCAAAAATATTTTAATTTAATATTTTTTTATTCTAAATTATTTAATAATTTTATTAAATAAGAATTTCCTTTTTTATTGCAACAAAATTAAATTAATTGAACAAAGTTATTACACTTTCTGTGATCCATACATTTGTGAAAATCAGCAGGATTTCTATTTATAATTAAAGCTAGAATTTCTTTATAATATAAATTGCTTTTTTGTTTATTTTGCAATTTTTTTTGTTTATAAAGTATGTACATTTTATTCATTCGGTATTTTCAGATTTGAATTTACTAATTATCGTTGAAATAGTTTCAGAAAACTGGTAATTATTTTTCCAGAGATTTTTAAAATTGATTTATTTGGACTTAAAATTCGAACAAAATTTTGTGTGTTTTTGGTCCCCCGACAAAAGGAGGGTGGGCCTGTAAATTCACCTTTGTCCGTTCGTCCGATCCGCACTTTTCTCAATAACTACACCTTAGAATTTTTTGAAATTTTGCACAAACAATAAACATGATATGAGCAAAAAAGTAACAACTCCGGTTGCCCCCTCTGGGAGTGCCTTTCAGGTTAAAATGGCTATAATTAACACTTTTGTGCTTATTAAAAAAAATTGATGCCTTAGACTTTTATAAAACTTTCTGAAAAGTTGTAACTAACTGAATTCTGTATGATTTTGTTTGTCTATACTTCGCGATAACTGTTAGGTGTGCCCAGGGGCTCTTTTAGGGCTAATAAAAATTTAGATATGTTAAGGTCTTGGGGACTTTTGGGCTAAATGGTGGGTGGGGCAAATGATGGACTTGGGCATTTCTTTTTTTTTTTTGCATGGTGCAGAACTCAGATTTACATATTTTAAGGCCTAAAAATGCACCATTTGTTCATTTTCATAGGATTTGACGTCCTCTGTGGACTTTTGGGGTTAAATGGAGTAGCAAATGCTGAACTTGGGCATTTTTTATGCCTCGTTCATTGTGTACTCACGGGGGACCATGCATGCTTCACTTGTTTTTGTTTGTTTTTTTCAACATTTTTACTGTTATTTTTTACCATGTAAATATATATTTTTTCTCTTTAGAGATTAACTTTGGTCGGTTATTTTTCAAACACAATCAAAATTTAGACGTAAACTAAAAAAAATAATTATGATAAGCCTCTTTTATTAAGCTTAGAGATTTGTTTGTTTGTTGTTTTTTTTTTTTTTTCGGTCATTTTTGCCTATACCACACACACACACACACACACAAACACACACACACACACATATATATATATATATATATATATATATATACATATATATATATATATATATTTACATATATATATATATATATATATATGCATATATATATATACACAAATACATAATGGTATAACCATGCCTAATTTTGTATACAAACGTTGTATGCTGACTTTGATACAAAGACTCGTATTAAAGTTTTGGTTATATCCTTTGAAGAGGGGGAGCATTTTTTCTCTGGGGTCTGCAATATCAGGGTCTACGCATAATTCTTTCACCGTTTTGACATTAAAAAAAAGCAAGCTCAGATTTCCCACGGGTATTCTTCGGTAAGTAAATAAAATTGTCGTTATGAAAAAGAAAAAACGACAACGACGCAACTATTTTGTAAGGTTGTGTTCTTTGTTGTTGTTTTTAATGTTTCTAGTGTATTAGGTTGATCACGGTGTTTTATTTTTATTTTGGTATGTTTGTGAGGTAATGCCAGTTTTGTATCGTCGTTCTGGATGTTGTGTCTTCAACTAACATTAATGGGAAAGATAGGTCGACCGAGTCCTTTTTTTTTTTTCCTTTAAACGCCCGTTGATGATGTTTTTTTTTTGTTTTGTTTTTGTTTTGTTGTTTTGTTTTGTTCTATAAGCTTACGGCTTTCTTGCGTCTGCTTTTTAAATCGACCTTCCGCGGGCGCCGGAAATGGAGGTGGGAACAGTTGGAATGATGATTTAGTTAAACTACGTAAGGCTGTTAACTAGTGAGTAGCAAAAAAAAAGTCAAAGTTATTATTTATTTAAACTTGGAAAAGAACATTGAACGCTTTTATTTCTGATGTCTTTTCCGGTTTCCATTTATTTATCTATCTATCTATCTATCTATCTATCTATCTATCTATCTATGAGAAAGTTTAAAATATGAAATTTCAGTGAAAAGGAAATGTTTAGTATATGGAATAGTATATGGAATAGTGGATAAACATGGCAACAAATTAGTAGAAATAACTCTATAAAGAAATCATTACAGAAAAATCCATCTATTAAAGTTTTATGGAAAACGTTTTTTTTTTTTTTTGTTTTTTTTTACATAGGCATCACCACATTATCAAGGCCAAGAGGTCACTCAAGGATAAGGGTTAAAGAGTGTACATTAGAAATTGGACAATATAGTAATCATTTGTAATGAAAATTTGGTAAATTTGATAACTTATATGGAACGGCTCATCAAGAACTTATTTACGTTAGACTTGAACACAACCATATTGTAGTCAGCCGGAAAGCAGGAAAACGGAAGACAATTCCACAGGCGTGCAGTTCTAAGAAAGAAGCTCTGTTCATGGAATCTACGTTTAGGTTTAGGCACAGGTAAAGAGTGGGGGGGGAATTTTTGATAGTGTTTACAGCTAGACGAGTGTTTCTTGTGAAAGTTTGGCGAGGGGGGACCATAGATTGAAGCTCAGTCGAACACTTTCCATGAAAATAACGATACATCAGAGACAAACTCGCAACATCTCTTCTGTGAGATAGAGGTTGCAAGGAAGAGAAAAGGACATCTCCTGCGAGGCTACGAAGTCTATTTTGAACTCTATCAAGGCAGGCCAAGTCCTTTCTAGCAGCTCCTGCCCAGATGTGGCAACAGTATTCCATCCTTGGACGTACCTGGCTCTTATATAGATAGAGAATAGCATCAGCAGTGAGATATCTACAGAATCGATAGAAAGATCCCACCATTTTTCCAGCGGCCTTGGCAACAGATTTGATGTACGTGTTCCATTTAAGATCAGGAGTAATGGTCAAGCCAAGAAGCTTGTCAAAACTTGAGGCCTCCTGAAGACGAGAGCCATTCATTTCAATTGATGCCAGATGTGGATCAGAATGTTGATGATGTAAAGAGAGAAAATGTAACGCCACTTGGCGTAAAAGCGTTAACAAAATATTATCGAAAAGACAGAAGATGTCCATTGAATGTAGTCTTGAAAAAAACAGTCAGCAGGGAGATGCCTGTGCTTCTTAGAAAGAAGCTCTTGGAATAAGAAACTATTAAAATATTAAAATTGAGGTATTAAAACATCTAACGAGTCAAACGAGCTGAAACAAAAACAAGGGAATAGTTCAGAAAATTCTAAGAAACACGTGTCATAATGATATTTATATAAAAGACTGAGACTAGCAAACATAACGTATGTGAGAGAGAGTTTGCAGTGCATAAGAGAGTGGGGAGCGATCAAATTACAGATGCGTTTTTGCACCTCATCAATAATCTTCAAATGGGATAGAGATTCATCGGCCTTAATGTGACAGCAATACTCCACACATAGTCAGATAGTAGATTTATAGAGACATAGAATAGATGCAGATGTAAGACAGTGTTTACAGCGTAAAAGAGAACCGACTACTGAGAAGCTGAAATAGCAATGGATCTTGCACTTGAATGGATCGAAATACCTTGGTTCTGCTTTAATAATGTGTTTATACACTTACATCTATTAATCTGTTTCAATGCTTATCCATTATATATATATATATATATATATATATATATATATATATATATATATATATATATATGAACAAATGATTAATAAAACATGTTAAAAGACATCTTGAAAACGAGTTAAAAACATATTTAATTTTAAAAAAAGAAGCATAAGATAAGTAGATAGTCCTTAATCCGCAGAGTTTCGAAGAAATACTCTCCTTCTCATCAGAGGGCAGGAATTAGCAAAATGCAGGATCGGATTTTGCATATAAAAGTATTTAATGAAACTACAAGTAAGTCACAGATCTTACTTGGTTAAAAAAAGGGTGAGGTAAGGTATTTATATATATATATATATATATATATATATATATATATATATGAGTAAAAATAAAATAAATTTTCTTCTGCATTTTTCCTTTTGATATCCTGATGATGTCCCCTGCAATAAGGGACGGAACGTTGATCACCATTTTATAAATTCATTCGGTTTTTCTTTCTCAAAACAAAACACACACACACACACACACACACACACACACACACACACATATATATATATATATATATATATATATATATATATATATATATATATATATATAGTTCTGTACTAAAGGGTGACCATTTGGGGCTTCCAGGTGCTGTATGTGCTCTCAGTTTATCTCGGCATTGTTTCCAGTCGTCCCGGACTTTTCCTTGACACTGGGCCCAAGCAGTGCCAATTCAGAAGAGGTGTGGTTGGAAATTTCGCAACTTTTGCCTCCTAATTACACGCGCAGCTGCTCCTACAGGGGGTATTCTTTGTCTTTCGAGACTGAACGGAGGCATCATCATAGTTAAGAAATCCAAGTTACAAAACTAAGAAATTTTAAAAACTAAAGATTATATATATATATATATATATATATATATATATATATATATATATATACATATATATATATATCTTCTTCTATCTATTCTATCTTCTATCTTCTATCTATATAAATAAAATGAACTCATTTTTCCCCTCCGACTTTGACCTTTATAGGACTGCACCTGTATACATTTGGTGCAGCCGTATCATTCACAAACTGAATCACGACATCTGCCGTATGTTATAGGCTTATTACGTATCCAGTATCTCGCTGATCAGAGTTTCCTATATTCTGTCTGGTGAGAGTCCATTGTAAAAATCGGTTACATTTAATGGAAGTAGTAAAGTATACTCTCTCTACTAAATTCATCCTTCCACCGCCACTCACTTACACCGTTCCAGACCGTTCACAGGAGACATTTAAACCCGACCACCGGTTAGAATTTATCTAAAAACTGGACTGGACTTACGCTGAAACGAACCACGCTTACTTTGCCATTGGTTAGCATAAAACATAAACACAATTTATAAAGCATTTATTATAATAAAATTAGATTTAAACATAACACAATCCGTTACCTGGAATTGAATTCACAATTACATTACTTCGATTTCGTTATAACCCGCGTGGTTAGAGTTTTATGAAAACCTGGATTGACATTTACGTGAAAAGCACCAAACTTACTTTCACAAACACAACTTCCGTTTTGCTCTTTCCTTTCGTTCTTTTTTTTCTTTCTTTCTTTATTACCTTTCGTTGTCTTTTTCGCTTTTTTGGTGATGGTGGTGGAGGTACTTCCCTATGTTTCTCTTTCTTTCCTTAAACATAAACACAAACTAAACGCTATACGTTATCTTGAATTGCATTACCGAACACATTACTTCGATTACTCGACTTCCATTAACTTTAGACTCGCGTTGCTAGGGTTTTCTAAAAATCAGAACTGCGATTTACGGGACGGCATGTTTAACATCGTTACATTTTCATTTCATTTTCTTATGTTGTGCTGATGGTGGTGGGGGGACTACTTTCCTATGTTTTCAGTCTACACGATATTTCACTTTTGTAAAGCTATTTCTTACCAAACTTCCTTTATAATCTTTCCTTTCGGTCTTTCCTTCTTTCTTTCTTTTCTTTTCTTTTTCTATTCTTTCCATTGTTAAAACGAAACGAAACAACCTGATATTCCAGGTTTTACTTACACTCTATCACTCTACGACTCTACGACTCTTACTTGTGTATCCAACTCTATTTGTGCCACGTTCCTTGGTACTGGTCGCGGTAAGAGTTCCCTGCCGAACACCCTCAAAAAACAATGACTTCTCCCCGCGCAGCCGCAAATGACATGTTTTAGTTGCCATAGTAACAACTTTTTATCGACATTGTTTTACTGTTTATGAATATTGAAATAAAATACATTACTACACATTAATAATATCTCACTTTTAATCACTTTTATCGACTTTTTTAAACTTATTTTACTCTTTTTAAATGACAACGTTAATGTTTATGAATATTGAAATAGAATACATTACTAAACATTTATTAATATCTTTCTTTTTTTTTACTGTTTATGTGTCAATTTTATCGACTTTTTCTTTTCTTATATTGAAATATTATATATATGAAATATTGAAATTATTTTTACATTGAATATTGAAATAAAAGACATTGCTACACATTTATTAATAATATCTTTTTTTTTAATATTTTACTGTTTATGTCTCACTTTTATCGACTTTTTCTTTTTTAATAGCATTTTCTTAAAATGAATATTAAAATAATTTCCCAACTTTTTACATTTCTATGTGTTTTTAGCTTTGTGTGTTGAATGAAACTTTTTTTTTTCATTACAACAATAGTTATCAACCCCGGTTCTTTGGCTGACAAACGACATCTGTCGGCGGTTCTTGAAACTAAATTACACGCATTCGCTCCATGTTACTGACATGCAGAAGTGCCAATGGTGCCATAGGTGTTATTGTAAATTAACACTCTTAGCTAATTCAGTAAAATGAGATTCTACTTTGTTAGGCGAATTTGCACCCTCCCCATGTTAAGAATGGCTTTTTAAATAATAATTTCAGCACGAAAAAAACATTAAAATATTAAACTTTAAGCTTAGAAATACGATTTAAAATATAGCGCGGATCATAAGTGCACTAGCACCCATTTTCTTATTAATAAATGTTTAGTAATTATTTTTCTTTTAATATTCATAAACAGTAAAAACGTCGTCATTTAAAAAGAAAATGCTATTTAAAAAAGAAAATAACATTGATTAAACGTAAGTAAATTTATTATTCTATCACCATTTTGTGGTAAGTAAATTTCAAGAACCGCCGACAGATGTCGTTTGTCAGCCAAAGAACCGGGGTCGATAACTATTGTTGTAATGAAAAAAAAAAGTTTCATTCAACACACAAAACTAAAAACACATAGAAATGAAAAAAGTGGGGAAATTATTTTAATATTCAATAAGATATTATTAATAAATGTGTAATAATGTCTTTTATTTCAATATTCAATATAAGAATAATTTCAATATTTCATATATATAATATTTCAATATAAGAAAAGAAAAAGTCGATAAAATTGACACATAAACAGTAAAAAAAAAAGAAAGATATTAATAAATGTTTAGTAATGTATTCTATTTCAATATTCATAAACATTAACGTTGTCATTTAAAAAGAGTAAAAAAAGTTTTAAAAAGTCGATAAAAGTGATTAAAAGTGAGATATTATTAATGTGTAGTAATGTATTTTATTTCAATATTCATAAACAGTAAAACAATGTCGATAAAAAGTTGTTACTATGGCAACTAAAACATGTCCTTTGCGGCTGCGCGGAGAGAAGTCATTGTTTTTTGAGGGTGTTCGGCAGGGAACTCTTACCGCGACCAGTACCCGTTCCTTTACTTTTTCACCGTACCACTTACCAGACGACATTCAGGTAAATAGAGTTTTATATGCGGCGATATTCACGTACATGGACTTCCCTTTTTGTTCTTTTTCTTGGAGGCCGGTTTACGTTACTACACGTTAGCCATGGATCGGGCGACGGATCGGGCGACACCCGCATTCCTCGCTGTCAGACGATAATACGACTTCTTTTTTTTATTTTTTTAATTTTATATTATGCTATTTTTCCACTAATTTCGGAATTCATACTCAGGGGACGGGTGACTTATTACATCAGTGGTTATTTAATTATTATTTTTTTGTAATTTATTACTTTTTTCCCCTCGGTGGAAGTTTCATTAAACCATTGATACAAAGCCTATCTGAATGTCAGCAGACGACATTCGAATGGGAAGAAACCGACTATGACCACAATGCAGACAAACAGGTTTACTTTAAAAACATATCGTCTGCAACGGATCGCTTACACAAAATAAAATATACCAAAATAATAAAACAACAACAACAAATAAACCAAAACAAATACACAATTACTTAAGAAAAAATAATAATAATAATAATAATAATAATAATAATAACAATAACACCAGGAGATAATACAAAAACTATATCTGGGTAATTATTTTACCCTACCAAACTACATAAATAAAAACTATAAATTTTAATACTAACATGAAATACACATACTTACATTTTTCAGCGTACGATTCTTGGAGTTATTCAATATTGTTGCATTTTTATTCTTTACGGTTTGCAGTAGAACCTCTCTTTCTCCACTTTTTATTTCGTTCTTTATTTACTTCCTTTTTTTGGGGGGGGGACATCTACCAATGATTTTAACACACATTTTCCATTGCGTCATGTACGAAATTTTACTTTGTTGTTTTTTGCGAACGCCAATATCATTCGGTTTGGCTCTAATTAATTCATGTTTTGTACTAACAAGGTGTTTTTTTACAATGTCTTAGCACTTCACTTTAGTAATTAACTCGGAAATAGACACAGAAAACTTTATTTTTCACCTGTACAAATACTTCACTTTACTAATTAACTCGGAAATAGATCCAGAAAACTTTATTTTTCACGTGTACAAATACTTTTTCCCCCTTTGGCACATTAAGTTTACTCCTTACTCTTTCGAATACAATAGAAAACTCATAGGAAACCTACAAAAAATTTAGGATAAATCGGCTTGCACAACCAAGTCCCTCATTTTTGCCCGCCCAGTTTTGCACAGTTTACATATTTGGGTCCTTCTGTTTGCCGGGGGGGGGGGGGCGATTATAACTTCCCCAAAACCGGGGTATTGGAAACATCCACAGCAATGTTTTTTTTTTCAACAAAAATTGGCCACTACAAGAACTATGATTATTTCCATTTTTGTCCGCAATAAATAACAAATAAATATACATCATTACCGGTTTATTTCGTTTGCAAAATACAGTCCGATGTTTGCATTTACATAAACTTTACTCCCCTCATATATTATCTACATCGATTCATAATGTGGTAGACTCATACATTTCGTTCATTAATGGAAACGTTGAATTTATTTCTTTCGTCGGTAGAAGAGGGGGGGGGCAATAAAAACATAAACTTAATTCTGTCAGTCTTTTCTTTTTCAGTTGAAAAGGCAATCAAATATCAAAAGTCAAACATCAAGACCATAGAGCTCATTAGTTGAGTATATAACAATTTTTCACTTTTTACACAATACAATCTTTTATAAAATATGCCACCAAAAAAGACTTCCCTTAGTCGTAATACAACAGCAGTTGCAACCAGAAAAAGAAGTCGACAATGGGAACATTATGAACAGTCTCAGGAAGACACTTCTGGTACTTTATTCTTTTGTTTTGATTTACTCAAAACCGCACACACCTCGAAACATCCGAGCAACGCCGGGTATCCCTGCTAGTATATATATATATATTAGTACTAAGATTTATATAGGAAAATGCTCAGTATTCGAGAAGAGTGTCGGTATATGAAGGAAGTTAAAGTTTTTGCAAATTAGAATATATATACTATATGCACCACCTCCACGTTTTCTGACCAGCCTAAGTGCAACCTGCATCCACATTCCTATAAGCCCAACTCATAAAAAATAAACGTAAACTTAGTAATACACTAACATATTAAAATAACTTAATATCTTACTATAAATGACTAACAATATGTTTATAGCGTATACTTTAAATAAAATACAGAAATACACGATATCATATATGACAAATAATTTTATCTAACCGATACACATAGGTAGTTTGATACATATATATATATATATATATATATATATATATATATATATATATATATATATATTTGAGCAAATATTATTAAATACAACGGAGACACTTTTGGTTGGTTGGTTGTTTTTGTTTTACGGCATATCAACCTTTTTCAGGTTATTTAATGCCGAATCTAGTTATTTTGAGGAACGATTTTTAATGGAGCATATTTTTTTCTCCATAGTTGGGACCCTAACACTCCGGGTCAGAGTGGACCTGGGAGCAATGGCAATTAAAGGGTGGCTCCACACTCCCCAAGGCCCGCAAGGTGGGGCCTCACCATCGGATATAGTTTTAGGTCATATCTAGAACCGGAGACACTTTACTTTATGATTCTTTTTTTAAATTTTCGATTTTTCGTATAATCTTTTTTATATTCAAATCAAAAATATCAAAAAAATTTCCGTAGTCCGAAAATAATACGTACATTGGGCACACAATGACAACTTGTCCCGGCGAATAACCATGCATCTAAATGATACTAGTGCTATATATAAATATTTGATAAAAGAACATAACTGTGCTCCTCCAATCTTAGAAACGTCCTCGTTGACAACATAAAAATAATACATGAAAATAATATTAAAAATTAAAAATTCTCGAAATGTCATATATTAGAAACCCTACAACCTACTATAAATGATATTGCATTCGAGAAAAGCTGTACGTTCTAAAATGTCTTGCGAAGTTCATAGTTGACGGGCTTTAATAGTGTCCACGAACATGCTGATTTTAATACTCGAATTTTTAATCGACCTATATTTTTATCGATTTTTCATCGACTCTATATATTTTAACTTATCATCACCTAATGCTGTTTATCGTCTTTAAAATCTATGGGCAAGGAACTTTTTGTCTCCTTACTTTCTCTTTTTCACAGAAGACACGTCGTACGTATATCTCTTCTCCATTGTTATTTTCATGGCAAGTGCTCGACTGAGCTTCAGTCTATTCCCCTTGTAAAACAAATGCTCGTCTAGCTACAGCACCTGTCAACCTGTCAACAATTTCGTTTACTCAGTATATGCACCTAAAACTAAACGAATATTCAGTTAGAAAGGTTAGAACACAATAGTGCGGGGCTGATTCCCAGCTAACTATATGTTGTTTCATCGTCTACCCGATATTCAGCAACTCTTATCCTTAAGAAGCCTCCTGGGCTGGGGAAATTGTAGCCCCCCCCCCTCTTGTAAAAAGATGTAACAGATATGCATAAAATAAAGTAAATATTTAAAATATATACATAAAATAAAATAGAATATTTAAAATATATAATAATTATAAACTCTGGGTACCATCCGGACGTCCTTGCTTGCTTGCTTGAATCTTGTATATATATATATATATATATATATATATATATATATATAGCTTACCTGGTTTCGATTCTAGTTGATGACACCTAAGTCATATTTCTTTTTAAGACTTTTGAAATAACTACTATATATTGGGTACAATATAAAACTCAATAAAGAATGGAATATATAATAATAGGTAGCAAATCTGCATAAATTAAAATATCATATTTAAAGGTATTTTACGACCGGGCAACACCGGGCGGCGTGCGAGAAATATAATAAATATACAGGGTGAACCAAAAGTAGAAAGAAGCAGACTTCAAAGCTGTGTAAATCGAGAAGGAAAACTGTTTCAGCACTTCGGTTGATAAATAACATTTAATTTTCATTAATATAATTTTCTTATTAAATATACTTGTCCTATACGGGATTTTTAAATAAATGTTTTTTTACTGTCCACCTACTTTTGGCTCACGCTGTATAATAACTGCTATATAATAACCGCTATATACTAATTTATAAATACCTTCCAAAAATAAAATTAGCATATGAATATTTATGATTTTTTTATATATCAATATTTTGTAATCTAAACAGCTGAACACGAATTTATGTCATGTGAATAAAGCAAGTCGATCGCATAAAGAAATAACTACCCATAATATTACTACTACATCCGAATACAAAATAAAACTGATAAACAAATGATATCCGTAATGAATAAATTATTAAGTGTCTAAAAGCCCTAAATAATCAATATAAACAGCACTTCTATAAATACGGAGCCCTCATCCGGTACCGAAGTGACGACTTGAAATTTACATCAGATGCTCATAGATGATCACTGCTATCCGTTCTATTTTTACGGCTTGCCCTCGGTTTTTTGAGATGCTGAGAAGTTGATACAAGCTCCATGCGTATTTTCTAAACTTTAAAGGCATTTAATGTCAATGAAACCATGGTCCATCTACAGAATTAGTAATGTATAGTTTTTCAATAAATAATTTATCCTTTAGATCTAGAAAACTTTACGATCAAAGACTTGATTTCATTCTTCGTTGTAACTCAGTAAATGACCGGCCACTCTCATCCTCTCGGCTGTATTTTCAGTGATACTGGTGGTAAGTCACCATAAAGATGTTGGTTTGCTGCGTAGCTCCTCCATGAGCATCTGTGTGTAACAGTCATCCAGTCTCTTCTTCAGCGCATCTGTAAAAGCCCATGCATCGGCACGATAGAGAAGGACTGTTTCTGTTGTGGCAACAAAGACTCTTACTTTCAACTTTTCTGATAGAGTGGATGACCATATCTTCCTCAACTTGTGACATGCACTCTATGTCAGACCTTTTCTCACTTCAAAATCATTTTCAGTGCTCTCTGACCATGCTCCAAGGTACTTGAAGTTTTCGACAACCTTTCGACAAGTGCTTTCACTGCAATTGGATCAATTTTGATTGAAGGATTGTATCTTTGTTTTCTTGGCATTACACAGTAACCCCACCAATCGCGCTTCCTCTTCCAGTTGGCTTAGGATTTCTTGAGCTTGACCAATTTCCTCAATTAGTAATGCTAGGTCATCAGCAAAATCGAGATCAGTGATAACAATTGGTTGGACATGCTTGCTCTTTCGTTTGTACAGACAATAACTAAGCTCCTCGTCTCTTCCATTGAGTGTCTTTCTTAGAACATAGTCAAGTACTGTGGCAAAGAGGCAAGGTGCTAATGTATCTCCTTGTAAGACTCCAGCAATGATATTGAAAAATTTTGGTTCTCCGTCTGATGCTATTACTCTTGTCCTTGTGTTCGTTCAAACTCTATGAAAATGCAGTAGTTTTGTAAATAGCAAGCATTATTTACTTCTAAGACTCGCACAAGTAAGAACAGTTTAATAAATTAGTAAAAATGAATTATCCGGAACATTTTTGTTCTTGTTTTAAAGGGGGGTGGTGCTTGATTAACACTGTTGGGAGCCATAAGATAAAATACTGTTTTGTTTTTAAATCTCCTATACAGGTTGTCATTGAAAACAACTGATGATACTTATAATATTAAGAGCAGTGTAAATTATTTGAAGCAAACTAATGCGGGTATTGCAATAGATTAATTGACTTTCACGTAAGTAGTACTTGGAACTAAAAGTTTTTTCATATACAGTAAAACTCCATTAATTTGAACTTCCTCTAAAGTTGGACTTCCTTTCATTTGGACTTCCTCTCATTTGAACTTCTTCTAAACTTGGACTTTCTCTAAACTTGAACTGTCTCGTCATTGAAATTGTATTAGCAAATTTGATGCGGAGTTGGAGTAAAACTGTTTACATGGTTTAGTCAGATATTGCGCAAAAATGTTAAGATTGGTACTATGTAATTAATCTAGATTAGCTATTGATAATTAATTTACACTAACTGTATTTTTTTTCAGATTGCTATATTTAAAATAGTGTAAAACAACCCATCACAATGGCTTACAACTCTAAACTCAGAGAATACATCTGGTCTAGAAAAAATTGTTTGTTGTTTTTTTTTTGTTTTTTTCGGCCATTTTTGCCTATACCACACACACACACACACACACAAACACACACACACACACATATATATATATATACATATATATATATATATATATATATATATATATATATATATATATTTACATATATATATATGCATATATATATATACACCAACCAGTTACCAACCAACCACGCTGTTCTTAAATCATTTAATACAAATGATGTTGAAATGTGGGTGCAACAAGATGAGGAAACTACTGATCAATATCCTGAAGGCAGTAATGGTGATGAAAATAGCGACAGCTCCCATTCTCTTGGCCCTAATGTAAATAACCAAGAACACTCTGATGAAGCAATATCATGGGATGATGCAGAAAAGTCTATGGAGACAGTTATAAAATCTCTGGAAAAAAGTCCTTACTTTAGTGACAACTATGTTTTGCAACCAATGTCACTCCGAAAAGATATAATCATAAAGAAGCTACAGAACCAAGATATAATCATAAAGAAGCTACAGAACCAAGAAATTGTAGATTTTCATGATCGCTTAGGGAATACAATGGCAGCGCCCGAGAGCTCAATCGATTAAAATAGAAACTGCAATGAGACTCATTCAATGAATAAATACAAATACTGTATTTTAAACACATGTATGATTTCTGTAGATGATAACTTAGGTAATAAATACCTTACAAGTAAGAGTAAATTTAATTTATTTTCAATGTTTTTGTTCCTGGTAATAATATTTAACAATTCTTACTTGCAATACATCGTAAACTCAACTTAATATATACTTGAAGTATCATATAGTAATGAATTTCATTTACTATTTCTTAATTCTTAGAAAATTAAAGTTAACTGCAGCACATTTTTTTATCACGGAACTTGAACAGCATCCTCTAATTTAAACGAAGCGGATGTTCAAATTATAGGAGTTATACTGTACTTTTAAACGTTAAAACCTTCCAAACAATATATATATTATAGTTATATTTATATATATAATATATAGTTATATAATAATATATATATATATATATGTATATATTATTATTATTGTTATTATTATTATTATTATCATTATTATTATTATTATATTTCAAATAAAATATTATAATCAAATATAAATATTAAATCCCTTTAAATAGTTCAACAGTGCAAAAGTAGAAATATAAATACTCTTTTTTTTTACCGTATTTGCGATTATGTTCGCCCCCAAAAAGTTTGTTTATTGCTTTAAATAAATAATCGGGGATGCACCAAGATGCACCGGGAGGAAGCCGCATGTGCTTCCCGCGGTAACTGAGTCCACAATACATTGTAGTCTACATTGCAATGTAGAGAACTTTCTGTTGTTTTTATAAAACTATTTTTATATGATGGCTTGAATTAAAGTTTAATATGCAAAAGTCAAGTATCATGTTTAAATTCTACTCTCAACAGAAACATTCATTTCGAACGCGACCCTGTCTTATCAAAGAACCTAATGTTGATTTTATACGCCAGACACATTTGCTTGAGCGGTGATAAAACTTTTCAAACGCACTTGTGAAGTTAGGCTGTATGAGGGTGTTAACTTTGGTCGAAATCAGACTTTCCTATTTTAATCGAATTCTTTCGATTATCTATTTTCGATACTCATCGGACGCATTTCGACACAAAACCTATCTAAATACAATACTGAATGCACATGTGTGTGAAATTTCAATAGTATCATTCCAGCCATTTTGAAGTCCATAGGAAACGAACTCACACACAGACACACGCACAATTTTTCTTTTATATAATATTAGAAGATAGATAGATAGATAGATAGATAGATAGATAGATAGAAAAATAATAATACAACATGATGAGAAACGATAAAAGAATGAACGAGGATTTTTTATATCATCGTTTATTTAAAAAACCTTCTCAATTAATTATAAATTAGCGATACTTAGAACAAATAAAGGAAAACAACTTTTTAACATAACTTAATCCTTGAGTCATGGTCTATTTTAGCATGTAATTTGTGTTCTCAGAAAGTTTGGAATAAAGACGAAACGTCAATGACCACATAAACAATTTTCTTTTTTTTTCATATACATATATATATATATATATATATATATATATATATATATATATATATACACGCGTGCGTGTTTATATATATATATATATACATATATATGCTTCCGTGTACGTTCTATCTATCTGTGTGTGTGTGTGTGTGTGTGTGTATGTGTGTGTGTTCCTATTAACTGGAACATACTTTAATGTCATGGTATTGATAGATACAATCGCATCAAAGTATAGCCGGTCTGCCCTGTGTTCAAGTCTGTCCGTCTCTCTTTTCCTCTCGTTCTTTGCCTATGTCTCTCTCTCTCTCTCTCTCTCTCTCTCTCTCTCTCTCTCTCTCGATATATATATATATATATATATATATATATATATAATGTACATAAGGTATGTATATATATGCGTATATCTTTCTGCCTACTCATTTTTCTATCTCTCATTCCCTGTCGAAATCCTGACTCCTTTTCTATATATTTCAGTGCGTTCCTATCAACCGTAATTAAGTCTACTTTTATGTCATAAACGTGAGATAAGTTCAAAGTCTGACCCAGAAACAACATTTTTTTACTTCCAATAAACGCATCACCCGGCGAAGTCGGTTACTTTAGTTAATCGAACCCGAACGAATGTTATTGTTAAGTCGCTGTAGAAATAGTTTACATCGAGTGATAGATTGCTTTTTGAGTAAAACTAGAATGCCAGTCCCAGGAGAGCATAGGTTTTGCAGCACTTTTATGCCTCTTTGCGAAGATTAAGATGAATACATAATGATACTTATTGTTGAATTTTTTTTAAATAGGAGCTATAAATATTATTCATATTCACACTTATACCTAACAACTGTGTTATAGAATACATAATATTTGTTTTACTAGTTTGGAAGTGAATTTTGTATATACAAATATATAAGCATAAACCTACGTAATTTCGTAAAAATAGAAATGTTATTTCTGGGCCACTCTTTTAACTTTTAAACTCACACACACACACACACACACACACACACACACACACATATATATATATATATATATATATATATATATATATATATATATATATATATATATATGCTAACATGGGTGCCCGGCGTTGCCCGGGTGTTTGGAGGTGTATGTTCAGCAAAAAAAAAAAATGGTCAATTTTTTTTAACTTTGACCCCTATTATGACCCTTTAACATTTATTGTTTTGGGCTCAAATCATGTTATTAAGTTATATCCATGTCCAAGGGACCTATATCTAAAAATTTCAAGTGTTTAGACCCCAAATTGTCGGAGGAGTTTGGTAGAGTTCTCAAAGGTCAAATCGTTGAACTTTAACCCCTTAACAGCCACATTTCTGGCCGAAAACCGATCACATAGATTTCCCCAAATCTTAGTACCCTGTATATCAAATTTCAAGTTTGTAGACTAAAAATTGACAGAGTTATTGCGTAGGGAAATACACACACGCATAGACACATAGACACGTTCACTTTTATAGATATATAGATATATAATAATATGGGTGCCCGGCGTTGCCCGGGTATTTGGTGGTGTATGTTGAGCAAAAAAAAAGCGGTCAATTTTTTTAACTTTGACCCCTATTATGACCCCTTAACATTTATAGTTTTGGGCTCAAATCATGTTATTAAGTTAGATCCATGTCCAAGGGACCTATATCTAAAAATGTCAGGTGTTTAGACCCCAAATTGTCGGAGGAGTTTGATAGAGTTCTCAAAGGTATTTGGAGGTGTATGTTGAGAGTTATTGCCTAGGGAAATGTACACACACAGACACACAGACAGATACACAGACAGACAGATACGCAGACAGACAGATACACAGACAGGTTCACTTTTATATATATATATATATATATATATATATATATATATATATATATATATATACATATATATATAATTATTTTCGCGTCCAAACAACGTCGCAGCTCACAAGAGCCATGACAGTCAACAAACCAAAATTCGAGTTTCGAAATTCGTGTGTTGGACTTCCGGTTTGTTGACTGTCATGACTCTTGTCAGCTGCGACGTTGTTTGGCTGTGGAAATAATTATATAATCTCTCACATTCTTAATATATATATATATATATATATATATATATATATATATATATATATACTATGCCGAGTTGACCCCTGTTTATATACCCAAAACAAAGACAATGAACTACTGATTTTAGTTTTATGGGTCGATGGCATTTTCATCGTATCAAATTTTGACATAATGTTAACCAATGTTAAGAACAGATTAAATAAACAAAATTCAGATTGACCGATCTTGGCAAAATATCATGGTTTCTTGAATCAATCGAGGTACATTGATACAATCCTGTTAAAGTTTGCAATGAAAGAATGCAAGAAACGCTCTAAACCGGTCAAAAATTATATCAATAAAAATACAGACACAGAATTTTTTTATCCAATTTTCACCCCAAACAAGGCACATTGCCACTTTGAAGTAGGGGGCTACTATCAGGGACCTAAGTTGCAAAGGTACTATGAAGGGAGATAAGCAGCAAGAGGTCTATTCACATTATACTGGAACTTCTGCGCGTCAGTACAGTTGGGAAAGCAGAATCCCGGATGTGAGTTCCAAAGTCTAGCAGTTCTGGGGAAGAAACTTTGGGGGGAAGGATTTCTTACACCTAGGGATCTCTGCCGTATAGGGGTGGTATTTAGCTGCTCGTCAGATTTGTCTGGGGTATTTAGGTCGAGGGGGTACAAGTGCTTGTTGTTCGTCAGAGCATTTACCATTAAAATACTTGTAGAACAGGCAGGGGGATGAAACATTTCGTCGATGGGACAGAGGCTCAAGCTTAGATGACAGTTCGGAACCTATCAGGTTGGCGACTCTTTTTTTAACCCTGTCTAGGAGTGAGAGGCTAGTAGCAGATGCGCCAGCCCAAATATGACAGTATTCACAGTACTCCACGCATGGGCGAATGGTAGCCTTATAGAGGTACAGGATACTTTCAGGCGTAAGCAGCTTTCTAGCACGGTAGAGAGAGCCCACTTTCTTCGCAGCAGCCTTGTTAATGCTCTAAATGTATATGTGCCAATTGATGATAAACTTTACCGAGAAATAATAAGAATTCCTAAATACTTAATGACTGCTACGAGACCAACCGTATGGTACACAGTAACAAAACTTTCTCAAAATTACCAAGACCGACAATGAAGGATTTAAACAGAGCTAAACTAGTCCTTCGTTATTTAAGACGAACTAAGGAACAGCATTTATCATTTAGAAAATCAATAAATCCCCTTAAATTAGAAGGTTTTCAGATTCAGATCGAAAAAGTATATCTGGATATTGTTTCAGACTATCAAAAAATGGGCCTATTATTTCATGGAAGTCTAAAAAGCAACAGATTGTATCTCTCTCTACGTATTCACGCATATTGCGCAAGAATTACTATACTTAAAAGCTATTCTAAAGACTGTTTTAAAACCAGAATTAACTAATAATTAATTGTGATAATCAAGCCACCATATTCTTAGCACAGAACACAGTAATTCACCAAAGATTTAAGATATCTTAAATATCACTTCATAAGAAATGAAGTAAAAAAGGAATCTATTATTGTAAATTACATAGCATCAGAAAATATAGCAAATATATTTACAAAATCTGTGACAAAAATAAAATTGAAACTTTTTGCCTCTAAACTTGTCGGAATTTAATTTTAAATAATTTTTCACAAGCACAGATATATAATAAAAATTGTCCTGAGCTAGATGTTAAACTGTATCTATTTTGTTTGTATTAACACTTCACCCTACTAATACGTAATAAATACTTTTACTGAAATAAAAAAACTTCTTTTTGAAAACATTTTCCTCGTATTTTTTACAAATACTTTTTACATGCTTATTTTAAGGTGCGCATAAATTAAAATTGACTTTTTTTACTTTGTTGTGCACAATACTTTCTAATTTACAGAAAATTTCCTTTTCTTTTTTTTATTTTGCTTTGTCTTAATTAACAAAAAATAACTCTTTTTACGGATACATATTCTCTCTCTCTATATATATACATATATATATATATATATATATATATATATATATATATATATATATATATATATATATATATATATATACTAGCAGTTCCGCCCGGCTTTGCTCGAGTCCTCTGAACTGTTCATAACTTTATGTGCATATATTAAAAAGAGTGAATACGTACGATAATGCTTTTCTATATAATAGGCTTCCTTAGCAACCATAGAGAAAAGTTGGTAGAGACCGCAAACGTCAATTTTTTTTAACTTTGACACCAATTTTAATCCTTAACATTTATTATTTTGGGCTAAAATTAAATTAAAATGTTTGACCCATGTCCAAGTAACCTACATCTAAAATTGTTTAGACCCAAAATTAGAGGAGGAGTTTGGTAGAGTCTGCAAAGGTCAACTCTTTCAACTTTGACCTCTTGCCAGCCAAATTTTCGACCCCAAAACATTTTCACTTTATATATATATATATATATATATATATATATATATATATATATATAATGGTGAACGTGTCTGTGTATCTGTCTCTCTGTGTATCTGTCTGTCTGTGTGTGTGTCTGTGTGTACATTTCCCTACGCAATAACTCTGTCAATTTTAAGTCGACTCGAAATTTGATATACAGAGTACTGAGATTTGGGAAAGTCGATGTGATCGGTTTTCGGCCAGAAATTTGGCGATTAAGTAGTAAAAGTAACCAAACTCCTCCGATAATGTTGTGTCTAAACAGGTGAAATTTTCAATATAGGTTCCTTGGACATGGATATAACTTAATAACTTGATTTTAGGCCAAAACAATAATTTTTCAGGGGCCATAATAAGGGTCAAAGTTAAAAAAATTGACCGCTTTTTTTCTTTCTTTTTTTTTTTTTTTGCTCAACATACACCTCCAAATACCCGGGCACCCATGATAGAATTAATATATATATATATATATATATATATATATATATATATATATATATACACTTTGAGGTATTTATTTGCTCCCCCACTGAGCAAATTAGGCACAAGGCCGATTTTTAATGTGAGGAGTGAAGGGGAAATGGGGACCAACTCTCCGGGGAGTAGGGAAGCTGGATAGTGACAACTGGTATGAAGGGTTGCCCCTACATTGACCAAGGTCTTATATGTGGGGTTGCCCCCACATATGGTCTTTGCGTGCAGTATCTGCCGGAACAGATACTACACTTTGATGTTATTTATTTGCTCCCCCACTGAGCAAATTAGGCACAAGGCCGATTTTTAATGTGAGGAGTGAAGGGGAAATGGGGACCAACTCCCCGGGGAGTAGAGGAGCTGGATAGTGACAATTGGTATGAAGGGTTGCCCCTACATTGACTAAGGTCTTATATGTGGGGTTGCCCCCACATATGGTCTTTGCTTGCAGTATCTGCCGGAACAGATGCTACACTTTGATCCTGACCCAATATACAACGTGTATATTACTGATCTATCTGAAACCCGTTTTAGTGATGAAGATCAACTTACTGAAATAAGTGCAGCAGATACGTTTTTCTGGGAAGGCAAACCCAAGGGAGTAAAAAGGGAAGGAGGAGTTGGTTATGCTATCAGGACAAAGATCACATCTCAGTTAGAACAACATTGTGTTATTTGTGATCGTATCATGTTACTGAGGGTACCTTTACCTTGTGATCGTTAGGCGTCAGTTACCTCAGTATATACCCCTACTTTTGATAGTAGGCAGGATGTCAAAAAGATCATCATATATGTATGTATTTTAGAATGGGAATGCATAATCAAAATTTAAAAAATGGCTTCCTTTTTTCACATGCTCATCTTTTCGAGTAAGAATTAAAAATCAATTTCTTTTATATTTCTTTTTTTTCCACTCATATTTTTCTTTGACATTTTAACAAAATTTTTAAATGGCTCCCCTTTTTACATGCTTAAATGTTAAGATGCAATTAACTTCTGTTTTTATTTTACATATTTGAATATATAAATATATATTTATTTTTGAACAGAATTAAAAATGAACCGAAAGGACTTCCCCATTATATAAAAATAGGGAGGTGTTACAATATTTATATATATAATGAGGGTATGCTCCCTCAAAGTTAGGAGATTCTATTTACAAACGCTACTGATAGAAACTGATGAATCAAATTAATTCATGTTTTTCTGTCAGCCAATCAGAAACCAGAATTGTTCTATCGAAATTAAATCTTTTTAGCATTCCAGCACATAATTTTTGTGTGTCAATACGAGAAGGTTTTTTTGCTATTTGGCTGCAAAATTAAAAAGTCCGGGACCTGTATAGAATAGCTGCCCACCAAGAATTCTTCATCTCCAGGACTTGTATAGAATAATTACCCATCGGAAACTCTTCTGAAATTAAACATGGCTTTCAATTCAAGAGTGTACACTAAAACGCTAAGAGCTGTTCTCAGTACCATATACATGCAACATACCACAAGCGGACACCTTCCTCTGATTTCAATCCTGATCAAAACGAGGAGAAACAGGGTTGTTGGTAATTATTTGAGGGCTAAGTATAAACTCATCAGCGATGTCCTTTTATGGATGCCAAACCCCCACGAAAAAGCAATTCCATGGGAACCTTCTTGGTTAAAGGAAATCGTGATTAACGTTTTGTGGATGTCAAAATAGTGATGTGGATCAGTAGGGAGGCTACACAGAACATATATCAAACTACTAGCAGAGTACTCACAATGCAGCTATGAATATCTACCTGGTGTGGTGGGGATAGATTTAGATAGCGTAAGAGAGTCAGGAGGATTCGTGACACTACCACGACTAGACGATGATAATGATGAAAATGATGATAGTGATAAAGTAGTCGTAAATTGTTATCAAAATAAACAAAGCTATCTCTTTGTGTTGATTCAATCACTCACTGACAGTTTATAATGTCTTAGTAAGTGCCTAGAGGAAGAAAGACTCTTATTTCATTAGTGTCTGCATAAACTGTGAACACATATATGAATTGTATAATAAAATAATAGGACTATTTGCTTGAGCATCAACCATAAAGATAAATAGAAAATGTTGGCATAATGATGTTGATGCTCAAGTTTTCATTAGATCATTGAAGTTAAGCGGCGCTGAACTTGGCCAATAGCGGCTTGGTGAGTATTTAAGAATGCCAGATACTGCATGTGAAAAGCGACGAAACCGCCCTTCAAAGAAACACTATCCTGAAGAAGCCTTTATCAAGTATTTCAGTATAACATGCTGATCAATAAATTCTTTGATACAAAGAAACCACTGTTTCCTCATTGGAAGTTCTGTTCTTAGTGATGGAGCTTATCTCTCTTGAGAAAATATGCTGTAGTTTTTTGTTTGTTTGTTTGTTTGTTTTGTTTTTTTGTTGTTTTTGTTTCGTTTATTTTTTATATTTGTCCATCGCTTGCGAAGATGACTGTGATCATATAGTTATTTTGTGGGTCTCAAGATGACTCGACAGTCTTATCCGAGCACTGAATTATCTTCTGCTGTAGGACATTAGTGAGATGTATTCATGTTGCTTGGCTTTGCAAAACAACGAAGCCAAGCAACATGAATACGTATTAAAAAATATAAAGAACGTGAAGCATAAAAAATTTTTCTAAAATCACTGAATTTGACATTAAATAACCCGAAAATTGTTGATATGCCGTAAAACAAAACTACCAAAATAATTAGCTATATAATAATTTATTAACAGATATATTAATGTTTAAAAGAATTCGTGGAAATTAAAATGTAATAAACAGGGTCACGTATAGTTTCGTATAATAAACTTGTGCCATGCTAAAAAATATTTAGCAAATACCCAAAGACGTGTTAGGTGTCTTTTGCAGAAGAAAATGATTATTTTGGTTTTGGTTTTGCAAAACACTCGCTTTTAGACAATTGAATTTGTTTCTCTACTAATATTTATTGGAATGCACAATAAACAAAAAAAAGGAATGGAATAAATGCAATAGAATTTTTTTCTTCCGTTGCATTTTTCTAAACTTAAGCCGTTTTTTTTTTAATGTATTTCGTTGTTCTTATTTGGAATCATTGACTGCATTATAAACAGTCAAGGCTGTAATGCAGTCGACTAAAAGAAAACATTACGTGTAATTCATATAACATTAGACAAATGCTTTTTTAAAAAACATTATATGTTTCCGTTGGCAGACTGGCAACAAAAACAACCTATAATGTACAAAAACTGTATATTTTCTTTACTAAATCTTAAACTGATGATAATGTCACGTTTCCCTTTCCTTAGAACAATCTAAATTGTGTCTAGTTTTTTGTAGAGCTCTTTAGAATTAAGAAACTTTAACTCGAAATGTATTAACAATATAATAACTCATGTAAAAAGTAAAGTCGGGTTTATTTCTCAGTATTTGTCATCAATAGATTTTCTCTGTGGCGAAAATTGTGGGAACGCAGGCTTACCTCTTAAACGGCCTCGGTGTGCGCTTTGCCGATGCAGCGTCATGATGCTAAAAAGAGTCAAGATGGCGCCTGCGGCATTATATAACAATGCTGTCTCGCAGAATCTCGTGTGCTTTCGCGCACATATGCAAATTTGGAGGACTCTGTCTTTTATAAAAACAGGCCACTGGAGCAGATGGGACAGAAGTGAAAACGAGTCTAAGGAAAGTACCGACGGACGACTCTTTTTTTTTCTTTGCAACAACAAGCTATCTCGGCGTACACTTTTTACCATGGATAGATTCGACTTGAAGCTGATACCAGAGTTTGACGGGTCCCCGGCTGGTCCTTCGGTGGTTGAATGGCTGGAGAAGGTCGAGCGCGTTAGCCGGTTGTGCAAAATTAAGGATCCAGCTATCGTCATCCCATTGAGGCTGACTATGCCGTGTATCAGCAGCTCGGGGATGAAGCAACAATGGAGCAGATAAAATAAGCGTTGTATGGAGTATTCGGTGCGGATCTTTTTGTTGCCTGGAGGCAATTCTCTGAACGTCGACTTGGGTCAGGGGAGACTGTGGACGTCTACCTGGCCGACCTGAACAAGCTTGCTGCTCCCTTCGGCGGTGCAAGCGACAGAATATTGGCATGCGCATTTTTGTCTCAGCTCCCGGATGACGCCAGTCGACTGTTGCGGGCGTCGTCGAAGAGTTACATAGGGTGTTATTATTGATGTATCAAATCTGAGACTATGTTTCGTTGTTCTTATTTAGATGACGACTTATATATTTGTTGTTGTTGTTCATGTTGTAGGAGTCTTAGTGAGAGATTTTAGAGTCTTAGAGTGATAGAGACAGTCTTAGGAGTGTATTGTGTTGAGTGTTCATATGTCTTAAGATGTGTCTTAGTTGTGTGATAGCATATTGGAGACATAAACAGGTATATATAAAGGGAGAGACAGTTCTGTATATATATAATAGACAGTGTACATGTTACTACAAGAGAACCAATTCAATGAGAGGAGATTTATGAATATCTTGATAGATAGACCGAGAGTGCGTTTGACATTTCCGTGTTGACAGTTGTGCATATAATATAAACACGTTACCTTTCTCGTTGTAATGATGAACACAGAGGACGTAGATACACAAAGATGATAACGTTCTTTATTCATGACCGGTCCATGATTTCGCGTGAGGAATTCAAAGTTTCTTTACAGGGTTATTTCTAAAACCCTCCTCGCTTCTAGAGGGTGCCGAGAATCGGTCTGAACCTCTCTGCTCCTCTGATCTGACTGATATAACTCTCCCTAACTAACTACGAACTCTTTCCTATATTGAGAACTCATCACGTCATCGCATGATTAAATATGTGCTCATAAACACGTTGCATGACATGCATCACGTTGCCAAACTTGACATGACCCCGAGTTCAGAAACCTATTTTTCAAATAACATTTTTACAAAATATGTTTACAATTACAATTGACGATTATATTCCTTATTTAAATTTTCACAGAAACAAATTTCATTATTACATTCCTTTTCCATATACAGATATGTAAGCTAAACAATTGCAATTCCTTATTTCAAACATTCTGTATCTATTTTAACTTTTGATTGGAATTTTCAATTCCAAATCTAGCTTCTCAAGTTCGAATCCTTGACTATCCTATTTCATATTTACATTTAACTAATTCCCTATTTTTTATTTACATGAAAAGGGGCCAGCCCTTTATCATGTAACAGAAGCTCAATGAGCTTGGGTTGGAGGAGTTGTTGGCTAGACACCGAAACATCGTAAAGGACGATGTGGAGCAGGTCTTGGCAGCGGTTGACGCACTGGAATCGCCTACAGAGAGCCTACAATGCTACATATGTGGCGGCCCCAACAACTTCGCCAGAAACTGCAGAAGCAGTGCGAAGCGCACCCCGGACTATGGAGCACGGAAACGAGGACGCTGTCACCGATGCGACAAGCCAGGCTACGTAGCACAGAATTTTCCGGGAACCGAGCAAGGAGAGGAAGCTGCGGCGCCAGCACCCTCCCCAAAGCAACACTGAACAAGACGCTTCTTGTTGTGACAGTGAGAGTTAATGGGTGTAGGCGCTCAGTACTGGTTGACATCGGATGCACCTAAACCCTCATACACAAGAAATGTTGCACCGCATGGATGAAACAGAAGGCCCCAGTATTAACCGTTGGCAGAACAGAAACAGAAGGTCCGACCCGTCATGGATAATAAACAGAAGGTCCGACCCGTCATGGAACTCAATGAACACGTGGACCCACGCACATAAACTGAGGGAGTGGCGACAGCAAGGGGGCGCACACAGCAATCCTGGACCTGCGAAGAGCCTACCTGCAGATACGCGTCGAGAAATCGCTGTGGCCGTTCCAGACGGTCGAGATCAAAGGGACTCGCTATTGTTTGACCGGGATGGGGTTCGGCCTGAACGTGGCCCTGAATATTATGACAGCGATTATGCAGGCGATCCATCATCAGGATGAAGCCGTGCAACAGGCGACGTCGTCGTATATTGACATTTTTGTGAACGAGAGCCTCATGTCTGCCCCTGCGGTGAAAGAACACTTTGAGAGCTTCGGGCTGTCGTGCAAGGAGCCAGGGTGCCTGAAAGATGGAGCGAAAGTCCTTGGCTTGCATGTGAGCGGCAGCGCAGACAGACTCCGCTTGAGAAGAGGTGGTGACATTCCGGAAGTTCTATCCAACATCACGCGTCGGAGCGTTTTTTCCGTCTGCGGAAAACTTGTGGGCCACTTCCTCATGTGTGGGTGGCTCCGGGTGGCGGTGGCGCCCGTAAAGCGAAGTGTGACTTCCATGTCAACGGGATGGGACGATGAGGTGCGCAATCCCGCCCTGCGAAGCATGCTGGTGGAAGCTGTGGCCAGAGTGAACGAGTACGACCCCGTACGAGGGAGCTGGTGCGTCGACGGAAGCAAGTTTACAGTTTGGATGGACGCCAGCTCACTCGCCCTTGGCGTTGCTCTGGCGGTCGACGGATTTGTTATAGAAGATACCTGCTGGCTTCGGCCAGAAAATGACGCCGGTCACATAAACCTGGCTGAGCTTGATGCTACACTCAAAGGGGTAAATCTAGCGCTTCAGTGGCAAACCAGAGTGCTACACATCGTCATAGACTCCACGTGTGTGCATCGGTTATCCACCGATGCCTTGTGTGGGAAACCACGGTTGACAACGAAGGCATTGGCCTGAATGCTAATACGGAGACGACTTGCTACCCTGGCTGAGATCATTAAGGAATTCAACCTGGCCATAGATGTGACACTGGCGCAGTCCTGTCAGAATCGGGCGGATCGCGTGACCAGAGGACCACGCCGTTGGCTGGACCTGTCGAAAGAAGTGGACGAACCGGCACGTTTTAATTGCACCGCGGTGGGGCGTCGGCTTTGCGCAGGCAGTGTTGCTGATGTCCATTGTCAAAGTGGGCACCCCGATATAAACCGAACCCTTTACTTCACCAGGCTGGTCGACCCCTATGTGTCAAAGAGGGACGTGAAATCTGTTGTGAGGAGCTGCGAAACCTGTCGGTCGATCGACCTAGCACCCGTCCGGTTGAAGAAGGGAAAACTGAGTGTGAGAGGAAATTGGAACAGGCTCGCAATGGACGTAACTCACTACAACAGCGGTCATTTTTTGACGCTCATCGATTGTGGGCCGTCTAGATTTGCACTGTGGCGGCCCCTTCGCCGGAAGGACTCGACCGCCGTTGTCCGTTAGCTGGAAAGTGTCTTCCTCGAGCGTGGTCCCCCTTCTGAGATACTGACCGACAATGGCAACGTCTTTGTTAGCGAGAAGTTCAAACAGTTCGCAGACAGCTGGGGTATACGTCTGCGATGTCAGTGCGTCCATATGCCTAGCGGGAATGGAATTATTGAGATAAACCACAGGACCGTCAAGACCATCGCAACTAGGAAGGGGATTATGGTGCCTGAGGCGGTTTATTGGTATAACGTCGCCCCTAAGGACGACATTTCACCCTCTACCGCGCCAGCCGAAGCACTGCACAAGTACCACGTCAGGGTGAGAGGCATGGAGACTAGCTGACTGCCCAAGCCAGAGGTAACGAGAGAGAGTATCAAAGAGGGGGATGTCGTCTGGATTAAGAACCTCCACAGCGAGTGTACCACATGCTACGGAACCGGGCGTGTTACTGAGGTGATCAGCCCGCAATCGGTGCGGGTTGACGGGGTGCCCCATCACATCAAGGATCTTCGATCCACATCACAAGCGCAGCCGCCACTCGGCGATGAGAGCGAGACTGGATCTGAGATCAGTGAACCATCATTCTGGGTTACACTGATTTCGTCGGACAGCGACCCTGAGATTAGCAGCCTTAGGTTCACCGACCCTGAAACCGAGGACGAAAGCACAGGCGAAGACAAAGCCCTCGGTCCCTCTCTCCGAAGAAGCACCCGAAGAAAAAGGCCACCGCGTCCCTGCCCTCCCTGTGATGATTATATCAGAGGGGGGGGCGAAAATTGTGGGAACGCAGGCTTACCTCTTAAACGGCCTCGGTGTGCGCTTTGCAGACGCAGCGTCATGATGCTGAAAAGGGTCCAAGATGGCGCCTATGGCCTTATATAACAATGCAGTCTCTGTCTTTTATTAAAACAGGCCACTGGAGCAGATGGGACAGACGTGAAAATGAGTCTACAGAAAGTACCGACAGACGACGCTGCTACAGTAAGCTGAGGTTTTGTGTACTCTTTTTTTTTTCTTTGCAACAACATCCTCCTAATATTTAATTCTGATTTATCCGTCCTTTTGGTGGACCATTTAGTAGAACAGAATACAATGTAATTCGATTTAATTCCTTCGGGAAAATACTTTGTCATGATCGGAATTATTTTCATAGTAATCCATCTTTAAAATTAACGTAGGTTTTTATTCGTCAATACGAAGTACTGTTTTGTAACAAAATATAATATACCGAAAAAAGTGGCATAATTTTGAAAAAAATGGAAGTAAAAGCATGCAACGTCAGGTAGGCGATTTGTTTTAGTTATTCATACATATATATACGTGTGGGGGGGGCGTTACCGCAGGACTGGGAAAATGCTAAAGTCGAATCTTGCGCGAAAGCGTCTTTCCTCGGTAGATCATACGGAACTCTTTGACCGTAATGAAGGCAATTCGTGTAGAAAAGGAAAACTTCGACATAAAACCTGCAGCTGAAATAACTACCTGTCATTTTGCTTCTGCTTGTCACCGGACCATAGTTTGTAAAGCCCAGAGAGTGGTGTATATGATACAAGATTGCATCACTTAAATCCATTGTTGAACAGATGTCTCAAACTCTGCAGACTGGCTGTCCTTTCAGAGTTCAACGGTGTTGGAAAAACGTGGACGTGCGCAGACTTAACAGGTTCGAAGAGCATAGTTATAAATAACACGTGGGCGACAGGAGTCTTATCTTAACATCGCTATCTTGTCTTCATTGACAGGGACAAATTTCGGTCGACACTTCTGTGGCTGAGCAGCCCTGTTTCGGGAGAGTACTGCTCATATATCTTTTGTAGGAAAGTGCTGGAAAATGTCCATTAAATATTGCCTGTCAAATCAAGTTAGTCATTACCTGGGAACTGAAGCACGAACAAAAATATTAGAAATAATAGCAAAACGTATGCTAAAATGCGTTGCACATTAACCATCGCTTGTTGGAATGTTGGTAAGTCAAAACGTCCGAAACAAAAAACAGCCTAGAGAACTCGAGAGACTAAACAGAGACTCGCCTTCCGAAGGTGTGATCAGGATACTCTGCTGTGTTCTGAGTTGGAAAGCCAAAGTGTAAGGGTCATGATGCAAGCGAGCGAATAAGTCACCCTGGCTTTCTACAGGTCATTGAAAGAAGCAACGTCATCAGTATCTAACAATAAAAAGCTCATAATTCCTAGTGGTTTCAATGCTCGTGTTCCTAGTTGATATTGTACATCAGATGCCCTAGGGCATAACGGGATTGACAGAATTAACAGCGGTGGTTTACGGTTGCTAGAATTCTGTTCGGAGCAAACACTGTTACTCTACAATACTTTCTTCTATCAGAAAAATAAGCACAAAACAACTTGGACTCATCCCAGATCCAAGCAAGGCTATCAAATGGATTTCATTATCACTCGCGAACACGATTTTGCAGACACTTCCAATGTTCGACTTAGGCGTAGAGTTGAATGTGATTCGAATCACAGGTTGGTTTGTGGAAAATTCAAGCCGCGCATACACAAGAAGGTACGCACGAGAGAGGTTCGGGTTCTGAACGCTTTAATGTTGACAAGGTAAAAAAAATCCGGAGTTACTGGCTCGTGTGAAGGAGAAATTAGACAGTGTCGTTCTTTATGGATCGTGAAAAAACTACAAAAAAGTATATTCGGCTGGTTCATATGTGTTAAGCTTCAAAAAAAGGATAAATAAGGATTGGTTTGCTGAAAATGATCAAGAAATTAATAACTTACTTCAGGAGAAACACCGTTTTTATGAGAAGGTCCTTCACCAAACTATTTTTTGTTGATGAAGCTGTGATTGGTAGTTTACCTCAATTAGTGATAAAGCGCTCAATTGATAATGCTCCAACAATGGGGGAAGTCGGCAAATATATAACAAAAATAAATTGAACTCATTAAAACCGATAATGAGAATGTGCGTCAGACGACTTTTTACCTTATTGTGCAGCACTGAGGTGGTACCACTCCACAAAATTGATAGAATTATGATGCCTTTTTACAAGAGTAAAGAAGAAGAATCGGTCTCAGACAGTGAAATTACTCTTTCTGAATCCGTTGATAAAGTTCTTGCACGAGTTTTACTTAACTGATTGCAGGAGGAAATATGCCCAGTAATCTAGAACATCAGTGCAATTTTAGAGCAGAAAGAGGCTTTTGGATATGATACTTTCCACTCGCCGGTAGGGATATTTTGTGGAAAGTGTTTGGTAAGTTTGGTTGTCTGCCGACATTTGTACACATGGTTAGGGAATAATACCGGGACATTAAAGTTCGAGTTGCATTCAATGGTCAAAGATAGTTCCTCGGATGCTGAGATATATGCCCGCATTCAGAACGCTTCTGTCGCATTTGGGAAACTGGAGAAGAGGGTGTAAAATGACTGTGAACTCACCATTAACAGCAAGGTTAATGTATATGTAGCGTGTGTTATCACAATGCTCTTTTATGCTGCAGAAACTTGGACAACTCACCAGGAGCACACCAAGATTTTAGAACACTTCCATCTCAAGTGCTTGAAAAGAATTTTAAATATCAAGTGACAAATGCACATAAACTTTCGGCAGAGGCGATGGATTTTTACAAGATCAGTATTGTTTTGAAGTTCGACTTTCGAGACGACAAATTGACTAAAAACATTTATATCTTCACCTTCAACTTGGTACTTTTCTACGGGGGTGGTGTCGCTTTTTTCGCCGATTTTTTCGAAAGTCATCCTCTCGATTGTCTAGCCTTAATTTAAATGTACGTCACTTCCGGTTTGATGGTGGTCGTAATAGCAAAGACGTCACGTTTTCCCCCGTTCTTTGCGGTACGGGTTCGAGCCTGTCTACCAACTACCACTTTTTTTTTTGCTCAACACACACCTCCAAACACCCGGGCAATGCCGGGCACCCATGCTAGTATATATATATATATATATATATATATATATATATATATATATATATATATATATATATATATATATATTAGAATAATACCAGACCTTTAACGAGTAAAATTAAATCCTCTAACAGGACAGTTTTGTAACACTTTACATTCTCTTGCAAAAGTCATAATCACAAAAGAATTATACTGTTTTGTGTCTTGAATTTTCCATCGAAATTTTAGAAAAATGTCTAAGGTTTACTGTTTATGCGTCATGAGTCAAGAAGAAATTGAAATTCAGACAATCTTACTAAGTTTTTGTTCAACTTCAATGAAAATTTTATTTTCCAACTAAGAGGTTATATATATATTATAATCCTTAAAAACACATTGCCCGGCGTTGCCCAGTTATAAAATACGCTGAAATATTATATTTTAATTTATGCAAATTTCGTATTTATTATTAAAGAGCCAATTCTTTATCGATTGTAAAATTTTATCCAATAGATAGTAATGATTTTAAAAGAAAAAAATATGAACATACAGTTTTTCAGCCTTGTTCGATAACGCATGACCTATTCCATACGTATACAAAAGCAAATAAATTATTTTACTTATAACTGTTGATTAGCGCACATACAAGAATGAATAAGGATAAATGACTTACACCAGACCATGGTCAATTTTTTTTTTTATTTTGATCCCTTAGCAGCTATTTTATTTTATTTCAGAAACCAAATCGAAAGTGTTCCACAGGTCCAAATACTTCATATATCAAGTTTCAAGTCTGAAGACCAAAAATTCAGAGAGGAGTTTTGTAGAGAATTTCCGCATATAGAGAGGCATGGCCACTTATATATTTATATGCACATATATATATGTGTGTGTGTGTGTGTGTGTGTGTGTGTGTGTGTGTGTGTGTGAGTTTGCTAGAATCGTTTCATTATAAATGTCATACAATTATGCAATTTAACCAAGCATCTAATAAGAAACGATAAAAATGAATAATTAATTAATTAACGCTCGTTTTTTCAAGGGAATATACAAGTTAGTTAACCTTCATATAGTCGTTCGCATATCCATGACTGAGTATATTGAAATAGCTCTTTTTAATAATTGTTAAATAAAAATGTAGGCTTTTAATATCAATGCCAGAACGAAAACAAAGCTCAACTTTATAGGTATATTGATATATACATATCTATGCACATATAAACATAACTAACTTAATATATATAGTCCTTACGAGGATGAAACGCAGAAAATTCTATATAGCTTAACTGCTATATATATTTTCATAACTTACCTAGCTCTACTTACGTATTGGGTACTGAAAATCGACTCATAAAATATACTAAAATTTTATATCATTCAAACACGGTAGTGTTTAAATATATGGTTAAGTGGTAGTTTAAGTCATTTAGAACTGCTTTAAAGCTTCACCGCTGACTCATTTTTCGACCAAATTTCAAACAATTATTACAGTTTATAGATCTCTTTCTTTGCTATGTTGTGAAAAAAAGTGTCCATTTTTGTTCAGTAAAACAAAATTTATGATAAATTATCTGGTGTTCAAAATTATAAAAAATATAAGGAGATAAGCGATGTTTTCTTTATGACTGGTTTCCGTGGCAACCATGCCGCTTCAAAGCATAAATAGGAGAAATAATTGGAGGGGATTTTAATGAAAGCAGACGAGTTTATTAAATTGTTATTACATATTTGTTTATGGGAGCAAATGAAAAAGACTGACATTAAACAAAGAACAAGTGTATTTATTAGAAGTCTGGAAAAATCATGGAGTACAATACGAAAATGCGAGCATGAAAAGTAATATGGTTAAGCTTAAACGTGGAAAAGTAAAGGACTAGTTGTTAAAACTGGAAAAGAAAAGGACAAGATATTCTAGTAAAAATATAATGAATTCATAACTTAAAATATTGCAGCATTAAGAATTTTTTTAAATTCAATTTATAACATATAATCAATTCTTAATGCTGCAATATTTTAAGTTATAAATTCTTTGATTATTTATTCTACAGAGTTGAAAGGCCTACTTCACAAGATTTCCAGCTACGGTATAACTGGAAATGTTTTCTCAATCATTAAATCATTTCTCTCCGATAGGCTCATAAGAGTAGTGGTCGATGGACAAAAATCAGAGGCCTGCAGTATTAATGCTGGAGTCCCTCAAGGGTCAATTCACAGCTATATGGTGAAAAAGAAAATTTCAATTTTCGTTCTGTAATACAAAAGTTATGATGAATTTACTGGTGTTCGAAATCGTAAAAAAGTAAGAAGGTGAGCGACGTTTTTATGACTGGTTTCCATAGCAACTACGTCGCTTCATCAACTACTGTTGCTACCTATTCATCGCTCTCGCGAAAAGAGAAGTAACAAGTGAAAAAGAGAGAATAAAATAATGAAAAAGAGATAATTGGGGGGATTTTATTGAAAGCAGACGAGTGATGTACTTTATGTTTATGGGGGCAAAAAATTAAGACTGAAATTAAAACAAAGAACAAGTGAGTTTACTGGAACCCTGGACAAATCATGGATTACAATAGAAAAATGCGAGGATGAAAGGTTATAATAGGTGTTTAATAGCTTAAACATGGAAAAGTAAAGAACTAGTTGTTAAAACTAGAAAAGAAAAGTACAAGATATTCTAGTAAAAAATATAATAAATTTATAATTTGAAATATTGTAGCACTGAGAATTTTTTAAATTCAATTCATAATATTATATAATCAATTCTTATTGCTGCCATATTTTCAGTTATAAATTTATTATATTTTTTACTAGAGTATCTTGTTCTTTTCTTTTCCAATTTTAACAACTAGTCCTTTACTTTTCCATGTTTAAGCTTAACCATATTATTTTTCATGCTCGCATTTTTCTATTGTAATACATATATTGAATAATATATATTTATATATGTAAGTGTATATGCATATATGTGTGTTGGTGTAGTTTGTTATTCACTATCAAACTAATGTTGCACCCAGTTTCAAATCGGATGTATCTTTCAGATTGCTGCAATCTCATTGGCTATTTATGTATAAACGACATAGCCAGACGGTCGTCCCTTTAACATTACTCTCGGGAAATGTTTATGGTTTTTATCTTTGTTTTTTTCTCCCATCGGAATTCTGTGAATAAATCCATTGAAATTAAAATACTGACATTTCATATATACATTTGTTTTGCAGCTAGATTAACCATGAATTATTAACTACATTGACAAAGGAACTTATTCTAAAAACGCAAATTCATATGGATAGGCATCGTCCGACTATTTTTACCATCTCGGCTATGTTGTCAGCATTGGTTTCTACATCTTTCTTGAATCAGGTAATCACTGGATGGACCATGTGAGGGTGCACGTCAGTATCCACTTTTTTATGGAAATCGCTCCAGAGCATGACGCCACTTGATGTAAGGAGCTAAAAATACCGCTTCAAGATCAAAAGCTATCCAACGATAAGTGTTATATGGATAGATTTCGACCCAGCAATTCTTTCCCCTTTGTCAGAAACATCGCTCATGGAATGTGAGAACTCAGGGGCAAAATAAGAAAAACAACAGTTATAACGCTGCCAAAATTAAATCAAATGTTCACTTTCTACTTTCTAATAATTCACTTCACCAAAACTTATCCTTATGTAAAACTAATTTTGTCTCCTGATTGATCTAGACCACCCACTCCCTGCTGATAATCTGGGGCGTTACAATCCATGTGGTGAATGGAGTTCCTCAGTCGTGGTGAAAGCAATACATCTAAGGAAGGAGAGCTCTGTTGATAGGGAGATGTCGTTGGCTTTGTACGATAAGTTTCTAGTGATAGTGTCCGAAACAAAATATCCGCTTCAAATTGGCCATAAGCCAGCACGAAAGGAGTAAAGCTCAGAAAACTGTCGTGAGAATGTTCATGTTAGTCTACAAGTTGGTCTAACCCGAGAGAGCGAAACAGATTTCATCTATTATTCTGTTACTATCAAAGGAACCGTGCCGATCACGACGCTCAAATGTTTCTTCTAAATCCCATAGCATTTACATTTGTTGATGTCATCTTCCATAGCTATATGGCAACACCCAGCCCAGGATTATTTTACTTGTGATCCTATCGCGGAAATTGTGTTTATGTATCCTACATGCAGAAATAGTAGATCTCTGGTCAGTTTCGAAAGTCAACGGAAACACTCTGTAACGGTGCCTGCGCGGAGAATTCATTGGGAAACAAAATTGCATAATTTACAACCACATTTCTCCAGAATTAGTATTTCCTGGGTCTAGTCATGGCGACAAGAAACAATTCTGAGGTAAAAAGAAAGCCGCCCAACATACATTCCTAGGAATTATCTAATAGCCAGTGATTCAGTACTGACAGGTTAACTTCAGTGGTCTAATATCAACGTGATTGTCATATTATATTTACCTCCTCTCCAGACACAAATTTATGGGCGGGTCTGATGAAAGTCTTTGCGTAGAACGAACTGAATTCGAACTTGAAACCCCATGTTTACAGTCCATGTCGTTAGCCACTTAGCTACCGCCACCGGCTATAAGTGCGCCTAAATAAGATGTGCTAAATAAACTCTAACAAACACTGCTCTTTGAACTGTCTGATTTTGACTGCGATTTCTCTCTTCAGTTCAGGAATAGTCTGAAGACTGTCCTGATGGACATTATTTTTGAGAATCTGGAAGAAGAAGGGTCGGTGAGTGTAAAGTCCATTCGGTGTCGCATTTCCTACTGATGAGACAATCACCAATCTACTCGTCCATATCATTGAACAGATGTGGGCGTGATGAAAATATTTCAGCCCGTGTTGTTAATCATTTATCTACCGTATGCCATGTATGCCTAGAAATAACAGTTCATTGTCACGCACATTGTGTAACATTTAATAAACCATGTTTAAATTAACTTAAACAAAGGGGAACGCATGGGAAGCACGTGGTATTTTTCCACGCGTGTACTTGTGCGTTTTCAACAAACGCGTACTTGCTGTACTTGTGAGGTTTCACCAGTGAGCGATCGAGAAATAATCAGTTAAAGTTTTATTTACATACGGTTTTATTTTCATTCTTTTCATCGTCACCTCCCCATGTGTGTAGCTGTAGATCTGTGTCGTTGCATCGTCCAGCAGATGTTCATCTTTTGTAAACTCGATGAATAAACCCCATGCATGAAAACACAAGAAGACCTGTTTGCGATTTTAAAGGTTTTATTGGAGAAGTTTGTTCATAAAGAGAGATAACAAAAATTAATTTTATGTACAAAAATAAGCTAAAATTAATATCTTCTTACTTAATTGACAAAAAATTAGTCGACGAGCGAGCACGTTTTGTCTCTCGACTTCCCCGACTCGAACTGCTCGAAACTATGTACTAATCCTCGAACACGATCATGTCTTATGTAATCGACATTTGCTTCTAGAGTTTGTTTAGGGAACAGACCTCCGAACCTCATCAATCACGCCAGGTGCAATGAGTCCATTTCTGGTCGACGCCAGGCCGTCGTACTTTGTACTTAATGTAACACTTCGGAAATTCATATTAGTAAACAGAATCTCTACCTACAGACGTAGGGTCCCAATATATAAAAATTGTACAGGTTATGTGTTTGCAATAATATATGTTGATCAATATTTATTTCAATGTTGTATAACTTGGAAACCAACACCGTCTATATTAATGTTACATATTAGAGACCCTATATTTGCAGCAATTAAGTTCCTATTTACTTGCCTCCCCGCGAGGGCAGAGTTAGACATGACGTCGGTTTTTACTCTGGAAAATCCAGCTCCTCAAAAAGGGGCACTATCAATAGGAACAAAAAATTTTTAATTGACTCAGTCTAGAAGGATTTCTCCGTCACTGATCGAGGTCAGAAAAGGTGAAGTGTAGTATCAGAACAGATACTACACTTTCCTCCCAGGCAAAAAAGGCCAAGCAGTGCTTATTTAGCTACTGTGAATTTTTACAAGAGTCACATTTAGTTCATGTCAGAATAACCTTAACCTGCAAACAGAATCGTTCCCAGAGACATGTGACGTAAATTTAAGACAGGAGGCAGATGTATAACGCCAAAGACAAAATAAGGGTCGATCGATCCCGAATGACGAATGACGTCGCGTTTTTTCGAGCGAGAGAAAACTAATGTTTTCACATCAGTCTCTGGGTGGAAGGCATGCGAAAGCATCACTGCTAATGATGTAGAAATTATCTTATTGAAATGTCACCTCGAGTCTTTATTTGTTTTCGTAAATCATTTCGTTAAGTTAGAATGTTAAGTTTAAGTAGTAAATAACTAGCTACGATAAAATTAGTTACATTCTTCATAAGTAAATTCTCTCCAATTAAAGCCTTGAAGAAAACTCAGCGAACGTCTCCCCTTTGTCTTTCTTCATGAAAAGAGTTTTATTCGTTTTAGTCAAACAGACGAGACAATCGACGACCATTCATGAAGCGCAACGAAGAGAAACCTGTATAAACACTCCGCGCATATATTGTTCATTTGTTATTGAAAATATTATATGAACGTAACTAATAATTATAAGATAGGTTTTAAAGAAGATATCCATATTATAAGTAAATGCCTTTACATAGCCATTTTTTAATTCTTACATAAATTTAATATATATATATATATATATATATATATATATATATATATATATATATATATATATATATATATATATACATTTATTTATGTTCGGATTATTCTGACTACTTGTTTTCATCTTGGGTGATATTCTCGCAATGTTTTCGCCGATAATCCCCAGACGTTTTCAGATGTGTCATATCAAACACAGCAATCTTTATGTAAAACTTGATCATCTGTACGAAATTTCGAACGGGACCCTTTACCCACGAGAAAAGCTTGTTCTTCTCCGTCAGCCATGGCCGATATAAATCTGAAGTAATTTGTACTTGAAGGTTCATTTTTTAGTACGAGCGATATTAGTATCGTTCGTACTAAAAGGCAGTAACGAAGAAAATATATGCATTAGCCGTAATATAATATAAGAAATAAACGAAATTTCTGATTGTAGATTTATACTTTCCTTTGGTAATTGTGATGCAACCAACGATTTTGTATGCTCTGAGTCCGGAAACGTAACTTCACTAATCTTGTTACTTGAAAAAATATTGATGCTTTTATAAGGGATAAATACCTACAAAAAAAAAAGAGAGAGAGAGAGAGAGAATGAGATAGATAGATAGATAGATAGATAGATAGATAGATAGATAGATAACGTATTTGCCGGCTATAAAAACAAAACAACGCGTACGTATTATGGGAGGTGGCTTTGAAACTGTTTTCAGGTCTGTCTTGTATTTGCACAAGAAATTAGCTATCGTTTTTTTTTTGTTTGTTTGTTTTGTTTGTTTTTTGTTGTTGTTTTCTTTTGTTTTTGTTTTTGGTCGAAAAAAACAGAACGATTTAAGGTCTTCCTCAAGAACAATGTATCTTTTTATTTCTAAAATATAGTTCAAGCATCGGCGGTAGACTTGTTTGATTATGGTCGGGGAAATAGCTTTTAAGAAGGACGTGTCCAGGGCAACATAAAAATGCTGTCGATTACCTATTTACATTATATACGTGTGTGTGTGTGTGCGTGTGCGTGTGCGTGTGTGTGTGTGCGTGTGTGTGTGTGTGTGTGTGTGTGTGTGTGTGTGTGTGTGTGTGTGTCAGAGCGCGCACGCGCGCTGGGTTTTTCCCTCTTTGGTGTTTTAGTTGTTTTGGGTTTTGTCTTCGTTTGTTTCAAGGTCAAGGTTCTCTTGAGTTTTGTTGGAAAATAACAGCACAGCAATCTCAAACAATTTAAACGTGCATTTTATCTGTTTCCAAACATAAAAACTTTACGTTAGACAATCATATTTTTCTCAATTTGTAATGAGTTGAAAATATAGGCAAACATACGTAAAACGAATGCGCACACACACACACACACACCACACCACACATACACGTATAAATATGTGTGTGCGATGCCTCATGTTCAGTCTCAAGAAACAATGGACACTCCTGTAAGATTAACTGTGCATGTAATTGCGAGGCAAATGTTGCGCAATATTCAACCACACCTCTCTTGAATCGGAACTGCTAGTGGCAAGGGGAGATCCAGGACGACTGGAAACAATGTCGAGATAAGCGGGGAGCATATACAACACCTGGAATTCCGAAATGGTCACTCATTTTAGTACTGACCAGGCTCAACGTTGCTTAACTTCGGTGATCCGACGGCAACGTGATTATGCCGTATATATGAATATGTATAACATGTAAATTTTCTAGCTTTTGCAAGCAGTAAGGGTAAATATGTAGATTTTTCAAAACCTAAAACCTTTTGGGGTAAAAAAAATGATTAAAAAGGGAATGCGCTGAAATCTAAGTTTTTTTTTATTGAAGTTATTAAAGATGTACGAGGGGTGTGCAATAAGTAATGCCCCTGATCCACTTCCCATAGCAGTAGAGCAACGAAACTTGGCACAGTCATTAGTTTTTCTCTACATAGGAACCACCCATAGTTATGCACTTCTCCCATCGTTTGATGCAGCTCTGGAGACCGTTTTTGTACAACACCCCAGGTTGGTCCTCCAACCACGACGTGACTTAAGAAATCAAGGCTGCATCATCTGGGAAACGCTTTCCTTTCAAAAACAACTTCATGTTTGGGAAGAGGTGAAAGTCAGAGGGAGCGAGGTCAGGAGAGTAGGGAGGATGGGGAAGGATTTCATAGCCACACGCCCGTGCTTCTGATCTGGCGACATGCGAGTTGTGGACCGGAGCGTTGTCCTGCAGGAGGAGGGTACCTTTACTGATCTTGCCCCGCCTCTTGATTTTGATAGCTTCCCTGAATTTCCTCAAAAGTGAAGCATAATAGGCTCATGTAATTGTGGTACCCTTTGCCAGGAAATCTGTCATCACTACTCCGTCCTGGTTCCAGAAGACTGTGAGCATGCCCTTGCCAGCGGAGGGCTGCACTCTTTCCTGCTTTGGAGGTGGTGAGTCCAAGTCCTTCCACTGCATTGACTGGGCTTTGGTCTCTGGATCATAGTGATGGACCCAGGTTTCATCCTGTGTAATCAGTCTTTTGAAAAACTTTGACTCCTCTTCTTGGCACATCTCCAAATTCTTCCTCAAGCACTCGATGCGTTCTCGCTTCTGGAATGGTGTGAGCAACCTGGGAATCCATTTAGCAGATACCATATGCATATGCAAATGGTCATGAATGATAGTTTCCACAGACCCTGTACTAATCTTGACATCTTGGGCTATTTGGCGAATAGTAATGCACCCATCTTCCAAAATAGCAGTTTCAACTTGACGGACAGATGCCTCATCAATGGCAGAAGGGGGCGACCACGTCTGGGAGATGTTTCCACAGACTTCCGACCATGTTTGATGCCAGCGTTTTAGAAGGTCATATGATGGGGCATTATCACCGTGTTTCTTTCATTTCATCACTGGTGGTGTGCGTCCTTTCAAATATAAAAACCGGATCACTGCTCGACATTCAACAGGCTCCATTTCACACCTAACTCAGTTCAAACACCTGTAAAACAAAAACCACAATTAGTTCAGAGCTGTACTTTGCCACATGATCCGTAGAGATATAAATCATTGCACATGCAAAATTTCAGCTAGATCAGAGAACGGGAAGTGGGTCAGGGGCATTACTTATTGCACGCCCCTCGTACCTTAGTTACTATCAGTACTTATATTTTTCAATGAAGATATGTGGTTGGAAATTCTTAGCTTAATTAAAGAAAGAAGTAGATTAAATATATGCATATGTTTGGCATGAAGATTAGTTATTTATACTGGCGTGTTGATTTCTATAATAGTTATGGATGGAGAAAGAAAGGAAATTAATTGACTTATAAGCAAAATAATTTTCCAATGAAGAATTAAAAAAATCAATTTGAGTATAGTTTTAAAAGTTAAGAAAAAAACTTCTAAGCTTATATATACAGAGAAAGATGGGTACAGTAATTTAAACGGAGATACAAATAAGGATTTATGTGATTGATTAGAAATATATTAACTATGGAAGCAAACTGTAATGTTTGAAATTCTTGTTTGCCGATATAATGGAAAGCAAACAAAATAAACACCGGAAATCAAACATAAACGAGAGGCCGGCCGGTTTCTTTTGGGTCAACAAAATCTTCAAACAAAAGAAATTTTTAAACTGACTGAGAAAAAAAAAAACAGCAAAGCGTATAAGAACAGATGTGAAATGTAATATATATATATATATATATATATATATATATATATATATATATATATATATAATCATCTACATATAGTACTGTTTCGCTGTATCACAGCTCATCAGTGCGGCTAGACTAGCAACTACCTCAAGTAAGGTTTTAAACTCAACCGTTACGCTATTCGACTGCTGCTAAGATGGGTATATGAATAAACAATGTTTAAAACATTTCCCAATTGGGGGGGGGGTATATTAAAAAACAAACGCAGCTTTGTTGTTACATATATAGGCTCCTATATGGTTGACTATTTTAAAAACCTGATTACATAAAATGATAGAAGATTATCGAGACACAAGATTAGGTATGTTTGATCTAGCGGAACGGCGATTCATTAAGATTGTGGGGTCTGCGTTTGCATCTGGTCCACAAAGTATGGAAATAAAAAAAAAAAATTTAAACGTTTACAAGTGTTTTTGATATAGATGTACATAAGTATTCTTTGATAAGTATGTTTTAACTTAAATAGGGGTGGTATAATAAATTGTGGGGTCTGCATTCGCGCCTGGCCTCCATAGAATGGAAATAAGCACAAACTTTAATAAAGACTTTTCATATCTATCTGCGTAAGTATACTTTGATAATTATGTTTCAGTTTGAAGAAATATGGTATAATAAAATTATGGGGTGTTTATTCGCACCTGACCTCCATAGATAGGAAATATGTCACAAAGTTTAACAAGGTTTTTTTTTTAATATAGATTCACAGAATATTGTGATAAGTGTTTCAGTGTGAACAGGTATGGTATAATAAATTATGGGGTTTATCTATTTTATTTTTACTTTCATCATTTTTTGCTTTGGTTTTGATACCCCCAAATTCGAATCTATCTCTTTACAACCCTTCCTTTTCATAACCTATCATACTTTCATAAATCAGAGTCCATTTTCTGTAGGCTGTTTTTGAACCCAGTCAACGACGGGTACTTTTGCTAGTATATATATATATATATATATATATATATATATATATATATATATATATATATATATATACTAGTACTAGCAGGTTGCGCGGCGTTACCCAGTCGTAAAATGCGCATAAATATTAAATTTTTATTAATACAGAAACTGAGACATGTACAAGCGAATATTACGTTTTTCTTTTCTAAACATTCCATTTCCTATAAGTAAAAGAAAAATACTCGAGCTGAGACCTAAAGACAGTGAGTGAAATACAATAACCATTCGGCCAATGTGGTACACTCTTTAGAAAGTGTTTCAAACCAATTATGTTAACATAAGGAATCTGTAATCTGAACCATTCATGCATGCGCAATCGTGAAACAGTTAGCAAACAGAGAAAAATCCGATGACTCCCACGTATATATATTTTTTTAATTTTGACTCCTCAGAATTTCTTTTTCGGATGAAAGCCGATGGAAAAGTTTGTCATCTGTTTGAATAACCTATATAACAAATTTCATGTCTGTATATTAAAGTTCCGTAGAGTATATAGGTTGAGAAGTGTCCACAGACATACACACACAAATTCTCACTTAAATATATATATATGTGTGTGTGTGTGTGTGTGTGTGTGTGTGTGTGTGTGTGTGTGTGTGTGTGTGAGAGAGAGAGAGAGAGAGAGAGAGAGAGAGAGAGAGAGAGAGATTTAAACAAAGTTATGTATTATTTTCGTTGATTGGCGATGGGCATTCATAGTAATCCGTCAGTTTCAACGATCGGAAGTTGGAATGTTGAATTTTTGCTAAAGTTGAGAGCCTTTTTCTTAATTCTCTAAAGAGGGATCAGCTTTAATTTATCAACAGCTTATAACAGTATATACATAGATAAATAGAAAGTGAGAGGGGAAGAGAGATGAGAGAGAAAGATATAGGGATTTAAACAGGGACACAAGTTATTCATTATTATTATTATTATCATTATTATTATTATTATTATTATTGTCGTTGTTATTGTTGATTAGAAATTTCTAAGTAGGACAACATACTTTAATATCTGAAATTCAAATATTCCCGCCAGTATTGGAATATTCTCTTCGCACGAACAATACAAAATATAAGAGGAATTTGACATTGAAAATGTTTACTCGCACAACGCCTTACTTTCGAGGTGGTTTGCTTAATTATGTATACAGTGTTCAAACAAAGAACAATACGCACAATAAATATATAGTTAATCCCTTCTATTGTATTGTATATATGCTTGCTTGTATATGTATGTGTGTGCGTGTGTATGTGTAACAAGTTTTTCTTTGTATGGTTTGTCTCGCCTATTTTGGTTTGTTAAACTTCTTACTTCATATTTGGTGTTCTCGTCGAGCCTGCTGTGCAAAGAAATGTTCAAAGGCGGCCATTGTCCGAGTAGAATAACATGTCCGCCGATGACATCACAAGCACGTGACTTGAACTGTAATTCGCTTGCTTTTATTTGGCTATTTAACAACATGCCTACCTTTTTCTTTGCTTCAGTTATCCCATTCCAAAACACTCCACATGTTGGGAAATATTTCATTTCGTGTCTCTCTTTCTAGGACACTAGAAGAATACACGTTGTAGGACGGGTAAAATTAATTTCCCGGACAGAACAGTTTGGCACCATTTTTATGTCTTCCTAGGAAGACTAAAATCACAATATAGCGCTAGAAAAGTGGGAAATTTGAGGGGGGGGGAGATTTTTCTTCCATGAGAGGCCGACTCATCGAGTTAATACATACACCATTAAGAGAAAAAAAAACTTTTATGAATATGTTCTTTCTACAATGAAGGTCTCATAATAAAAAAATATGATTTTAAGCAATTAATAAAAGAAAATTAGTTAACATTATTCGGTTTTCTAAATTTTTATATGAAACTTGTGAAATAATGTTTTCAAAGATGTGACCACTTGTCTCTATTCAAAATTCGCGTTAACCACGCAACCCACATTAATTCAGACCTACGGTAACTGTCAACAACACCAGACGTGTAACTTTTCTCCCCATTTAAATGTTATTTTGTTTAAAGTTTATTACGTCTGGCTTACTCACATCTTCGATTTACACGGACGACATTTTGAGAATTTATGGGTGTATTACAATATTAGCCCTTGGAATATTTCTACAAAAGTTATTTTATAAAAAAACAAATTACTGTTCGACAAATATCCTGTTTTTTTCCGAGGAACACCCAGTATAATATTACTAAACCTTCTGTCTAGAATAGTAATTTCAATTCTGATCAAAATCCATTACATAATTTTAATTATGGTAAATGTTTACAATTTAATTGACAATTGAATTAGATGTTTTAGTCGCGTGCAAGCGAGTCTATAAGTCACTCCGTCGGTCGGTCAGTCGGTCGGTCGGTTAGTCTGTCGATCTGTCCGTAACACTTTTGTGCTTGGCCTTTTTGGTTAAGATCAAAGGTCTGTTGTTAATAGATGCTGTTCTTAGCTTTTTAAGTTTTTCTTGGCCTTTTGGCCAAAATCAAAATGCAGTATCTGTTCCGGTAGATACTGCAAGCAAAGATCATATGTGAGGGGCAATCCCGCATATAAGACTTTAGTCAATGTAGGGACAACCCTTCATACCAATTGTCACTATCCAGCTCCCCTACTCCCCGGGGAGTTGGTCCCCATTTCTCCTTCACTCCTCACATTAAAAATCGGCCTTATGCCTAATTTGCTCGGTGGGGGAGCAAATAAATACAGCTTTTCTTGGCTTTTGGCCAAGATCAAAGTGTTTTTCCCCCGCCCTCAACACAAATGAATTATTGTATTATTTTATTGTTATCTTTTTTTATTTTTACACGCTAATAAAAAAAATGTTTTAAAAATTGGGTGCTGAGTAGGACGTCCCCAAGTACGAAAGCGTGAATGCGGTATTATGGTGAAAGAAGATTCTAGCTAAGAGAAACTTTTGTTTAGTTCTGGAGTGATAAGGATGACCAACGATCCCCATTTTCCCCCCTTTTGAATTGGCCTTATGCCTAAGTTTTTGCTCATGTTCATTTTTTCCTGAATAAAAGATTTAATATCTCAAAGTGTAGTATCTGTTCTTACTACATGCTGTACTTATGTTTGTAACTTTGTGATATAAAGTGGGGGATTACTTTTCTGTATTAATTTAATGTAAAATGATCACCCACTTTATAACCAGTCAGTCTCAAAGCCATTCAAGTCATTCTCCAGATCATTCAAGTTGTTTTTGAAGAATTCCAGTGCTTTTTTTAAGCATTCAAGTCATTCTTAAGGTCATTCAATTCATCCTTAAGTTCATTAAAGTCATTCTACGTCATTTATTTTTTATTTATTTAAGTCATTTCAGCCCATTTTTCGGTCATTTTAGTTTATATTTAAGAATTTCATGTCAAGCCTACATTTACGCATTCATTCATTACACGAGAGCCCGCGACTAATGGCTATCGGCCTTGTTTAGAAGAACTTCAAATTCAGAGAATTATGCTTAATTAGTTTCTGGACAAACTTATAAATCGTTCATGTAGCTGCTACCTTTCCCATTATCTTCTCTCGCATTTTTTTTCCAGTTTTTCTTTCTCCGATGAGCAGTTTTTCTATGTTTATATTTACATAATTTTTGAGTGACCCACGCATTTTTCTGTACGGTTTTATGGTTGTACTTTGAAGTCGACAATTTACTTTTTGTTAACTTTTCTATAATGCCGATATACATTTAATAGTGACAACTTGTTTACTACTTTGCACCGGAAGGTTTCATGTCACACGAAACAAAGCGTCATATGTTACACGTCCCCAATTTGACAAAGGTTATGTGTCACAGAGAATCTGAAGTCTACCAGAGCTAAGTTAAGCTAAATCACATCGTAAATAAGGAGGTATTATATATATATATATGTATATATATATATGTGTGTGTGTGTGTGTGTGTGTGTGTGCGCGCGCGCATGTGTGTGCGCGCTTGTGTGTATGTGTATATAGTGAATGTCTCTGTGTAGATTATTTGACATAAATGTGGCAATCAAGCTACATGGAGTTATCCGCGTTTCATCCCGGTAGGGATTCGTCAGAATAAGTGCATAGCAGTCGTTATATATATATATATATATATATATATATATATATATATATATATATATATATATATATACTTCATTTACTAACATAAAATTAATATACGAAAGTATAGATTTATGCGCAAACTGTAAGTATTTACTTCAAAAGTGCTCAATACGTAGGTAGAGCCAGTTAGTAATATATTTTATCAATTACTATATATATATATATATATATATATATATATATATATATATATATATATATATATATATATATATATCAGGTTGACAAGAAATGTTATATAGACTACTTTAGGGGTTTCATTAAAAGAGAGTCTTAGAGATAAAGTAAGAGTCTTATTACACGTGCAGTCTTAGAAGAGTCTTATAATAGTGTTTGTCGTTGAGAGAAGAGATGTTGTTGTAAGAGACTTAGAGAGATTGTTCGTTTATAAGAGATTGTTCATGTTATTACGATTCCTATATATGATCATTACTTAGATTAATAGATGTGTTGCTATGTGAAGCTCTTAGAATGATGAGATAGTGTTCACTGTTCAGACATTGTGTAGACATGCTGATGTAGATTCCCATTGTAATATGAGAAGTCGAGATGTGTATGAAAAGATATTTTATAACACAAATATATAATACAATTTCACTTTACCTTTTTGTAAGAATCATAAGACAAGACGACGTTTTTATAAAACACATGATGAGGTTTATTCTTCACACGACCGGCCGTGATTTCCATTTCAAGAATTCAAAGCTTCACATTTTAGTTTCAAAGTGATCGTCTCGCTTCTAGACGTTCAGAATCTCTCTGCGTTTCTCACCGACTGTCTCTCTGACCGTCTTCTTTTACTCTAAAGTTTTTTCTCTATATCTAGAACTTTCTATTTTCCGTGACGTCATACACATGTTAAAACATGTGCCTTCTTTCACGTGTTCTGGACATGCGTGTCTAAAACTTTTCCTATTTCGACAAAAGGAATTTTAACCTATACTCAGTAACCTATTTTTCCAATATGTTAAAAACATTATCTTATAAGCTGCATTCTTTCAATTTAAAATTTCATAACAAACTTGACAGTTCACATTCTTTTCTTGAAATATTTTATCTCTATTCTAAACAATCGTTTGTTTTACATTTTTAAATTCTCACACGTAATCTATTTCTAAACCTAAATTACGAGGTTCGAATTTCGTCTATTGCTATTTCATTTTCATTTTAACTAATCTCTCTATTTTTATACTTACATGAAAAGGGGACAGCCCTTATCATGCAACAGAAACTTCTTGCAGTTTTTAACTTTTAAATTCAGGTGAGCATATATCGGTTTAAACAAAATTTTTTGATCGAAATGAGAAGCATCAGCAACAACACAATTATCAAACGCAAAACAAGTGTATTTATGCCAGTAACATAAAAGTCTTGCGTTCTGGTGGCGATGAAGTCGCTAAAGGCGTTTTTAATATCGATTTAGTTTGGGGGACATTTTTCACGCAGAAAGTTGTCCAGATACTTAAAAAAGCGTTAATCGGTAGGGGAGAGGTCTGGGGAGTATAGCGGATGAGGCAGAATTTAGTAGCACAATTCGTTCAATTTCTGCAGGGTATATATATATATATATATATATATATATATATATATATATATATATAGAATTAGGTAGATGAATAGATATTATATTGTGTTTAAGGGAGGTAGTGTTTGGGTACCATAACTGTTAGTTTTTAAATCTCCGAAACAGTGTTTCACGTAAACGACTGATCATGTCTGAAATAACATTAGGACTATTGTGAATTCATGAAAGCAAATTGATTCAGGCAATGCAAAAGATTAATTGACTTTTTGGCAAAATAATTTTCCAACTAGAGACTATCAAAAAAATTATGTAGTTTCAAAGGTTAAAAACTTCCAATTACACACACACACACACACACACACACACATACATATATATATATATATATATATATAAACATATATATATATAAAATAAATACACATGTATATACATAAACTATCACACATATATGTTTTAAATCTAGGTTAGTTTTTTATGTTAGTTTATATATATATATATATATATATATATATATATATATATATATATATATATATAAACTAACATAAAAAAACTAACCTAGATTTAAAACAGGTCAAGACACTAGATATCCAGGCTAAATAGAACACACACAAAGAATCAGGTCCAGCAGACGTCAAATGGGCCTTTGTCCTGTAAGTGTATGTTCATTGGCTGATACGAAGGGCGCGATGGATACTAGAAAGCTGATTGGCTAACTAAAATCTCAATAGAAGGTGCGTATATAAAAACGACAGACAACCACAAAATTCGCGCATAAGCCTGAAGAATCCTAGAGTGGATTAAATGCGGAATATTCAGAATAGCTTAATCGCCATATATATTTTCTAAATTACTATATATATATATATATATATATATATATATATATATATATATATATATATATGCTGGTGATTACTCTGACACCGACAACAAGGCTTAGCAGTTGCGTATGAAGATTTAGCCCGAACACAAATTGCGTAGAAGCAACGTTGCAACTTTCACTCTATTGATTTGCAGCTATGCATCTGATACGTTTTTATCTAGCACATGCAAAGGAAACAACAACCAGAGAACTACGTATCCAGATGCCGACTTCTCCTGAGTTTTCACCAGAGCTCTCTTAGCTCGCTAGAGTTGATACTATATTCATGATGAGAAAATTACAAAATAAAATCGCGATTACGAAATTTTAAAGCAAATCTTTATATGCAATATACATTTAAGCAGACAACATGACAATCTGTGGCAACACTCTAAAGGCCAGCAATGACTAAGGTTTTATGATTCCCTTTCTTCTAATCTTGAGAACCTGGTGCAATGGAAGAAAAAGATGAAAGGTTAAATTTAATGCATAGAAAAGTACGCTTCTCTCCTTTCACCATAATCGCTCTGATCCCCACCGCGTCCAAATTCAAATGAATGGCTCTCGTCTTAGGGAAGCCTCATGTATTGATAAGCATCTGGGACTGGCCTCCACTCTTGATCTGAAATGAAACACATACATCAAATCTGTTGCCCAGACCGCTGGAAAAATGCTTAGATCACTCTACCGCTCCAGTAAGTACTCACTACTGATGCAATCCTCTCTATATAAGAGCCAACTTCGCCCTAAAATGGTGTAGTTGCCAAGTCTAGGCAGGAGCTGTTCGGTGCGCCCTTTCTTGCCTTGATAGAGTTCAAAACCGCCTTCAAAAGGTAGTAAGTGATGCCCTTTTCTGTTCCCTGCGACCTCTTTCCCCACAGAAGAGACGTCGCGCGCCTGTGTCTGCTATATCGCTATTTTCATGGTAAATACTTGACTGAACTCCAATCTATGGTCTCCCTTACCAAATTTTCACAAAAAAAACACTCAACTAGCTACAACCACTATATATGATTTCCTCCCCCCCCCAACTCTCTATCTGTGCTAAAATTTAAACGCAGATTCCATGAAAAACCTTCTTTCCTAGAACTGCACGATTTTGGAACATTGTTCCGATGGTCTACTTTCCGGTTGAATACACCATGGTAGGCTTCAGATCTAATGTAAACAAGTTCTTGTTGAGCCGTCTCCATAAATAATTCAATTCTACCCGATTTACACTATTAACGATACTATACTACCACCTTACATTCATTAACCCTTATCTTCGAGTGGTCTTCGGGCCTTAATAAGTGGTAACTCTCAAGTAAAAGAACTAAAAGTTCCAAGAATTTTTCATTTTTTTTTTTGGACAATTATTGATTTAAACCTTTAAATGTCTATTATTAAAATGAAAATGTCTATATAAAAAGTAAGTTGATCTAATTTTAAACTATAATACTTAAAAAAAAAAAAAGACAATGAGTGTTTCTTCAGTTCAAATAAGTGCTAGGGTAGAAAGTGAACATTTGATCTAATTTCGGCAGCCTCGTAAATTTAGGGTTTCTTACTTTGTCTTTTAGTCCACACATTCTATAAGCGAAGTTTCTGACAAAGGGACGAGAATTGCTGTTTCTGGATCGGAATCTATTCATCTAAAACTTATCGTTGGCTAGTTTATGATCGTGAAGAATTTTTTACGTTTTTTTTTTTTTTTTTTGCTTCTTATATCAAGTAGCTTCATGCCTTGTCTGGAGTATCTTTTATTAAAACATCTATTTATTTTTATTTTTTTTAAAATTGAGGAAGTATAATCTACTATCAATCAATGCATGTGATCAGTTTGGAGCTTAACAAAAGTTAATATATTTTTATTTTCCAAAAATCCTTAATTTTTGTTTTGTTTTCACGCGATTTTTCTTCAATTTTTTTTTTTTAAAGTCTAGTTGGTCCTTCGATCAAGCTGAGGGACGAGTTTCTTATACGTCTACATCGTACAAAGTCCTTATTTGGTCTGTAGCTATTATTACATGTTATTCCTTTTTTAAAAACGTGATAAATAAAGGTAGTTCCAAGCTTTAGTCTCTCTCCCTCCCTCCCTCCCTCCCTCCCTCCCTCTCTCTCTCTCTCTCTCTCTCTCTCTCCATATATATATATATATATATATATATATATATATATATATTTCTCTCCTCTTCCTACGATTCTTTTGGTATTTTTCTTTCAGGGAATATCAACATGTTTCATCGTGTCTACCTCTCTACCTCACTATATTTATTTATTCCTTTCATTGTCTGCTAATATTGCGACGGTCGTGTCAGTACAGGGAGAACCATACGTCTCTCAATTTAACTGTGTATTTTATTTACAACATGTCTGTCACCACCGAAATTCTTTAGTTGTTCGTAACCACTATAAAAAATATCTGATGAACTTTGTGAAAAAAAAAGGGAGAAATCTGCTCTCGTTTAAAATGACGTGTCCCGATATGTTTCAATGTCTTCGTCAGTGCATTTACTCCATTTGAGTAATTTTAGGGTCTATTTCTTTTCTTTTTTTTTTTTTCTTAATGCAAAAGAAAGAGGGGGCGGTTATTATGTCACAATTATAGATGAGATTTACTACGAGTTACACTACGGGTCACTGTAACGATTTCAGTCGATTTGAGCTCAGTAAAAAAGCGCATATTTTATCGGTTCAAAACACCGCAGCGAATTTCCATTGTAATATTTATAAAAGTCAGTCAACTATTGAATTCCATCGGGCAGGGTGATATTAATGGCATATTGCTTACTGGCTGTAATGGACTAAGCATAGCATAGATGCGACAAAGAATATCGGGGATAGGCAAATTAATCGATCAGTAGTTTTCGTATGCTATGAAACTGTGGCTTCTTTTTATATGACAGCTTATACGTTTGAGCAACCAATTCCATTTGTTACAATTCATCTGAGGTCAAATGACAGTCAGTTATTTGAAGTCCTACTTGGCGCGTAACTACGCAAAAAAAAAGTCGGACGTGCACTAGTAAATAAAGGCCCGTTGAGAACATGAGATACAGATACCAACAAAGGAGATATTTAACGGAGTTTGATTAGTCATGTGTTGCATCAGGTGTCATTGGAGATGAAAAATGATTTAAAGACGCTAGAAAAGATAGTTGGATCATTCTACCGTTCCAGAAGTTATCTCTCTCTCCTGACGCAATCTTTTATCCGTATAAGATTAAAATACGTCCTAAGATGGACCGCTGTTCTCCAAGTTGAGAGGAGAGGAGTCTCCTCAGTGCACCGTTTCCTGCCTTGATAGAGTACAGTACCGAATTCAACATCTAGTAGCATTTTCTCCTCCTCACTATCACTTTCTTACAGAAAAGATGTTCCAGCTTTTCTTTACTCTAACAATATTTTATAGCAGTGTTCAACTGCGTTTCAATCTAAAACATTTACAACAAAAACTCGTTTTCTACAACCACTGCAATAGTTTCACTCCTTCCCCTCTTTCTCTCTCTCCCTCTACCTACCTACCTACCTACCTACCTATAACTAAACAAAATTTCAATAAGCAAAGTTTTTTTTTCTTAGAAATGTTCGTCTGTGGAACACGATACTACCGGGCTGCTTCTTAGTTCACTACAAAATTGTCGTTTTTAAGTCCAATATAAACAAATTTTTGTTGAGCTACCTTTTAAAATAATCAAATTCTGCCCAATAACCATCATCATTGCAAATAATCACGGTGTTTTCTCACCGTCCACCTGACACTCAGTTAACCATTATCCTCGAGTGACCTTTGAGCCTTCATAAATGATGATAACCTAGTAAAAAAGATGCTTACACGCATCACTGTGAGAAGGTTGTTGATCCATTTATCAGTCGTTTAGTTTCTTACGTTTTATTTTAAAATAGGATGATCGTTGCTTATAAATTTTAAATAACGTTTTTGTTTAAAAGTTTAAGTATAAAATAGTAAACCGTTAAGCTTGAAAAAGCATATTTTTTTGTTATATTTCTGAAATTTTGAGATGAGGATTAATTATTAGTATTATTTGGATCTTTCGGACTACTGTTCGCATCTTGAAACGTCGTGCACATAACGTCCAAGATAGGAACAGTAACCCGAAGAATCCAAATAATACGCGCGTATTTGTTGATTGGCATTCTTATGTTTATAAATGGGGGGTATCGCACTTAAGTTTGAAATAACATGTTTGTTGAACTGTGACGATTAATATTATTTATTTTTGTTTGTTGCGATTCTTTGAAAAGGGGCTTCATAATTTGTGTATTTATTCTTTGATGGACTGTTATAAACATATGAATATCTGTTGTTGTTTCACCACTTTTCAGCCAACTCGGCCTTCGCGGCCCGTTGCGCAATGGATAAAGGCGTTGAGTCTCTATGGTTTCCTGAGAGCATTGTTTGAAGATAGCGGTTTCAATCCTATCGCAAGCAGGCCAGAGGATTAGTTAACCAAAACATAATGAGACAACAACAATGGAAAGCAGTAATTACTGGGATACAGTTACAAGACTCAGCATTCCTATCCCGTCGCGGTTAACCAACTGAAGAAGGCCAGAGGATGAGTTGGCCGAAATGTGATGAAACAATAACAACTATGAAGATGAGGATAACAGTTCGCAAAAGAATGAATACGCAAATTGTGACAATTAACTTTAAAGTACCACTATGCAAGATTCGAAACCCGAATTAAATTGACGTTTAACTTATACCACTATACCCACACGGCCATTGAGATAGCTATCCGACAAAGATAAGGAAATATTCCAATTACATTGCTTTTTATTATAGGGGGAATCTTCACTGATCTGTCACACTTCATTTCGAATTATTAGTTTACTTGTGAATCTTAATCCTGAAATAGCACTTTCGTTGGTCTACCAAGCTTAAGTCTCAACAAATCATTTTCTTCCTTAAAACGCACTATTCCAATAAATGCACTGACCTTTGAAGTCCATATTTTCGTTGCTATTAAACATTATGTATTTTTATATATTTATTTTCGTGTTTTCTCAACCGTGTTGTATTCTTCAACTACCCACTCACGTATTTATAACTCTAGAATAGCACTATCGAGCTATCTTAAATAACGTTGAATACAAGATACCAACAAAGGAGATATTTGGAGTTTGATTAGTCATGTGTTGCATCAGGTGTCATTGGAGATGGAAAATGATTTAAAGTCACTAGTTTGGATCATTCTACCGCCCCAAAAGTTATCTCTCTCCTGACACAATCTTTTATCCGTATAAGATCCAAATACGTCCTACGATGGACCACTGTTGTCCAAGCTGGGAGGTGGGGTTGCTCATCAGTGCCCTTTCCTGCCTTGACAGAGTACAATACCGAATTGCACTATCGAGCTATCTTAAAGAACGTTGTGTTGTTAATATTTATGTTTGAATACAAGATTTTATTTCAATGGTAAAATTATATATATATATATACGTGTGTGTGTGTGTGTGTGTGTGTGTGTGTGTGTGTGTGTGTGTGTGTGTGTGTGTGTGTGTGTGTGTGTGTGTGTGTTAATGCCGGTATGACTTCGACTGAATTATAATTACATCTTCTCCATCGTTGCACAAGGCTCGTAAATCTGCCGCAAACAGAAGCTGGAGCATTATTATTTTCACAGACAGATTTTTTTTAAATACTTTAAAATAAAAACGACAAAAAATAAAATAAAATAAATAACTAAACATCAAGACAAACCGAATGGCAATGTTCGTGTTTGAACGCATTGAAAACAATCGATGTACTCTCCAGCCTACTTCAGGTGTAGTGTGCATTTACGCTCATGTATTTCCCGTGTTTAAATATGACCTTTGCCTTTATTATGATTTTTGTTTCCTACTGATTTCTTTTACTAAGAGTCACCAATTATAAAGGCCTAAAGCCACTCGAAGATAAGGGTTAATAAGATGGATAGATTGTCGGTTATATAATGAAGACTATTATGAGCAAAATGAAAACGATGCATGGAATAAGCAAAATTCGATTGCTTATGAGGACGGGTATATTGGACTTGAAAACGGTCATGTTGTAGTCTGCAGAGAAGCAGTCTCGTGGTAGTGTATTATACAGGCGGGAAGCTGTTGGAAAGAGACTCTGTTCATGAGATCAGATAATTTTTTTTAATTAATGTAAATCCTATGTATAGAGTCGCTATTTACCTTCCTCGCCACGAGGGCAGAGTTAAACACAATATTGGTTTTTAATGTGGGGGGAAAATCCAGCTTCTCAAAAAGAGACACTTTGAATTTGATCAAAAATGTGATTACCATAGTGAAAGGATTCCTCCTTTACTCATCGAGGACAGAAAATATGAAGTGTAATAACCGAACAGATACTGCACTTTCTAAATACTTATGTATAAAGTCGCTTGAATCTATATAATTATAAAATTAAGCTACGTTCAGCTGGTCAGTACTAAAATGGGTTATTATTTGGGTAAACTAATTACTGTATATGAGTGGGCTCTCTGCTTATCCCAGCAATGTTTCCAGTTGTCTTGGACTTCTTACCATTGGAATATAAGTGTTGGTTCATGAAAAATGTGGTCGGAGATTGCTTAGCAATAGATATGCACTGTTTAACAGAAAAATACAGTTTTTATGCATTTGCATATATATTTACATGAACTGTGTAAAGGAATAATGGTCGCAAATAAAACATTGAAAAGCTGGAGACAAAAGAAAACAAGAAAAATGTAATTTTTACTGGCATATAAAAGGTAATTTGTGTGTCTACATGTGTGTGATTTCGTTCCCTATATGCTCCGAAATGGCTGGGCCGATTTATTTATTTTTTTTTTTAATTTCACAGAAATGTCTCGGAGTGTTCTTAGTAGGTTTTGTATCGGAATGTCTCCGATAAGTACCGAAAATCGATAATTGAAAAAATTCGATGAAAAAGGAACAGTCCGATTTTGATCAAAGTTAACACCCTTATACAGTCTAACACCACAAGCGTATTTGGGAAGTTTTATCATTGCACCAGCAGAAGGACCGGACGTATAAAATCAACTTTGATAAGACAAGGGCACATTTGAAGTGAATGTTTCTGTTTCTAGCATAATTGAACCGTGATACGTTTGCATTTTAAACTTTAATTGACGCAATTATATAAAAAATAATTTCATAAAATCAACAGTAGATTCTCTACAGCGCAGTGTAGACTACAATGTATTGTGAACTAAGTCATTGTGGGGAGGTATGTGAAGCTTCCTCCCGGTGTACCGCGGTGGGTCCCCGATTAGAACAGGTAATTAATCGATTTGATTCAAAAATGGGTATTTCACCGATTTCGATGACAATAACAGTATTGGAAGTGTGAAACATTCGTTAATTCTCATTCAATCCCAGCAACGTCGGGTCTTCCTGCTATTAAGGTATATAAAACAGTATCTACCAAGAATGTATCTGTACAAAGAAGAAAGTATGGGTGTCTCGGAGACTGACCATCGAGCCGATTAAATCTGCAATAGAAATTGGCATGAAAAACTGGCAACAAAATTAAATCTGTCCGAGAATTAGTATACTTTGGCAGCGGCATCAGGTCAGCTAAAAAAAAACACATTATAATATACAATGGCAACACCTGGGTGTCTCTGATGCACTGTACACCATTTGAAAGTCCCCTACGTTCTTGTGAAGTATAATGGATTTTCAAACAAATCCATTTTAGCTTTAAAAAAAACACTATTTCGTGATATGCGTCATGTCGAAATTAGTATTTTTTTTAATTACGAAAAATGATCCAGATATATATATATATATATATATATATATATATATATATATATATATATATATATATATATATATATGAAGACCTGAAGAAGGTCGGCAGTTATATGAACTGAAACGTCGTGAGAATAATACTAAATATGAAAACAGTTGTAAGAATATTCCAATCGAGCCAAGATCAAAGTGTAGTATCTGGTTTTCAAATTTTACACTTCAATTTCTTGTTCTGTGTCAGTAGAGGAGAAATCCTTCACGGCTGAAACAATTTGTAATTTTTGTTCTTTTTCTCCACATTAAAAAACGACTCTGGTGTCTAACTCTGCCCTCGTAGTGAGGCAAAGTAAATAGGAACATAGAATAAAGATGCCGGAACTTTCGAATTTATATGCCTCACGAATTTTTAAAGGGTTTCAGTAATAACGTTCAATGATTAGAAAAGTGCTGAGTGCAGTCGACGAATATGTTTTTTGTTAATTGTTTTTTGTTTTATTTTGGCTTTTTTTCGCGCTGTAAACGGATATGCGGATAAGAATCCAATTTATTTGTTAGCTTTTGCCATTATCGTTGATTTGATTGTACAAGTGTAACACTGCGCAACTAATGTTTTGTTTTCGCTCTTTTGTTTATTTTTCTCTTATGAAGGAAAGTAAAAACCATATAATTATTTCCCTTTATTAGAATCTTGTTAATCGATCGATAGAAACGTCAGGATAGTAACCTTTCGCTAAAAACCCGGAACAATGATTATCGCAGAAATCTTCAGTAATTAAAAAAATATGAAAATAAGAACAATCGAAGAAGAATGAGTCAACTTCCATTTTTTTTTTTATTTAATAATTGTTAGACGTATCTTTGTATCTCTGTGAAGATCTCGATCCGTCGGCCGGACAGCTGGTCTGGTATATTTCAATTTGAAACAGCAGATTGAATGCGCGCATATTCTACACAAATATAGAAGATATCACCACACACTTCACAACAATAATTAATATTTCAATTGGCAGAATTAACTGAATAGTTCACAAAACTAATTCGTATTTGTCTAAATTCTCTACTTTCTTCTGCGATGGTCAATATTTGGAGTCGTTATTGAATAGAGCCTGAATTTTGAACTCAAATTTCTGTCCAAACGAGTTTGGGGGTCAAAATAAAAAGAAATTAATTATTTTGGAACGAAATTGACAAGAAACATTCTTTGTTCATGACATATGTAGGTCAAATAAATAGATCAATACAAAAAACTGGTTCTGTCGGAGAAAGTGGTGAGCATAGAATCGAGTCATAGCGGTTGATGTCAGAGTTGACAAGGATGACGTATATAAAAGTTATTTAACTTTTGCACTGTGAATTTTTTTTTTTACAAAGAAATCACCTCTTATCAATGCCCAGAGGCCATTGGAGGATAAGGATTAAAGAGTATACATTAATCAATGGGACAATATAATAGTAATTGTTTGTAGTGTTAAATTTGGTAAATTGGATTACTTAAAGGGAACGGCTTATCAAGAACTTGTTTATGTTGGACTTGAAGACGACCATATTGTAGTCAGCTCGAAAGCAGGAAAGGGGAATAAAGTTCCACGGGTGTACAGTTCTAAGTAAGAAGCCTTGTTCATGGAATCTACGTTTAAGTTTATACACAGATAAAGAGTGGGGGAATTATTTATAGCGTTTTCAGTTAGACGAGTGTTTATCGTGAATGTTTGGCGAGGGGGCCATAGCTTGAAGCTCAGACGAGCACTTGCCATAAAAATAACGATACAGCAGAGGCAGGCTCGCAACGTCTCTTCTGTGGGAAATAGGTTGCAGGGAAGAGAAAAAGGCATCCCCTACCAGGCTACGAAGTCTATTTTGAACTCTGTTTGTGGGTGACAAATAAGAGAACCTGGCCACGAGGCTGAATGTTATAAAAAAGAAATCAACAGCTAATGTCCAAGACCTGTTTTCCATTTGTGAATGAATTTAACAAAGAAAACGTGTCTTATTATAATAAAAGACAAAAAGAAAATAGCAACAAGAGAGACGAGTGTGGAAATATAGGATTAAATTGGAAAGCAATTTGAAATTACACTACTCACTGCTGTCCACGCCAGATAGTTTAAGTTCTTCGGCCATTTAATGCGGACGGGCGGCTTGGGAAAAAGCTTGATGTGAGAGAAAATCTCCGAAAAAAAAAGAACAGAGGAAGACAACAAACAAAGTTCACTGACAATTTCAACAGGGTCACTGGAAACAGGACTAGAGATATCACCAGAAAGACCGAATGCAGAGGGAACTGGATAGCTGCGATCATCGATATCTGCTATAACAATATTGATATGTGAAGAAGAAGCAACACCAAATATTCTACCTATGAAATCATTGTGTTCTTAAATAGTTAGTTGTAAATTTTCACAAAGATGAGATAGTTTATGTTATTTACATCCCGTTCATAACGAGATGATGTAACACAAGGATCGCAAAGTGGGATTTAGAAAGCCAACCCCATTGAGAAAGAGCACTTTGGCATGTAAAAACATGCATAGACAGCCTCGTCAGCCTTCCCCGATAGCTGCGTCTTAGGCGATAAGCAATAAACTAATCCATTCTCAAAGAAAGAAAAGAAAAGCCTAAAAAGGTGGACCTCTTTAACTGCACGGGACTAGAGACATAGTTGAGTCAACGGGGAACAAGCCATAACAATGTTCTACACTTTGGTGCTGAGAGAAAACTCCCTGGCTTAAATCATACAACTCTAACGGCTTAACTAGAAGAAAAAAGAGGGAGAAGAGAAGAATTAAGGGGTCGTAAGTAATTTGAAAGTGAGCAAGCATTAATCCATCGTTTTCGTAATTAACATTCTGTTAGCTGCTTCTCCTCTCAAATATGGCTTTTTACACTGATTCGGCCATATTGAATATTTTTCCTCTCGATATTACAATTGTGAATAAATCAGTTTGTTCTCAACTACAATTGGTATTTTAATCAATATTATGCTTTTTGGAGTGGTTTTAAGTCATGCTAATGGGAAGTTTTCTTACGTCCATGTTTAAGAAATAGTGCTTTTGTTATAGGAAGCATTGTTTGTATTGGAATTTTGAATTATTAGAAATGATAAGCTATTAGGAATCCATACTGAGTTTTATTAATTGTTTTTATTTAATTTTCGAAGATATACTCTTTCACGAGAATTTCAAAGAAAAATACAGAAAATACATGTTTTTTATATTTTCCGTGTGTTTTCAATTCACCTGGTGTTGAAGTAAATACTGGACGTATAAGTTTCATTAACCGACAACATAACACGCACCATGTAGTTCTTGCTTGAAAAGCATTATTTATATTGAAATTTACAATTATTTGTGCCGTAGGGCTTACTATTTTTGTCGAAGTGAGATCAACCTATCGGACAGTAATCAAGTTTCCACGCGTGCAAATTAACTGATAAATGTTCACCGATCAGACATAAGCAAAATGTGTTTGTTTTTTTCCTTCAAGGTTGGTTTATTTTATGCCCATTAAATCTCGCCACTTCACGTTGCTTATCACGTTCTATTATATTATGGGGCTCTAAAAAGGCTTATGTTACGTTGTGTGTATGAATATATTCCATAACGACGTACATGTTATATTATGTGCATGTATACGAATATAACGACGTACATGTTGAACAGTTGGGTGTTATATTTTATTTGTATATTCATCTACGTGTAAATGCGTGTATCTATATACGTCGTATCATTTAGTTGATCGTCTAGTGTGTACACTTTAACATTTATGCAACAGTTCTAACAGGAAACGATTGACGTGGACGTATCGAAACAGTTGTAGACAAACAGTTCTTTTTAACAGATGTAAATAACATAACACATACCTGAATTATTTACGAACATTTATTTTCATGATCCGGGCTGCATTTTCAGAGATTACACGTTCTTACATCTTGGCTGCCTGAAATGATGCCACCCTCTGCGTCATGGAGACCAACTTTTGAGTCGTCCGTTCCCTCTGATATCCAGCTAAAGACTGCTTAGATACTCCCCAAATCTACATTTCATCACGTCATGTGTCTCATTACGTCTCATTACGTGTCTAAGACCAACAGCTGACGTAACCCCAATCTAGTTATTTGTTTATGCAGACCAACAATCATGTTTAAATCTATTTTCTATTTTCACATTCCTTTTGCGATTTATTATATTATATGTCAATCATTTTTCCCCAATTTAATTGTTTATTTTTCTAATCATAATAATTGATCCAGCGACCCGCCGTCGCTCGAATCAACTAATCATTCATATATATATATATATATATATATATATATATATATATATATATATATATATATATAATTATTGGTTCGTTCAAAATCGATAAAACCATATTTATACATTACCAATTTAATTGAAATTTTCAGAAAATCTATCTATAAAGCCAAGGAATGTTTTCATATTATTTAAATAATTTAACATTGCGAATTACAAAAATATTAAATAAAATAAAAATATTTATCGTAACTGCGAGACTGTCCGCCATTTCATTTCCGGTAGAAATGAGCCTTTCACTTGCACCACGACTTTCGAATTACAACATTTTACTATTTACTTAATAGTAGCCAACGTAAGTACGTGAGAAAGTAATAAATTTTAGTAACTTTTTCCTTTTATTATTCTTAAAGAGTAAATCTTTTTTATTCATGAAAAGAGTTAAGCCAACGTAAATAAATAAATAAATAAATGTTTGTACACGTGACAAATTATCAATAAATGGTTTAATTACTTTTCTTTTTATTATTTATGAAAAGAGTTAACCCAACGTAAATAAATAAATAAATAAATGTTTGTAAGTGAGAAAATATCAATAAACGGTTTAGTTACTTTTTTTATAATTCATGAAGAGAGTTAAGCCAACGTAAGTACGTGAGAAATTATTAATAAATGTTTAGTAACTTTTTCTTTTTATTATTCTTAAAGAGTAAAACTTTTCTTATTCATGAAAGGAGTTAAGCCTACGTAAATAAATAAATGTTTGTACACGTGACAAATTATCAATAAATGGTTTAGTTACTTTTCTTTTTATTATTTATGAAAAGAGTTAAGCCAACGTAAATAATCTTTGTAAAAGTGCGAAAGGCAACGTAAGTAAATAAATTTTTTAAAAATGTTACGTGCGCATGTGTAAGCCTTGACTGAGGGAGAGGACTAAGGGAACAACCATGAAATAATTCTGCGGGTCGCCATGGAACTCAACGCCCAAGGAGTACCAAAAATAGTTTTCATGATATGAAGAAATTACTTTTTCGAAAAGTGGGTGATCACTTTCCCATGTAAATTTAACTTAAAATGAGCACCCACTTGCTGGCCACCTGAGGGAGGGACATTTATTTTTGTGTTTATTGGCTTAAAGGTTTTTTGACAAGGCAGTTTGGTACGCGATTGCATATTTAACAGCCTTCGTTTATGCTCGCGCGTAGTATAAACAAAGGCTACGTCTGTGAAATGGAAAATAATCACAGAGTTCAGGGGTTATTACCATGCAAAAGAAATCAAACAAAAACTTTTTAGCCCAAAAACACGCAGAAAAATTTTTAAAAATAGCATCCATTTTTTTCTATCGAATTCATTTGCTGTTTTTATTGAAAACTATTTTCCCCCGGGATTTTTTATAAAATTTTCCATTAAGGGCCGTGCGTGTCACGTTCGTATATAACAAAAAAAAATTGTAGATTTCAGTGTGCCAAAAACGAATCTGCAAACCGTTTCCGTCCCCAAAAAAATAGTTTTTATGATATGAAGAAATTACTTTTTCGAAAAGTGGGCGATCACTTTTCCATGTAAACTTAACTTAAAATAAGCACCCACTTTCTAGCCACCTGAGAGAGGGGGATTTTTCCCATGTTTATTGGTTAAACAGCTTTCGTTTATGCTCGCGCATAGCTAAACGAAGGCTACGTCTGTGAAATGGAAAATAGCCCCAGAGTTTAGGAGTTATTACCATGCAAAAGAAATCAAACAAAAAACGTTTTAGCCAAGAAACACATAGAAAAATGCCCCTCTCTCAGGTGGCCAGAAAGTGGGTGCTCATTCTAAGTTAAATTTACATTGAAAAGTGATCACCCACTTTTCGAAAAAGTAATTTATTCATACCATGAAAACTTTCTTTTTGCGACGGAAACGGTTAGCAGATTCGATTTTAGCACACCGAAATCTACAATAAAATATTTCGTTATATACGGACGTCAAACGGGCCTTAAAGTAAAATAATACCGGATTTTGGGGGGCAGATTTGCCGTTTAGTTGTACAAATATCCTCAAACCAGGTAATCACTAAAAGGGACTCTTAAAAGTCGTCGCCTGTATCGAGCAAAAGTTTAAAACCGCCGATTATATGCCAGCCTACGTCACGGTAACATATATTGAGTGAGTTCCTCACAGTATTTGTATAGTTTTTAGTTTAAACTCATTTCCCAAAATTTCCCCAAACTTAGCGTGTACAGTCTGCCGCCATTTGTATTTTTCAAATATTCCGATAAGCATTGAATGTTTTTGAACCGATTAAACATTATACATTACATAAAAGCATTACAATCTTATCCAGTTAGGTAGAAAATTAACTTATCTTGCCTTTGATAACATTTATTTGTTATATATTTATTTTTTGACAACTTCTTTGTATCAGTGTTTAGTAATATAAACCCTTTTCATTTAATGTAACGTTTAGTTGGCTCGAAAAACAGTGTTTATCGGTGTATTTGAAAGCTACAAATAGTGGCGGACATTGTTGATTATATTAAGTTTGAGAAAGTGAGTTAAAACTAAAAAATTATACAAAATACTGTCAGAAACCCACCGATTATACCAGCCTATGTCATGGTAACATATATTCGGTGGGGTTCTGACACTGTTTTGTATAGTTTAAATTTTCAACTTACTTTCACAAACTTAACGTATTCAACAGAATCCGCGACCATTTCTGTTTTTCGAGCCGATTAAACATTTTACATTACATAAAAACACTAAACAATTATCCAGTTAGGTAGAAACGTAACTTACCTTACCTTTGCTTTCATTTATTTGTTTTTGGTCAACTTTTTCGAATCTGTGTATAGTACCCCCCCATCACCCAAATATTAATTACTAACTCACATTTTTGTATACAGAAAACAAAAAAAAAACATTTAGCGTTTCAACATTTTTGCTACGTTCGTCTTCATCCACTGATAGTTGGTCGAACCCAAACCATGATTGATGGAAACTCCCGAGGATCCAGATCAAATTCTGCAGGAGTACCATTTTTTTTTTTTTTTTTTTTTCATTTCCGCCTTCTTTTCCACTTTTTGGAGTGGATTGCTGTACTAAGAATGCATTTTTCTTTTTTTTAGATGTTTCCATTACACCAGATTGAGCCACTGCAACGCGTGGCAGGGTACAGCTAATAATAATAATAATAATAATAATAATAATAATAATAATAATAATGTTTTGACCCTTGTCCCTGCTTGCCACAGTTAACACATGATCACAACCCAATGGGGCACAACATTACAGTTTTTCTCCATAAGACAAGTCACACCTCTTGCGTCTTCTTCTTTTGGTTTCCACGTGCTGATAGCAGAGAGAGCACACCCGTTTCTTCGAGGTAAGATTATTTGTGGCATTACTACTACACTACCTCCTGATCCTATGATCACACATAAAACATTCAAGAGCTGGTCTTTTGTGTCGTGTGCTTCTTCGCGGCGATACAGTTACTGGGTCTCCATTAGAAGTGTCACGGAAGAAGCATCACTTGCATTCATACTGAATGCCTGTTTACATGGCCTTTCTCCAATTGTCACAAATCTTTCACTCGTATTCTCTAAAGACATGTCAGAACAGACTGTGAATGGGTCTGATCCCACTAGAGATCACATATCCTTCACATAGCGTGGCATTCTGTCGACCGATATTTTCTGTACACTGGTAATTCTGGTCAAAAGTTCCAATCAATTGTGGTGCATTGTCATGTGAAGCCTTTACTCACACTCGGATACCCGTTTTGAAAACAGTCGGCTGTTGATTGTGCGCCAGCGTTAATGTCCTATTCGTTCCTTTCAGCCGTATGCTGTATCAATATATCATACTGTCAGGTGCTGTAGCAGAGGACACGTCAACTGTTGGCATGGCGATATACCAGTATACTGCTTCCGATATAATGCACCGTTTTCTAGCGGTGAACCTTTTTAAAGTCCTGTGAGTTGTCCTGAAAAGCAATGTCATTACTTGTCAGAATCTCCGTCGGTGGGCCCTGCTCCTAGAAGAACGTCTTTAGCTGGTTAATTACGCCTGTTGCATTTTGCCGAAGACGTCGCCAGATAGTAAACTGAATGGAGTCGCAGTCAATCAATCTCAAAAAATAGGTCCCTTTACAGTGGGTAATATCCATCGCTACCCAATGCCATGTTTGTTTAACATTCAAAGCACTCTTTGACCAATACATTAGTGACGCATCAATCGACTGTTTTCCCAACAGCCCTAGATACTCTAGATATGTGTTTCGTAAATTAAAGTGTCCGTCTCACACCATGATGACCGCTTTGTTAGTGAAGAATTTTGATCTGCAAATCAAGCACTCGTGCACCATCCTGTAGCCTCTCCGGCTCATTGTTGAGGAGGCGGAAGCTGTAGAGATGCTCCTCTATACACGCTGTCTACTTACGCATCAGTATAAGCAGATGTTGCGTTTGTCTTTCATCAAAATAACATTAACAATTATTTGCATGATAACCCAATGCGTGCGAGGAAATAATTTCGTCTTTAAATTAGTACAATTTAATGGAGCCACAGTGATTGGTGCACATGCCGTACATGGAAGTATACCTTGCGATAGTCTGAAATCGATACATTCGATCTTGCTCGCCGTCATTCCTTCAATTTTTCGGTGCATATGTCCGCGTGAGCCGAAAATTAGTCCACGTGCCCGTTTAAGTCTCGATAGATGAGCACCGCCTTACATTTTGTTTGTTCTGCTGGATGACTGCCATTAATGGCATTAGGCCCTTCGGGGGGAGGAGGCAAATCCACGGTCAATATCTGCAACAGATAGATGAAACTTTCAGGTCATGAATGCATGAGTTCAGTTATTACAACGATGCAATTTGCAGTCCCCTCTGATTCATTCAATGGGTTGTTTCATAAAGTCCTACGCCATCAATATCTGCAACAGAGACATGAAACTCTTGGGTCATGAATGCATAAGTTCAGTCATATAACAATGCAATTTTCAATGCCTACTGATCCATTCAAGCGGAATAAAAATATATATAGGAGATATTACTTTTTGGAACGCCTCTTGTACATAAATAATAAATCCCCAATAATTCCATTAGTTGGAACCACAGAGAAAGGCCGCTAAACACTTGAGAAGACATAAACACATTGAGAAGACATAAAACCCAGAGAGACAATGCACCAAGCAAACCTTCACTGAAAGGGCTGCAGAGTTGTTGTTATTATCATCATGTTAAAGAAAATAAAAGCTACGTGCCGTTACTAGCAACAACTAAATGATAAACAGCTGTTGCGAGAACGTAAAGTAATTTGCAATTGTGATAGAAAGAAACCGGGAGTAATAAAAATACAGGAACACCTGTTTTCACTCAGGTCTCGGGGAATATATTTAGTTTTTTACTAGTAAGCGATCAATAGTATATACTAGTGTGAAAACTAGTAAGTAAACTAGCGATATAATCATCAGGAAATTTCATGGTTGTTCTACGTTATAACCCTTCACCCATTTTTTAAGGATGAAATCATGTGATCTTCGAAGATGCAATGAAAAAAAAGGATTTTATTCCATCTGATGTTACTATTGTGTCGAATGTTAAACTCGAATTAAAATACATTTTATTGTCTCAAAACAATACCATATATCGTGGGGTCTGTGTTCGCGCCAGATGTCAATACAAGAGAAATCTGCCACACACCATTACAAGGTTTATGGAGATAAACCCCAATAAGCATATTTATTTTGAAACTACATTGACCAAAATATTTAGATAAGTTTGTTTTAGCTTTCTTTTTTAAGGTGATACAATACTATCGAGGGTCCACGTTTTGCGCCTAACGTGCATATACTTGAAATGTTTTTAAGCTAGGCAGCAATATATAATAGATTAAGGAGAGAATTGGGGAATTTCCACGGGTCCTGCAAGTAATAATAATTTTACTCGTTACTTGTTTATTTTTAAACCACATATTTTCTTTGTTTATTTTTTGTTGCTGTTTGTTTTGTAATCTTTCTCTCGTTGGATTGTGGGAAAGTCATATTTACTGTGTGACATTTTTTTTTGTCTGGTTTTTACTTTTGATCACAGGATTTACTTTAGTGCTCTTTGTTGAGTGATAGATTTTTAATTTCCCATACACCTGCTTTTTTTACGTTATTTTTATTTTATTTTCTACTTCTGAAATACGCCATGAGCGACTTCTAGTTTTGTAATATACCTTTTGGTCCGAACGTCTAAATCCCAGCAGGTTTAGACCTCCTTCTGTGTTTTTTATCGCTTGCGAGACCCGAGACACGTTATAAACCCTCCCAAGTTCTGAGTGCTTGGCACACAGGAAAGTGTGGAGTATTAGAATTTGCTTACCTGGTAGATGATTGATGCCACCTGTAATTCTATGAGAGAAAACTCAAAGGTAACGTTTGCAAGTGTTTTAATTCAAATACTACAATCGTAAATGGCTTATTACACGAATACCGTATGTACAAATGACGTCATACACACAATCTGAATTGCACAAAATTTAACTGCAGAAAAATACTAAGAATTTGCGAATCTCTTCTTATCACATAAAAATGACATTTTATCAATAACATATTGGTCAATAATAATAATAATAATAATAATAATAATAATAATAATAATAATAATGCAAATTAATTTGCAAAGGTTGTCGAAATAGTTTGAGGGTACTGGAAATAATAATAATAATAATAATAATAATAATAATAATAATAATAATAATAATAATAATAATAATAATAATAATGGAACTACCCAACCAAACAGAAATGAGGGCACTAGGAGCACAAGACAACTATAAATACTTGGGAATTCTGAAAGCGGACACCAGCAGAGCAACAGAAATGAAAGAGAAAATTGGAAAGGAATACCTCAGGAGAACAAGAAAACTCCTGGAAACTAAATTATATAGTAGAAACCTAATAAAAGGTATAAATACATGGTCAGTGTCACTAGTGAGATACTCTGGGCCGTTTATAGGATGGACAAAAGCAGAACTGAGACAGCTCGACCAGAAAACCAGGAAACTCATGACCATGCATAATGCACTACACCCAAAGGACGATATTGACAGACTCTACGTGAAAAGGAAAGACGGTGGGAGAGGACTGATCTGTATAGAAGACTGCGTAAAGGACACAAAAAAGAACAAGAAAAATACATAATGCAAAACACTGAAAGGATAATTATGGCAGCGAGAGACAAGGAGAAAACCAAAACAGAAAACAGAGAGACAAATGACAAAACGAGAAAAGAGAAATGGGAAGAAAAACAACTGCACGGAAGATTCATAAGAATGACAAAAGATGAGAATAACGAAAACACTTGAACGTGCATGCGAAAAGGACATATAAACCGAGAAACTGAATCTCTAATAACTGCAGCCCAAGATAACTCGATAAGAACCAACCATATCAAAGCAAGGATCGATAAAACACAAGAAAACAGCAAATGCAGACTATGTGGACAAAGAGACGAAACGATAAACCATATACTAAGTGAATGCAGCAAACTGGCCCAAAAGGAATACAAAAACAGGCATGACCAAGTGGGGTGGGCGGTGCACTGGGAATTGTGCAAACGGCTGCATTTTGAGCATACAGATAAATAGTACAAGTATAAACCCGCAACAGCACTCGAAAACGAGAACCACAAGATCCTATGAGACATGGACATACAGATGAACAAACCCATCCAATCAAGAAGACCAGATATCGTAATAATTAACAAGAAAGAGAAATCCTGTCAAATCGTAGACTTTGCTGTCCCAGCTGACCACAGGGTGAGTATGAAAGAAAAAGAGAAACGAACCAAATACACAGAACTAGCCAGAGAGTTAAAAGGGATTTGGGTCATGAAGAAAATCAAAATAGTACCGATAACAATAGGAGCACTAGGAACAATTCCGAGAAACCTGGAAAAAAGAATGGCAGAAATTGGAATCAGAAGAATAGCTGCAAAAATACAACGTCTAACGATGATGAAAACGGTTGAAATATTAAGAAAAACCCTAGAATGCAGAGAATAACACAAGACAATATAACGAAGAAGCGTTACAGGGAATGAACACCGAAGCTGCAGATCTACATGTTCTACACCCCCATCATGCATCCCCTCTATGGTTTCACCGCCGTTCCCCCAATACAAAAGTGATACCAAAGAGCCGAGAAGGGTCAAGGAGGATGGAAAGAATGAGGAGGGAGCACTGGCCAGATCTCCGCTGGACAAGTGCGAAGAGAACTGGGATCTTGGGGAGGTTTAGTGCCACTCAAATTCCAGTATAAATCAATGGCCACTGCCAGCGAGATATCAATAGTAAGAGGCTGTTGCGATAATGCAGATTCATTTTCAAATGCTATCGAAGGAGGAGGAGAGAGCTGGACGTCTGGGGAGACATGTTGTCACCCAGCTTCCAGGGAACACCAAAGGTCTTCAATCAGATCGTTTGTTGACTTGTGTGAAAGCTCCATGTGAGCCAATAATAATAATAATAATAATAATAACTGTATTCCTAAATATGGAAAATATTGGAAAATAGTGACCGGAGAGTGCTCGGCCTTGGTCGGTCGTAACATACGTTTAAATATATTTTAATTCATGCAGACATCACATTTATTATTACAGAGCCAATTCTCTATTGAATATTATATTGTACCTAATATATAGTAGTGATTTAAAAGTTTTTTTTCAAAATGACTTGGGTGCCATCAGCTAGAATAGAAATTAAACCATTCAGCACTCTAGTCACGTTTCCTAACAATATATCTATGGAGATACAATTAAGAAAGACTTAATATTGAACAACTTGAAGAAATTAATTTGATTTGAATTGAAATGCGCAGAAAGAAGTAAAAATATGTTGACAAGTTGACAAGTTGACATGTACATTTTGCATTTCAACTTGCCGATAGATGTCTGTACGTATTATTCATCCATCCAAACAAAGATTTTACTAGTTATAAACCATCTTTTGTGTATGATTACTATTTCCTGTTAACTTCAGTGTTATGTAACCAGTAGTTTAATAGTTTATTAGTAAAATATTTACACACAGACAGACACACATACATCTACTGTTTTATTATATATAGAGATAATTTCAAAAACTAAATTCCCCACATGATTATATTTTCTTTTGGATATTGTAATATATTTTACATAATGACTCAAAATGAACATTTGAAGAAAAACAACTGATGAATTCAGAAATGATAGTTGATAAGTTAATTTTCAATAAAAATATTGGAGTCTCTCTTATGAAATATTAAAGAAAGTGCTATCTATATATCAAGTTACATCTTCTATAATATAAAGCTGAACGTGTGTGTATGTGTGTCAATAATAGCCCCCTATATGGTTGACTATTGAAAAAAACTAATTCCATATAATGATAGAAGATGTGTCGAGAATTAGGAATGGGCATGTTTGATCTGGCAGAACGGTGGTTCATAAAAATTGTGCGGTCTGCGTTCGCGTCTGGTCCCCAAAGTATGGAAATAAAAAATGAAAAAAAATAAACGCTTACAAGTGTTTTTGATATAGATGTACATAAGAATACTTTGATAAGTATGTTTCAACTTAAATAGGGATGGTATAATAAAATTGTGGGGTCTGCATTTGCGCCTGTACTCCATGGAAATATGGCACAAACTTTAATAAAGACTTTTCATATCTATTTGCGTATGTATACTTTGATAATTATGTTTCAGTTTGAAGAAATATGGTATAATAAAATTATTCGCGCCTGACCTCCATAGATGAAAATATGTCACAAAGTTTACAAGGTTTTTAAACGGGGTGAGGGTCCATAATAACACCTTAACTTTAATCTTAATTCACGTTAGCTTTTATTTATTTTTTTGAGTTGAATCATATTGTGTCGAATAAATTCACCTCATTATCTTATTAAAGTGAAAGCCAAAATAAAGTCGGAACTTTAGACAATTCTCGATACAAATTTTGCATAACTCTGTTTTTTGCCTTCTCCACTTGAACGTGGCACTTTTTCGAAAATAGATAAATTGATAAATAATAAAAATAAGAACGTTACTTGTTATCGTGTCCAAAGAAGGAAAAAATCCTGCTTACGTGATTACGTGTCTTTTAAAAAACATTTACATAACCTTTTTATTTTTATTTATATGTCTGTTTAAGCTTTTTTTGTCAGTGTACTAGAAGGAATTCAGTTGATTACAACCCTTTCTGCGTGTTCTTTACATTACGATAGTACAACCCTGAATCCGATGGCGTAATACTACACCGTTCAATACAGTAAAACTGAAACGAAGCTGTTTTGCTTGAAAAGGGCACCATTTCCTTCTTATTCATATTTATATCGATTCTTTACTTTAAAAACTAAAGTAATTACGTGTTTACTTTTTTAATATCCTATTTTGCTGTTTCGGATTATTTTATTAAAGTAAGTAAAGCTTCATTATTTTTCAAAACTGTTTTTGTTTCTTTGTTTTTCGATATTTCGTCGATATTATTTAGTAAGAGTGTTTAGCAGAAAAGCCAACAAACGACTACAGGAAAAAATAAATATACAAGAAATAAATGTTACCATAGTCAATAAAAGTTCAGTTCATGTTTTTTTTGTTTTTAAATAGATTTTAATGCTCTTTACTTGAAATAATTTCAGCGAACCGAAATTAAAACGAAATTTGAGGCGATAACTACTTAAATGAATTTTTATATAAACTACACATGTCATAATCGAATATTCCTAAAGCACTAAATAACGGAAAACATTAAAATATGTTTATAAATATTCCTTACGTTGACGGAACTCTCTGAAATTTTTAACACAGAATGCTCAGGTGTCCCTCATTCAAATTGAAAACGGGGCTCTCCATTTCAAAGTCGCTGCCATTTTGAGTTTTTTAACCGGTTCGTGAATTAAAAGAAAAACATTTTTTTACAAACTACTTAAAAATACAAACCAATGAACTTTTCTATCATAAAAGTAACTTTTATTGACTATGGTAACATTTATTTTTTGTATATTTATATTATTATATATATAACATTTTCTCTTTGTAAGGAAACATCATTTTGTTGGTCACTCTTGGCTACGAATAGAAACAAAATTGATATACAAAAATATATTTTCATGAAAATTATCTTTACTTTCATCATAGTTTGCTTAGGGTAAAATGTTTGAGTCTCAAAACCTATCTCTTTACACCCCCCTCCTTTTCATAACCTATCATACTTTCATCAATCACAGTCCATTTTCTGTAGGCTGTTTTTGAATCCAGTCAATGACGGGTACTTCTGCTAGTTTATAATATAAAGCTGAACGTCTGTGTGTGTGTGTGTGTGTGTGTGTGTGTGTGTGTGTGTGTGTGTGTGTGTGTGTGTGTGTGATCACGAATATACTCCTATATTGTTGACTATTATAGAAAACTAATCACATATAATGATAGAAGATGTATCGAGACACAGGAATGGGTATGTTTGATCTGGCATAATGATGATTCATTAAAATTGCGGGGTCTGCGTACGCGCCTTGTCCACAAAGTATGGAAATAAAAAAATTAAAAATTAAAAAAAGCGTTTACAAGTGTTTTTGATATAGATGTACATAATAATACTTTGATAAGTATGTTTCAACTTAAATAGGGATGGTATAATAAAATTGTGGGGTCTGCGTTCGCGCCTAGCTTCCATAGAATGGAAATAGGCACAAACTTTAATAAAGACTTTTCATATCTATCTGCGTAAGTGTGTTTTGATAATTATCTTTCAGTTTGAAGAAATATGATATAATAAAATTATGGGGTGTTCGTTCGCGTCTGACCTCCATAGAATGGAAATATGTCACAAAGTGTAACAAGGTTTTTTAATATAGATCCACAGAATATTGTGATAAGTGTTTCAGTGTGAACAGGTATTGTATAATAAATTATGGGGTTTATCTATTTTTACTTTCATCATATTTTGCTTAGGTTTTGATACCCCGAAATTCGAAGCTATCTCTTTACAACTCTTCCTTTTCATAACCTATCATACTTTCATAAATCAGAGTTCATTTTCTGTAGGCTGTTTTTGAACCCAGTCAACGACAGGTATTTTTGCTAGCAAAAAATAAATCTATTTCAATAGTTTTCTTTCAACAAAATATATGTTTGATTCAGGTTCGGGTTTTTATTATTCGTCTAAATTGTTAACAGCCAAATAAAAATCTATTTCGATTCAATTTCTTTTACTAATTATTTTAACCACATATGGACATTCTAAATATAACATTTTCAATAATAACCTCGATAACAACAGCAGCATCCCCTTTTGTTACCATGGTAGGGGCGGTGGTAATTTAGTAAGATCATAGCTACTATGCTAAAATAGCTTTGTTGAAAGCCTAGGAAGATGGTTGTCATTTTCTTTTTCATGTGACAACCAAGTATTATATATATATATATATATATATATATATATATATATATATATATATATATAGTTCTCTGTATATATGTAGTTATTTTTACTTCAGTACGGGCAGCTCGACAGTATTTAGAATATACATAAAAAAACAACAAGATTCTTCTTCTCAGTTCGTACATTTGGTAGGAGAGAAATATTCTTTGTATTTAACGTTTAAATTCGCTACTTTCGTATACCTCAGACATCACTATATTGTGTGCGTTATCGTTATATTGATACATCAACTTTGATTCGAAATTTTTGTATTAATCCCAATCTGTGTATTGTTTTGCTCTTGTTGTATTGTTCTGCCATCTTTGTCCGCTATATTTGTATTAATCCTATATTTTTGTATTGATCATTCATGTTTTCTTAATCCCCCATGTTTGTATAGGTTCGCCATCTTAGTATAGATCTTCCAACCTTATATTGATACGCCATAGTTGTATTACTTTGCCAAAGTTGTATTGGTCTGCTATCTTTGTATCGACCAGTCATCTATTTATGGGTTCGACATTTTTGCATTGCTCCACCATCTTAGTATTGATCCACTATTATTGTGTGGATCCGCAAACTTTGTACTGTTCCACAAATGTTCTATTAATCTACCAACGTGTATTAGTCCACCATCTTTGTATTGATCCGAAGTATTTGTATTGGTCTCTTTATATCAAACCGTCATCTATTTATGAATCCACCATTTTTTTTATATAAATCCGCAAACTTTGTATTGTTCACGCAACGTTGTATTCATTCGGTATTTTTGTATTAATTAATCGTCTTTGTACTTATCTAATATATTTTATAGATCCTAAATCTTTGTATAAATCCACATCCTCGCTTTTTTTTTCGTCATATACTAACTTAGTATTATCCCGATATTTTCGTATTAGCCATTCGTCGTAATATTAACGTAATATCATCTTTGTATTGATCTAACGTCTTTGCATTGATACGCTCTCATCATACTGACTTCTTATTTTTTTTTATTTCTTCGCTATTTTTATATTCGTCTGCACCTTTTAATGATCTACCTCATTCGTATTGATCTTCAATCACTGTATTGGTCCAGAATTTTTGTATTTAGGGACCCTTCAATCACTGTATTGGGCCGCTATATTTGTATTTAGGGACCCTACGTCGGTGGTGATTGTTAGCTAGTGTGGATTTTGAAAAGTTTTAGTTCATGATAATTCAAATCAGCAAAGCGGGATCATTTTCATGGTTAAATCAAGAACGGCTGATATGTAACTTTAACGGGGCGTGGCATTCCGTCGACCAGTATGTTCTCTACACTGGTAACTAATGGTAGACTTTTTTACGAGCAGAGAGAAACAACGGCTTTTCAAATCAGTCCCTCCACGGAAGCCATGCCAAGGGGATATCGCCAATAATGTAGAAGGCTTTGATGATCAGGATGCGAAATGTTATTTCGATGTTTCTGTTCTGGCGTCACTTATTTCAGTTAAGAATTTAACTAAATAGTCAAATAATTTGCTAAGCGAACATTAATCTCTCTCTCCTGAGTAAATTCTCTCCAAAATAAAACCTTGAAGAAAACTCCCAGCGAACGTCTCCTTGCGTTACTTTCTACATAAAAGAAGCTTATTGTACAGAACCCATAGGCAAAGCAGCAACGTTGAAACGAAGCGACGTTGAAAGAAGTGAAAATAAGAGATCACATATAAACACCACACATACGTTTAAAAACATTTCTTTTGCCATTGAAAGTGTTACATAGAGTCGCCATCTTTGTATTGTTTCGTTATCTTTGTATCGAATCGCCATCATTGTACGGGTCCGCCATTGTTTGTATTGATTTGCAATCTAGATATTGACTCGCTTTCTTTTCTATTAATCCATTATTTTTGTATAGATCTGCAAACTACGTATTGTTCTGTCATCCTTGTATTTCTGCGTTTGTGTTGTATTGGTTCGCCATTTTTTTTTGTTCTGCTTTTTTATGTAGTTCCGCAATATTTGTACGCAATCACTGTATTTATTCGCCATGTTTATATTAGTTCAACATGCTCCTAATTACCCGCCATCTTTGTATCGATCCGCCTTGAATTGTTAAGCTTTCTTTGTATCGATCCGCCTTGAATTGTTAAGCTTTCTTTGTATCGATCCATCATCTCTTTATGGATCTACATTTTATATTAATCTACCATATTTGTATTGATTAGACATCTTCGTATTGTTCTTTCATCTTCGTATTTATCCAGCGCCTATATATGTATCCATCATCTTTGTACAGATCCGTAAATCCATGTTTTATTGCTCCACTAGAATTATATTTATTCGCCATCTTTATTGTTATCCATAATCTCTATGTTAATCTACCATCGTTGTATTGGTACGCAATCATAATATTGATCCGCCATATTTGTATTGTTTCGCCCTTTTGTAATGATACGCTATCTTCGTATTGGTTAGCCATTTTCGCGTTGATCTTCGATCTAAGTATAAGTCTGTTATCTTTATATTGTTAAATAAATTCTCAGTTTACTGGTTGGCTTTATTTCTATCTCTTGCTGACAAACTCATTAAATTTTACACTTGAACGGCTTTTGGGTCTTAACGATGACTCGTTAGTACAAAATGGGTTTAGGGTGAATTATAAAGAGTCCTAAATTTGAAACAGAAGGTCAGAGGTTATATCGGTCGAAACATTATGAACCTAAGATAAGAATAGTAATCAAAATAATAATGTTTCCAGGACTTTTTCTTTCTTTTACGAAAGTCTCTAACAACTGGTAAAAACTGTTTTTAAAAAGCCTTAGAAAAATCCAGAAGGTTTAAGAACGTTCTAGAACTTTCGAGAAAATTCGGGAATGTTCTAAAAATTTTATATTACTGGTTGGCACTCTCTATAAAATGAAGTTTTGCGCTATCTAGTCTTGTGGGCGTTATTCGTGGATTATAAATAACCCAGTCTAAAGAATTTATTAAAGAACACAGAATCAACAGAAATCGAAAGATCATTAAAAAAAAACCCTTGGTACAAAAGGGTAATTAATTTTGGAATTTCTCTCCGACCAAACTTATCATATATTTTATATTTGATATTTCCTTAGTAAATTAAAAAGTTAGTACACCGATTTCTCACAAGCATGTTCTCATAACACTTCTCTATCTCTGGGATTACTGAATTAACAATGAAGTAAAAAGATGTTTTCTGTTTCTCTTTTGAATTGAATATTTTTTGTGTGGTAAATTAAACGTTATATGTAATATGACCTTCATATTGATCTCTTTAATCTTCTTTTTTTGTTGCATTTGTTGCACCTTTTTAACAATGTAATGACGTTCAAATCCGTTAATATATTTTTTTATAATAAACATTGTTTTTCGTAGATGATTCTGTAATAATAATAACGGATAACGATTATATACGAAGCTAAAATAAGAAAAGTTGACAAAGAGTCTGTTTGAACCTTATTTTTCTCTTTGTGGATTTTTGTTAATTGTATGACCTCTCATTCCACTCAATCTGAACGTTCCCAACACCTTTCTATGTAATGTGTACTCCCGCATGTAACTTTTTCCCATAAGCTTTTAAGTTGCAATATTTGTAATCTTGAGTGGGAAGAGTTTGAAAATATATCCTTAAAAAAGGTTTCTTTTAAAAGATTTTCAAGTGGTTTTAAATTTTTGATCGGGAGTGTATTGTTCCTATATACTTGCCTCCCCACGAGGCAGAGTTGGGCGGTTTGTAATGTGAAAAGTATACAGCTCTATGAATAATAGAAACTTTGGATTAGGATAAAACTTGCCTATGTTTAAAAGGATTTTCCCTTAGTGGCGACGTAATTCAGACGGGTTTATCTTTGGCATCAAAACCACTATAGTCTATGCCATTGTTAACATGGCTTGCTCTTTGTTGACTGTAATGTAATATATTCTACATTTCTAAGAGGTATATCCTTCCAAGCTTTGTCTTGCAACTCTTTGAGCAAGTTTAGTTGATTTCTAATCGTCCCAGACTCTCATATCGAGAATGCCGATGGTACTGTTCGGACATTTTTTGCAGGCAAAATTGCTTTTTTTTTGTAAGGCGTTGGATTTTCAAATCCCTCTTTCCCTCCATGGGATGAAAATAAATGCAAACTTTGAAACCTAGTTGGATGATTGTTTTCCTTCCACGTAGATATGTTATTATGCTTTCGTCACCTGACTAACAAGAAGATCCGACGTTCGTCGGGATTTAATGAGAATCACTATTATGTTCTTTTTTTTATTATTCTCTTTTATAGTGTTGTAGGTTGGTAATAATCAAGGCAAACATAATGGCATATTTTTAAATGCATTAGCACAAATATATTACAAAATATAAGTCAGTATGCTGGGATTATAACTGCCATTAATCGCTGCCACGCCGTTTTAGACGTAACTGTATTTATTTTATGGAGAAGTCTATTTATTCCTGAAATTTATACATCGGTTTGCCCCTTTGTAAAAAGAAAATGTAAAAGGATAAAGAAAAACTCAAAAGTGCCCTATGACGAAATTATTAGATACATGGCACTTTTTTGTCAAATTTCAAATCGAAAATTTGTATTGAAAATCAAAATTTTCAATAATATTATTCAGAAAACTACACAATTATTTACAAGATATGTTATATAGAATCGTTGAATGTCATAAAGGAAAACAAGATTGGCGAAAACTTGGGATATAAATGAATCTAGCACTAAGTACAGCAGGAAATATCATCACAAAGTATGAGAAGTATGGCTACGGTACAGTAAACCCTCTAAGAAATGGAAGACCGAAAAATAAATGAGAGTACTTCAAGGTGGATGAGTAGAAATGTGCAAAAAAACCCATTCATTACTCGTTCTGAAATAAAAACTTATATTGAGGGTGTTGAATTCATGTAAGTAACGATAGCATTAGTAGAGGTCTGTAATCAAGGTCACCAGCAAAAGTAACTTGACTAAAAAAAATGTCATATATATCAATTAAAGTTTGTCGAGGCTTGTAAAAAGAAAGGTATGCAGTTTTGATAAAAAGGTAATCTGGTTGGATGAAACGAAAGGTGAATTAATTGGAAGAAACACAGCGACAAGTGTGGCGGAAAATTGTACTGCTTTCAGCAAGCACAATACTATCCCTACTATTAAGTTTGGTGACGGTTGATATGGAAATACTTTTCATCCAAGGCACATGTGAGTTACAAGTTATTCATGGTAGTATGGATGGTAGTATGTACAGGGAAATTTAAGAAATCTGTATGGTCGAACTTTTGTGCTTCCACACGACAATGATTTCAAACATACTAAAAAAAACTTACAAAATAATGGTTTGAAAGTAATGGAAGTAGTACTTTCAATTAGCCAAGTCAGTCTCCTGACTTGAATCTAATTGAGAATTTGTGGGATACCTTGTGGAATACTTTACAAAGCGGAATCCACAAAATATCAATCAATTGGATGAATTATACAAGGAAAAACGGGGTAACATAACGGCGGATCAGTGTGAAAAACTTGTATAGAAGTACCAAAATATTAAATTGGTGTATTCAATAGTTTTGTATAGAGTAATTTTGAAATTAAATTAAAAAAAAAAGAATTTAACCATGACTAATTTTCCTTCCACGTGCAACTAACACCATTTTACGGGATATCAGGCAAAATGGCAAACATAAACTAGAGTTATAACAGAAAATTGCATATAACCAATATTTATGCGTGTCACTATATACAAATATATATATATATATATATATATATATATACATATACAAATATATATATGCATATATACAATTATATATTATATATATTATTATATTATATATTATATATATTTATGCGTGTCACTATATACAAATATATATATATATACTATATGCAAATATATATATATATATATAAATATATATATAATATAATATAATATGATATAAAGCTATACATCTGTGTGTGTATGTGTGTCTGGTCACGAATAGGCTCCTATATGGTTGACTATTAAAAAAAAAATGATTGCATATAATGATAGAAGACGTATCGAGGATCAGGAATGGGTATATTTGATCTGGCAGAACGGTGGTTCATAAAAATTGTGGGGTTTGCATCGCGCCTGTACTCCACAAAGTATGAAAATAAAAAATGAAAAAAAACGTTTACCAGGGTTTTTGATATAGATGTACATAAGAATACTTTGATAAGTATATCTCAACTTAAATAGGGATGGTATAATAAAATTGTGGGGTCTGCGTTCGCGCCTGTACTCTATGGAAATATGGCACAAACTTTAATAAAAACTTTTCATATCTATTTGCGTATGTATACTTTGATAATTATGTTTCAGTTTGAAGAAATATGATATAATAAAATTATTGGGTGTTCGTTCACGCCTGACCTCCATAGAATATAAATATGTCAGAAAGTTTAACAAGGTTTTTTAAAAGCGGTGAAGGTCTACAATAACACCTTAACTTTAATCTTAATCCAGTTAACTTTTATTTATTTTTTTGAGTTGAATCATATTGTGTTGAATAAATTCACCTCATAAATTCACGTTCTTATTAAAGTGAAAGTTTTAAAAGAAAAGTCGGAACTTTAGACAATTCTCGATACAAATTTTGCATAACTCTGTTTTTTGCCTTCTCCACTTGAACGTGGCAAGCTTTTGAAAATAGATAAATAAATAAATAATAAAAGCTAAGAACGTTACTTGTTATCGTGTCAAAGAAGGAAAAAAACCTGCTCACGTGATTACGTGTCTTTTTAAAAACATTTACATAACCGTTTTATTTTTATTTATATATCTGTTTAAGCTTCTTTTTTTGTCAATGCACTAGAAGGAATTCAGTTGATTACAACTCTTTCTGCGTGTTCTTTACATTACAATAGTACAACCCTGAATCCGACGGCGCAATACTACACCGTTCAATACTGTAAAACTGAAACGAAGCTATTTTGTTTGAAAAGAGCGCCATTTTCTTCTTATTCATATTTATATCGATTATTTCCTTAAAAACTAAAGTAATTACGTGTTTACTTTTTTAATATCCCATTTTGCTGTTTCAGATTATTTTACTAAAGTAAGTAAAGCTTCATTATTTTTTCGAAACTGTTTTTGTTTCTTTGTTTTCCGATATTTCGTCGATATTATTTAGTAAGAGTGTTTAGCAGAAAAGCCAATAAACGACTACACGAAAAAATTAATATACAAGAAATAAATGTGACCATAGTCAATAAAAGTTAAATTCATGTTTTTTAAATAGTTTTTAATGCTCTTTACTTGAAATAATTTCAGCGAATCGAAATTAAAACGAAATTTGAGGCGATAACTACTTAAATGAATTTTTATATAAACTACACATGCCATAATCGAATATTCCTCGAGCACTAAATAACGGAAAACATTAAAATATGTTTATAAATATTCCTTACGTTTACGGAACTCTCTTCAATTTTTAACACAGAATGCTCAGGTGTCCCTCCTTCAAATTGAAAACGGGGCTCTCCATTTCAAAGTCGCTGCCATTTTGATTTTTTTAAAAACCGGTTCGTGAATGAAAAAGATATTTTTTTTTTTTTACAAACTACTAAAAACACAAACCAATGAACTTTTCTACCATAAAAGTAACTTTTATTGACTATGGTAACATTTATTTCTTGTATATTTATATTATTATATATATAACATTTTCCCTTTGTAAGGAAACATTTTGTTGGTCACTCTTGGCTACGAATAGAAACAAAGTTGATATAAAAATATATTTTCATGAAAATTATCTTTACTTTCATCATATTTTGCTTAGGGTAAAATTTTTGAGTATCAAAACATATCTCTTTACAACCCCCTCCTTTTCATAACCTATCATGCTTTAATCAATCACAGTCCATTTTCTGTAGGCTGTTTTTGAACCCAATCCACGACGGGTACTTCTGCTAGTATATATATATATATATATATATATATATATATATATATATATATATATATATATGCTATGAGTAAATAGGAAAAAAACCTGAAGAAAGTGGTCAATACTGCTGTAGAGCAAAATATGTTTTTATTACCGTTTTTAATCTGCTTGGTTACACATGTTTCAATTACTGAGTCGCGTTAACGATTCGATAATTTCATAGAACTTCCCTTATCGGGTCGTTAACACGACTCGTAATCGATACATGTGTAACTAAGCAGATTAAAAAAGGTAATAAAACATATATATATATATATATATATATATATAGAGAGAGAGAGAGAGAGAGAGAGAGAAAGAGAGAGAGAGACAGGCAGCAGACAGACAGAAAATGCAATTCGATTTAATTACTTCTAGAAAATAGATTCAGTGTGTCGAAATTATTTTTAAATTGCAGCCATCTTAAGAAAGGTACGTAACACTGCATTAGTTCATACAGAATTATTTCTCTTTGATAGAAACAAAATAAAGAAACAATAATATTTTGTTAAAAAATCAGTCCTTACATTATCGGTCCTGGATATGACCTTAAACTATATCCGATGGTGAAGACCCAGCTTGTGGGCTTTGGGGAGTGTGGAGCCACCCTTTAAATGCCATTGCCCCCAGGTCCACTCTGACCCGGAGTGGTAGTACCTGCTAGGATCCCAACTATGGGTTAAATAGAAACCGAATTGAAAACAACAAATATATTCTATTAAAAACTTTTATTCAAAATCACTGGATTCGGTATTAAATAACCTGAAAAGTTGATATGCCGTAAAACAAAAACAAACAACCAACCTAACATTATCATAAATTGAAATAGATACATAAATATATATTGCCAAGTGGATAGAAAAGTTATCACACATACTAGTCTCCTATAATTCAATAAAAACATCATTCGCTCATGAATTGAGTATTATTGCCGCATCTGCACTGATACATCAACCACTAGCATCTTACTCTTAGAGAAGCTGGCACAAGATTTTCGAACCTAATTGGTCATTTGTTGTCTGTCACATTCCAGTCCCTGTCAAATCACTATAAAGATGCATCCATGTCCTTGTTTTACAAGTACTTCCAAGAAATGTGTTCCGATAAACTTACTGAACTTTTAACTCCTCAAAGAAAATATCCTTGCTTCACATTTCATTCCGTCATTGTGCAATCCCATATTTGTCAGAGTATGTCATACGCTTATAGTTTCTTTCCTCGAACTAAGGAATTACTTCCCTGCTCCCGATTTCCCTGCTAATATTAAAATACAGTAAAGAAAAACTGTAGTCTTAATGTTAACAAGGTGTTGTTCAGATATATAGGAAAATGCCGTTCTTGGAATGCGGCAGTAATTGTTGTAATAGCTAAAGACTAAAATTGAAATTAGACACGTTTCATTGCTTTTTTATTATTTTAAAGTATATTGACTTGAGGAAATGAAAAGTTGTGGAGACAGGATGCATGAAACACAGAAAGGAAAAACAATTAAACACAGAAATGAATCAGAAACAAATGTCAGAGTTCATGGCTTGCATTGGATCAACGCAAAGTAATTTCTATGAAGATATTAGTTTATTTGAATAATACCGGCCAAATCTTCCTGTTTTTATTTTCGCCTTGTTTTAAACTGCTTTTCCTTCTTTTCTTTCATGTATAAATATATATATATATATATGTGTGTGTGTATGTGTGTGTGTGTTTATTTGGTTCCTCTCGAGAGCAAAATGTGATACAAGATCGTTTTTAATGTGGAGGAAAACAAGCGCCCCAAAAAGGGGCACTGTGGCAGTAGGCAAAAATATGAATTGCCTCAGTATAAAAGGGTTTCCTCTACATTGACTACAAATTAAGTGTAGAACTACACTTAGATCTTAGCCCGAAGGTCAGATACCTTAAAAGGAGTGTATTAAAATACTATTATTTTTTATCAAAGCATGTACTTGGAATTTGTCCCCTGTCATGCAAGATTTACTTGAGAAAAATATGGATTTTTTAAATAGAATTTTTTCTTCAGTCCTGAGAGTTTTCGGAAAAAAGAAAGTGATTGTTTTCAAAAAATATTAATCGTCTAAAAAGATTGTAAAAAACTGCAAGAAAATTTGTTTAAGTTTTATTATCCCAGCCTCTAAATAAGCATTTTGCAGTTCTGCTTGCTGCCAAATACGTTTAAGCATATTTCATTTCATGCAGATTCCGTGTTTATTAACACAAAGACATGATTTTAAAAGTTAAAAAAATGATTTGATGTCATCAGGTAGAATCGAAACCAAAACATTTAGCGTTCCAGCCGCGTTCCTTACCGATATCGTTATAAAAAACGATAATAAGGTCTTAATATTAAACGATTTGAAAAATGAATTGAATTTAGGCATGCGCAGAAATAAATAAAAGCATGTCCGCCAGTTGAAATGAATATTTCACGTTTTAACTTGCCGATGTATGTCAGTGTGCGTTTTCATCCATCCAAACAAAGATTTTACTCGTTATAAACCATTCTTGGTGTATGATTACTATTTCCTATTAATTGCAGTGTAATGTGACCAGTAGTTTAAGAGTTTATCGGTTAAATATTTACCCACACACACATACAGCAATTGCTTTAGTTATATAGATTAAACTGTTTAATAGGTGACATCCGATAATGCCATTTATTATACTGTTTGACATATATATTTCATGATGCAATACATTTTAGTATGTAATTTGTAGTCACGTAAAAATGTAACCCTTAAACTTTCATCAAACATGAAAATTTAATAATGGGCACCAATCTGGTATCGATTAATCTCACCATTGTTTAACTTCGGTGATATAATGAAGAATCAATGATTATGCTAAGCAATCCCAACATGATTGTTCCATAGAGCGTATCGACGCAATTATGACGGCCAGCGCCAACGTGAATATTTCGTACACTATTAAAGTGATTATAGTGTCAATATGGTTAGGCTGTACAGTGTTAATTTGATCATGCCATACAGTATCAATGTGATTATGCCGGACAGTATCAAGATGATCATGTCATACAGTGTCACCATCATTACACCGTATACTGTTAACAGTATTAATGTCGTACAGTGTCATGCGATACGATGTTAACGTGATTTTATTGTACAATGTTAACATGATTATTCTATACAATGTTAACCTAATTATTCCGTACAGTGTTAATGTGATTTTATAGTACAATGTTAACATGATTATTCCGTACAATGTTAACCTAATTATTCCGTACAGTGTTAACATGATTTTATTGTACAATGTTAACATGATTATTCTGTACAATGTTAACATGATTATTCCGTACAATGTTAACCTAATTATTCCGTACAGTGTTAACGTGATTTTATTGTACAATGTTAACATGATTATTCCGTACAATGTTAACCTAAATATTCCGTACAGTGTTGACATGATTATTCCGTACAATGTTAACATGATTATTCCGTACAATGTTAACCTAATTATTCCGTACAGTGTTAACGTGATTTTATTGTACAATGTTAACATGATTATTCCGTACAATGTTAACCTAATTATTCCGTACAGTGTCAACATGATTTTATTGTACAATGTTAACATGATTATTCCGTACAATGTTAACCTAATTATTCCGTACAGTGTTAATGTGATTTTATTGTACAGTGTTAACATGATTTCATTGAACAATGTTAACATTATTATTCCGTACAATCTTAAACTAATTATTCCGTACAATGTTAACCTAATTATTCTGTACAGTATTAACGTGATTTTATTGTACAATGTTAACATGATTATTCCGTACAATTTTAATATGATTATTCCGTGCAATCTTAACCTAATTATTCCGTACAATGTTAACATGATTTTATTGTACAGTGTTAAAATGATTTCATTGAACAATGTTAACATGATTATTCCGTACAATGTTAACATGATTATTCCGTACAATGTTAACCTAATTATTCCGTACAGTGTTAACGTGAGTTTATTGTACAATGTTAACATGATTATTCCGTACAATTTTAATATGATTATTCCGTACAATGTTAACCTAATTATTCCGTACATTGTTATCATGATTTTATTGTACAATGTTTACATGATTATGCTGTACAGTGTTAACGTTATTCCACCATGCATTATCGATCTGATTATGTCGTACAGTATTTACGTGAATATACCGTACAGTGTCAACATTATTATGCCGTACAGTGTTAACATGTTTATTCTCTACAGCGTCAACATTATTAGAGTGTTGGCGTGATTATACCGTACTTGTTATAATAGAGTGATTTTATGAAATATGCGTACACATTTATACATTGTTAATAGTAATATTTTTGAAGCTAGGTTATAATATTTGAAATTTTAATTAATGTTTTTAGTTTAGCTTAATATATCTAATCTATATATATATATATATATATATATATATATATATATATATATATATATATATATATATATATATATAAGTGAGAATGTGTGCGGGTGAGGACAATTCCCAACCTACACTTATGAGCAAAAAAAATGGGCCAAGCTTGAAAGAAGGAAGAAATCGATTTTTCAATATTTTTCTATGAATTTTTGTTAATTTTAACTGAAAATTTCTATTTTGCAGATCATTATTATTATTATAGCATATAATAATAAGTGGAAAAATTAATCCTAAAAATGGTAAGACCGCATCTTGGCAAGGATGTAAAAAAAACGAATTGCAGGGTTATGCAGTCGAAAATGATTTACAAGCAGAATTTTTTATATTTTAAGAAAAGAAATGTGAAAATATCTCTTTCTGTAGTGAACCGAATTTGTCGAAGGTTCGAAGTCGAACGCTTGGTAAAAGGGAAGTCTAGATCTGGTCGCCCTAGATCATCCACTTTGAAGGATGACCACAGGCTTAAATTAACTGTTTTGAAGGATTGAAAGAAAACTTATGTTGACCATCGAAAAGAATTCAAAACAGGGGCTGGAAATTCTCTTTCTAGACATACAATATCTAGACGAATGAACGAAATGGGATTTTCTTCTAAAAGCCATTTTTATCTAAGAGGAACATCAATGATAAAAAGAGATTTTTTTCTCGTGTTATGGCAAGAAAGATACAGACTTGTTCAGAAATGTTTTCTGGTTAGGTGAATCAAGATTTTTTCTGAACGGTGCAATCGAAGAACTGGAGAAAGATTTTCGCCAAGTTGCATAAAAACGACAGTTAAATACGGGAATGGGGGGATAATGGCATGGGAAAATTTTACTGCGGCAGGAGTTGGGGAACATATTATCCATGCATAGTACCAGACCTGACCGAATGGTTAATTGTAGGCATAGACCGATTCATACCATCTAATAAATTCCAACAAAAACTTAACAGTCAGCCATGGTTCTCCCCAGAATATGCTGCTTCCATCGCGCACAGAAATCACTTTTTTCATAGCTACCAACGTAACAGATGCATTGTGACTAAAGTTGCTTTCAGGACTGCCAACAACGACTGTAAAAGAGTAATAAAAAAGGCAAGAGAGCTATATGCTCAGTCCGTTAAATCGAAAGTAGCTGAGCAGCGGCTTGATTCCCACCAGTTCTGGCAAATAGCAAACAGGATCCTTAACGGAAGCGTACGTTCTATCCCAACCATCATCAATGGACCCAACCAAAACTTGCTGCAACCAAAACTTGCCCCCATACTTACAAAACTCTTTAAGCGTTGCCTTAAGGAGAAGTGCTTCCCAACACCCTGGAAAACCTCATCAGTTTTCCCTGTATTTAAGAATTCAGGTGATAAGTCACCTCCCTCTCAGTACATACCAATAAGTCTCCTGTGAGTCATGAGTAAGTTGCCGGAATCCATATTAAATAGAGAAGTAGTCAACCACCTCAGCAGAAATAACCTACTTAGTGGCATGCAATATGGTTTCCGTTCTGCCAGATCCACAGCAGATGTGCTAACGCGTATATCTCATAGGATTAGTGAATCTCTTGACAAAGGCTTCCTCTCTAGGGCAATTGCTCTTGACATATCAAAAGCCTTCGATAAGGTATTGCATAAGGGCCTACTATGCAAGAATTCCAGCTACGAAACTGGAAATGTTTTCTCAATCATTAAATCATTTCTCTGATAGGCTCATAAGAGTAGTGGTTGATGGGTAGAAATCAGAGGCCCTCAGTATTAATGCTGGAGTCCCTCAGGGGTCCATCCTGGGCCCAACTCTCTTCCTGATCTACATTAATGATCTCCCAAAACACATACTTAAATCATTCTTTGACATCTATGCTGATAACACGACCATCTATGGCAACACATCAATTCTGATTCTCTCTCCTCTGATCTCGAGCGCGTGGTACAGTGGAGGAAGAGGTGACTGGTTACTTTTAATACATCCAAAACCAAGCTCCTATCTTTACACCATCAACGCTCTGATCCCCATCCGGCATCAATTGAAATGGATGGTCCTCGTCTAGGGGAAGCTCCATGTTTTGATAAGCTTCTGGCCTTGACCTTTACTCCTGGCCTGAAATGGAACACGTACGTCAAGTCTGTTGCCAAGGTCGCTGGAAAAATGGTAGGATCCTTCTACCGCTCCAGAAGATATCTCACTGCTGATACAATTCTCTATCTATATAAAAGCTAAGTACGTCCAAGGATGGAGTACTGCTGCCACATCCGGGCAGGAGCTGCTAAAACAGCCCATCCTGCCTTGACAGAGTACAAAATAGACTTCGTAGCTTAGTGGGAGATTTCCTTTTCTCTTCCCTGCACCCTCTCTCCCACAGGAGACGTTGCGAGCCTGTCTTTGTTTTATCGTTACTTCCGTGGCAAATGCTTGTCTGAGCTCCAATCCCTGGTCCCCCTCGCCAATCTTTCACGAAAAACACCCGTTTAGTTGAAACCACTGTCAAAAATGTTCCCCACTATTTATCTGTGCCTAAACGAAAACGTAGATTCCATGAACAAAGCTTCTTTCTTAGAAGTACAGCCTGTGGAATTCTGTTCCGTTTGCCTGTTTCCCACCTGTCTACAATCTGTATGTCTTCAAGTCCAGCATAAACAAATTCCTGATGGACCGCCCCCTTAAGTAAGAAACTTTATCAAATCTCAACACTAACGTACTGTACACGCAATAACCCTTATCCCCGAGTGGCTTCCGGGCCTTGATAAGTGGTGACCACCTTGTTAAAAAAAAGCAATACATTCGAATATTAGAAACAGGACTGTTACCAAGTATCCAGAAGCTGGGAATATCCCAGAACATTATTTTTAAACATGATAATGCCCCTGCACACACTGCTAAAGTCACAAGAAAATGGTTTTCTGATAATTCAATTAATGTGATATTTTGGCCAGGTCAAAGACCCGATTTAAACCCAATCTAGAACACTTAGTCCAGAATATCTCGTCCATTGGCTGGAAGAACTTTGTCGAATAATGACAAACTGTGTATTTATTCAAGTAAATGACTTGTTCTGTGTTATTAGTCTTGTTTAAGTTTCCTTGTTCAATTGTCCATTGTTCAATATAGCTTTTAGTGCAATAAAATGCATAAAATTTGTTTGGCCCATTTTTTGGATCACGAGTGTATATACTCAACGAATTTTTATCTACAGACTTGAAATATAGCACATAGGGTATTCAAACATATGGAAAAATTTTTCATCGGTTTTCATTCGAAAAAATGGTTGCTAAGACGTGAAAATTGAAAAATTGGTACGTGGTCATTGGATTTTTATCTATTTGTCAACTGTTTCACGAATAGGCATGCGTAAGTCATTCACATGATATATTTCTTATGTTAATGATAAGTAGGTTTGAAAACACTGGCCTAATGATTATCATACTTGACTCACTGTCTTTAGATTTTGGTTTCGATCTCAGCTCGAGTTTTTCTTTTCTTTTTTTTATAATTACAAAAAGTGGACTGTTTAGAAAGAACATAATACTCGCATACACACGTCGTAGTTTCTTTATGAATTAAAATATAACATTATGCGTATTTTACGACTGGGCAACGCCCGGCGGTCTGCTTTATATATATATATATATATATATATATATATATATATATATATACAATACTACATGTATATACCCATAAAATATGAATTAATGTAATATATTTCGTATATATATTTTTCAGTACTTGTTTCAAACTATTGTTTGAGCGGTCGGGTTCTATCCTGGCTTGAGGTAGTTGCTTGTCTAGCCGCACTGATGAGCTTTGATACAGCGAAACAGTACTGTATATGGATGACTATATATATATATATATATATATATATATATATATATATATATATATATATATATGTATATGTATAAAGTGGCCCATAAGTAGGTTTACAGTTATCAAACTATCGTTTAGTAGTAAAGTATGAAAAGTATGAAATATGAAGTGCTGACGCCTCTGTGTAGCCTAATAGCCATAAAGAATAAAAAATACATGGCAATTAAGCTACACAGAGGCGTCTGCAATTCATATTTCATACTTTTTCATACTTTACTACTAAACGATAGATTAATAACTGTAAACCTACTTTTAGACCACGCTGTAGATATATTTGTTTGTGTGTGTTTATATATATATAATAAATATATGTATATATGTAAATTTAAGGGCGACCTCATGAGACGGTTTTTATTACCTAATACGTCAAAGAGTGGGGTTCCACTTGTGTACCAGGATTACTCCACTTACCCTTGATCCTCATCTTATTATTGAGTATTTCAGGCGGCATCCAGTATTGTTTTTATGTCTTTGGTATGACTCAGATGAGGCTCCTTGAGTTAGATAAAATATGTACATATGTATTTCTGCATGCATAAATATATGAAAATGGAATTGGCTTGTCTTTTGAAATGGTATCAGAAATTGGTGTTCTATTTTTGGCGTTTTCTAATCAATATATCTATGCAAGAATCTCCTCTAACTGGATCCAACGAGTCTACGAGTCTTCTAGTGACACGCACGATCCAAATAAGATGCTGCAGTGAGATTATGAATCAAGGATGTCATGAACAGTATATACTAGAAGATTAAGCCGGCGATGCCTGGAATATCAAATATGTTGGACTTCTATTAGTATATTAAAGCTGCGTTAATGAATACGTGTTTGTTAAAAGATTTTTCTTTTTTAATCACACAAAATATGTTAAAATATTCCTCAGTTTCGGGATTGAGTTATGTTTGGCATATAATAGTCTCTGGTATAAGTAATTTTCTCGCACGGTAGAGGAAGCCACCTTCTTTGCAATAGCCTTAGCAATATCCTCAATGTATTTGTTCCAATTCGTACTGCCTGTGAGTGTAAAGAAGCCGAGAAGTTTGAAGGATGCGCTTTCGGATAGGGTGTTAATTTCTATGGCAATAGGTGTTTTTTAGTTGTTAAAGGCAAGAAGCTCAGTCTTAGTAGCATTAAATTTTACCATACATTTACGGCCCCAATCCACTACAGATTAAAAGTCGTTTTCTAAGGTTTCTGTCATTGCTTTAGATATGTGTACATTTGTCTTTCTCTCATGTCATTGCTTTTTCAAATCGAAGCTTGACAAACAGACGAATTTACTGACGAGCAGATTGAGTTCCATATCGAAATACATGGATACGTCTATTTTTTTTCTAGGGAGTCCCCGCTTATCAAAGCCAGGAGGAGCCTCTTAAATTTATTTTTGCCAACCTCATAACTCTCGCTTTACTTATTTTTATCCTTTAGTCCTCACATTCAATGAACGATGGTTACGATAAAGGAGGAAGACTTGCAATTTTTCTGGTTGAAATCTATCCAGCTAAAATTTATCGTTGGCAAGTTATTGATCTTGAAGTTGTATTTTTTTAGTTTCTTACGGCGAGTTGTTTCATACCTTGTCTTCGTCGATTTCTATTAAAAATATCTAACAGTTTTAATTCAAACCCAAAGTATTATATGGTGACTCAGTCTAGAACAATTTTTCCATTGATCGAGAACAGAAAAAATCAAGTGCAATACCAGAACAGATACTACACTTTGCTCTCAGGCAAATAGCTAAGATGTTTTCGAGACATATTTTAAGAGAAACTAGCATAATATGCGTTAATTAACCCAAACAAGACATATTGCTACTTGGACGTACAGGGGTAGCTTTTGGAATCATGTCTACAGGTACACTATTGTTGAGAACAGGATGGTCTGTTTACGCAATTGACAATCCCATCCTCCGTGTTGTTAAGTGAATGGTAGAGTGATTGAGAAGCAAAGGTCGCATAATGAAGAGACGAAACATACTGATATATGATAGTGAAAGAATGTAGATTTATTTACATAAAAATACATGAGAGGGAATAAAGATGTAGATAGTAAGAGTTCATTAAGAAGAGAATAACGTTACTTGCGGTTAGTATTTGATGATAGACTGACGGGTTAGGCAGGAGAGCTGGTTGGGTGGCCATGCCAGCCGGAGCGCTTTATTGTCACATGTTGACTGATTGAGAATTCAGCGAAAAGAGATAAAAATATACAGAACAGGAAGTGACGAATGACTTGCCCTCTGGTGGCCAGGCATGTGTCACCAGAGTTAAAGGGCGATAATCGAGTTTAGATTGGGAGTACCTTTTTATGTCTGTGTCTCCGTTGGCTGGGAATTTCAATTCCCACACTATGTAAGGAGATAAGGGAGATGTATGTCACCATTATATTAAAACTTCTGTATGTTAGCACAATCAGGGAAACAAGAAGCGGGTATTTAGCGATGAAAATGTTATTTTTTTACTGCATCCTGACGGCAAGACAAGCAGAGCCTCTTATAAAAATTCTTGGGTGCAGTAAGATGAAGAACTTGCCTCATTATACCCATAAAACAGGAAGAGTTGTTAATCGGCTGTGAAATAATTTGATAAAAGTACGATTGTCCAACTAAAGTGTTAATTGTCTCCTGAACAAAAAACGCTTTTATTTTTTCGAGCTTTATATCTCTTGCCTTTTAACTGGAAAGAGGATATAAAATTAACTAAAAAAAACGTTATCATGTGATATGTACACATCACTAGACTCCGAATATAAGTTAGAATAGTAATAAGGATATACTGAACAAATATTAGGTAAAATCTTGAACCTTATAAAGAAAATTGTAATGTATCTAATACTTTTGCGTGACACGTATATAAATATTTCTGTGTGTTAAAACGTTTTTTTTTATTTTATGTGATGCGTAATTATGCATAATATAAAAACTATGCATAAATAGAATTCAACGTAAAAGTGAAATGAAACCAATCATCTTATAAGAAAGCATAACGAATGAATAAGTAATTAATTAACTCTCGTTCTTCAAAGGATTGTGCGAATTTGTAAATCTTCATGCAGTCACTCACATATTCATGACTGAGTATATTAAAAAGTTTCGGTGAAATAAAAATAGAAAATTAACGTTATTAAAATATATTAAAATGTCAATGCCACAGCGAGAAAAAATAAAAATTATATATATATATTTGTGTGGGGGGGGTGATTTTGTGACCCTGTTCGTTGCTTCGAGTCCTTCAATTATCAGTAATTATTGCTTTCTACACTGATATTTGCGAAATAAATAAGTAAAAATAATCAATATCGATTTTGATGACAATAAAAGTATTGGAATAGTAGATCATTCGTTTATCCTCATTTAATCCTGGGCAAAGTCGTGTCTCCTGCTAGTATTTTCATAAATGAATATTAATTATTTTATGATTGACACTCTTGAATCTTACGCAATCATTGGTGTAGAAAGTGATTAGTAATGCTGATCGAATGATTCAGACCCTGTCACACTAGCGCTTTTAGATTCGGTATTCAACCCATATAAATAAATAAATATGTGTGTGTGTGTGTGTGTGTGTGTGTGTGTGTGTGTGTGTGTGTGTGTGTGTGTGTGTGTGTGTGTGTGTGTGCGTGCGTGTGTGGAGAGAGAGAGAGACTCTGACTGACGTTAAAAGCATTTAATAAGAATAAATGTTTAATTCCAACTGTATCTCTCGCGGTTGACGGTAGCCATGACGTCTGTTGCCGGGGTTAGAATCTCGCGACTAATGATTTCTGAATGGATGAAACACTAGTGTTTTTAATAATTAATCTAGCAATATTATATATATATGCACTGATGGTTCCCGAAAGGATAAAAGGTATTTAATAATTATTATAGTAAATTGTTTCTTATCGTTGAGCATTTTCAGTTGTAATAAAGTCGGGCAACTTAGATTAGATCACTCTGACTGGCGTTAAAAGCATTTAATAAGAATTAATGTTTAATTTCAACTGTGTCTCTCGCAGTTGACAGTAGCCGAGTGGTTCGGGTTCTTGCTAATGAAGCCAGACATGACTTCTGTTGCCGGGGTTCGAATCTCTCGACTAACGTGGATCGTAACACCCTGCACTGATGATTCCCGAAAGGATGAAACACTAGTGTTTTTAATAATTAATCTAGCAATATTTTTTAGCAGTGTTTTTAATAATTAATCTAGCAATATACATACATATATATATATATATATATATATATATATATATATATAAGCCTGACGAATCCTATAGTTGGATGAAACGCAGAATATTCAGTGTAGCTTAATCGCCATATATATTTTATAAATTACTAACTAGCTCTACCTACGTATTGAGCACTTTTGAAGTAAATACTTAAAGTTTACGCATAAATCTATACTTTCGTATATTAAATTTATGTGAATAAATGAAGTAGTTATATGTATATATATATATATATATATATATATATATATATATATAAATATATATATATATTTATATATTAGACCATATATTTCAGCGTATAAGGCCACCGTCAGAAAAAACGAGGTACAAAATTGAAGCAAATTTTTATAAATTTATCATATATCTGTTGTATATACGGTTGCTAAATCACGAGACCATGGTTGTTTAGCCTATGCTAGAGATTACAAGTTGAGTCAATCGCTTTATTGCAGATTAGTAAAATATCAATATTTCACTAAATATATGTCACAAAAGAATAAAAATTGTATAATCAAATGACTGCTTTAAGGTTAGTTATTTCCCAGAATTTTATTCAAATTCATGCGATATTCACAAAGTTATGACATTTTATTCTTTATCAAGGAATTTCTACTGTTCATCGATTTATTGCAGGTTTCTTAAAATGGTGTATTAAGGCAAAATACAATGTCTAATCATTAAAATTTCATTTTTTTATTATATTTTTCTGTTAAAGAATAATAACCAAAAGCACATTCTAGGTGATAAGCCTCAAATAAATGAATTATTTATCGCCATATCCACCATTTTTTAAAAATAACTTTCTCTAAAGAAACCTATAGATTCAATCACCCTAGCAGAATTGGATGGTGCATTGTCATGCATGAAAATCATCTGAAAGCGACATGACAATGGTAGTTCATCTAACCATGGTGACAAATGTTTATCCAAAAAGGCCGTACGCATTGCTGCTAAGTTTTACATCCTCTGGAACTCGGAATGGTCCAACCTAATCCCCAATGATTCCCTCCCAAAACATGATGCCTTCACCTCCTAGTTGGCGATGAACTCTGTAAGGGGTTGGTGTTCCGTTCGAGTTCCAGACTTTGACCCACCAAGAGTAGCACGGATCTGTAAATAGGGCACGTTGGAAATCCATGTGCATGTAATTCTGTGCCAAAGCCATTCGTTTTTCCATACGTTGTTTGTTCAGTGGATGCCTTGGAATTGTTTTGATGTTCCTTGCCATTTCATTCAACACATTACATCGGGCCTGCCTTGATCTTGGAGCGATTCCAGCTCTTGCAAAAATAGAAGCACTGGTGCTGTTTGAGTTTCGGTTGACTTCCCTGCGAATTTTCCGAATATCACGATGTGAAAGGTTTCTCCTGGTGCCCTTATCCTTTCTGGATTTGGTGTTGCGGTTGTTCACGAATGAAGCCAAAGCTTTTGGGTCCCTTTGCAGCTCCATAGTTAAATCATTGATGAACCATCCTTCTGCGGGTCCAGTAGCAATCCTTTCCTTTTCGATAATCGTTAATCGCCCCCCCCTTTTTGGCATTTTAAAAGACCTGCAATAAAGCGATGGGCAGCATAAATTATTTGATAATAAATAAAATGTTATAACTTCGTGAATATCGCATGGATTTGAATAAAATTTTGGAAAATAACTAACCTTGAAACGATCATTTGATGATATAATTTTCATTTTTTTGTGTCGTATATTTAGTGAAATATTGATATTTTACTAATCTGCAATAAAGCAATTGACGCAGTTACATATATATATATATATATATATATATACACACACACACATACATATACCGCAGTTTATATATATGTGTGAGTGCGTGTGTGTGTGCGTGGCCAATATTTGCCCTCTCTATTTTAGTCTCTCTCTGCCTTTGTTACTACCTGCACGAAAGTATGTCCCTTTCTTTCTGTAGTTCACACATTAATTACCATCCATTGGTCTTTTTTTGTGTGAAATTGGTTCGTCTGACTAAATCTTCAATCTTTCTGTCATATGATAGCTGCTTATTTGACAACGCGGACTAGGATAATGTCGTCACAAAGTGGTCATACGACGGGGTTGTGGGTACACGAGAGTCGGACTAAAATGTTGACGGAGAACTCAGTAGTACAGTGCAGAAAGATTTGCTTTTTTATTTTACATCATTAAACATTGTTTGTTTTTTCTATTGAAAACTAAAACTTAACGTATGCCATTTTTCTTTTATTGTCTTTATTTTTTTATAGGCATATTATTGAATGCCGGTGCATGGATAATCACATTGGTAAGGTACCAGAAACTAATCACTGACGTCCCAAAAGTGTCAAATTTTTCATACTCTTTTCCATCCCACTTGAACGTAAAGGGGCTACTAATTAATATCTTATCTACAGAAAACTTTGTGGGGAGTTAAACCGCAAGATGTTTGTTCACGTTACATTTAAACTTTTGCGTGTTAATACAAAAAACAAGGTGGGAATTCAAAAATCTAGCAATCCAACGGAAAGAAACTAATAGAGTATAAAGTTTTCTGACATCTAGGGACCACAATAGTGCGGGTTGAGATTTAACTGCTTGTCGGGATGTTCAAGAGTATGTACGTGGGAAAGACACAAGTGCTATGTGTTCATCAGAGCATATTCCATTAAAGTACTTGCGAACAGACACATGGGTGTGTGGGAGTTGAAAACTCTCGCCCTTTAACTCAGGAGAGCGACCTAGCTACGTCACTTCCTGTTTCTCATATTTCACCCTCTTTTCTGCTGAACGCTCAACCAGTCAAGATGTGACAGAAACCGCTCTGGTGGGGCCATGAGCCACCACCGCGTTCCTGACTAGCCAGTCAACCGCAAGTAACGTTACTCATCTCTCAATGAACTCTTATTCTTCCTACCACTTCCTATCACTCTTTCCTGTATATTTATGCAATAAAATTGCATTTGTTTCGTTGATATATAACGGTATATTTTCGTCTTCATTGTGCGACCTTTTGTCTTTTCAATTCCTCTACCATTAAATACATCCATTCACCATTACACACATGGGGACGGGGTGGTCTATCACACTGCAGACCGTCCTGTCTCCAACATTTGGTAGACCGCCGACGTGATATTTCTTCAAATGGTGACCTAACGAACGCTGAACAATCTTTGTTCCCAAAAACTTTTAAAACGTTCTCACTGTCGCTATGAAACATACCGTTATATCATTAAATAATCAGCGAAATATACTCAAAAAAAGAAAGAAAAAACAAAACAAAAAACACAATTTCAAAAAAAAAAAGGAGAAAAAACTTTTTCGTTGCATTTTCAACTTTACATCTAAACACACGTGCGTCAATTATCTATCGTCCGCCATCTTTTTTTTCTTACTACTCGTGGACAGATAAATGTAAACAAATCACCTCAAAAAAAAAATTTTTTTTTCGTCGCAGCCTAAATAATTATAATAATAATAAAACAGAACAATAAGTTTTATCTATATTCACGCACATATAAAAAATAGACATTTTATTCTCTTCACATTTTTATGACCAACCGTATTTTTGAACAACGATGTCTGTTAAAATTTCGACGATACCAACGGACTACTATTTTCACGAACATTTCGATTTTTCTCGCAAACGATGCACATTTCCGTTATTATCCAATCGAGTAAATAATTTTAATGACGTCCTGAATATAATGCGCTCCCTGAAATATTCTTAGACATTCTTTTCGCGTCATTTAATTCAAACTTTTTTTATTCTGTTCTCCGTCATAATCGAAGCAAAATATGACCTCGAGAACCTGAAAGGTCAAATTTTCCTGTTGCCTTAATTCTTAATAATCAGTTTGTTCAACAAAACTATTTTCCGAGGACCAGTTCTTGTTTACCTCAGCCGAGAAACACTTCGCACGAAGAGACATGATTACGCACATGTAACGAGCACCTGAAACGAACGAACGTAATACTATAGCACAGACGTAACTCTAGAGACATGCAATGTTGCGTCGTGTGAACAAGGATGGGAGTCTGGTCGATAGTGCGGGAACTATAATATTGGAGATTCTTTTGGCACCCTGTCTAAAAGTGGAAACTAATGGTATATGCACTAGCCCAGATGTGGCAACGATACTGAATGCATAGGCGAATTGTGACTTTGTAAAGATGTAGGACACTGTTCTCATTGTTTGAATTTATGTTACCTGCAATGTTAAGCCAGAACGTTTAAACGATGAGCTCTCAGATAGAGTGTTATTAGACATGGCAATTAGTGGTTGAAAAGGTGTCTTGTAATTGTTAAAAGAAATTTGATCGTCCGTTTCTAGGTTTGTTTCTCTAGTCAGGGGGAGGGTGTTACGAATGTAAACTCCAAGTTCGTGCATATGTCTGTCAGAGTCCTTACGGCAGAGTGAGAGAAAGCCAGGCATGTTAAAGTAGTAAGAGGGGATGGAGGAGTGTAGGTTAGTCTCGCTTAGTGCTAAGATATCCGGGGTATTTGTTAGGAGAAATGCTTCAACATCAGCTAAATAGTTTCTAAGCCCACGGATGTTAGTGAATGCAAGCCTCAAGGGAGGAGGCAAGTTGGATTTGTTTGTCCCTAGGCCTGGTTTAAGCTTATTTTTTTATTGTACTGTCATCATGGTTTTTAAAGAGTTTCAGTTAGGTTATGGGGGGCTGAACAAGAGGTGATGCAGGGTATCAGACATGCAACACAAGTGGACCATTAGCTGACCTTTCTTCAATTAGGACTGTGACCTCAGAAAAGCCCATTGGGGATGAGCGCAGGGTCCCTTTCCATACGCGACATGGCACTACAAACATCCCGATGTTATACAACTGTTGATGGAGCAGCCGCTCTAAGCGCTACCAAAGAGTTAGGGCTCCTGTACTACCAGTCGGAAACAGCAGCCAGGAACTGTCAATCCGGTACTCTCAGCCCATCAGAAAAAGATCACCCCAATCTAATTGCACAGGCATGTGTGGTATCAAGCACTCCCAAGTGCCCAGTTTTGAGGGGTGGAATGTGTCGGGAGTGGGGGAACAGCATTCATTGGCCTAGACAAGAAACAAGATCTACCACTAAGTGTTTTGTCGATTCACTTGTGATAGTGTTTCTGCGCCTGACTAATAGGCAGAGAAGGAGTATGGAAGCCGGCGATAGACAGAGCCTATCTACTCCTTAAGCAATTTAGGTTTGCAGACCGGTAATTTGTTTGAGTCACCAGCTCTAGGAAGGTTGTCATCCAAGACTGGAGAGGCCTCCCTCCCCTTTGGTTTAGTTTCAGAGTTTTCCTTCTCCTAGACGGGTGATCTGGGAAGATCTACTGGGTCCATCAGCCCTGAGAGGGTTTGCCCCGCGCCTGGGTCCTAATCCAGGTATTTCTGCGACCCCGCGTGGTTAGTTTATGTTACAGAGTTAGTTTGTAGAGGTCATATATCTAATGAATAGTTACACTCCTCAAAGTGATTTAGGGGCATGCAGTGTAAGCAGTTTTGTGGGGAGGCTTGTTAGAAAAGCGTTAGTGTGGATTAAGACTTTTACCTTTAGGTTTTTCCATTTTTGTTAACTTTATGTTAGTTTAGGTTCAGAATAACGTTATAGTCTGAGTAGGTATTAGGAATTGAGCTAAAAATTTTGCCCAGTCACTGTATATTTAGTTTTACGAAGGTTAAGGTGTAGGTGCAGTACACTCAGGGTGTAACTGGAGGTACATTTTAAGACATGGCGTATTCCTTATGTATAATTAATTAAATAGATATTTGGGCATTTTTCAGTAGATGCAAATAGATAGAAGTTGTGTCAGTGTTTCTACTATTGAGGGGAGATAATTTCAGTTTTCATTTAAGAGTCATCGAGCGTTTTGCATGACATGGAGTATCGGATTTGGTTTAGTGTTGTTCGTTGCAAAACCATCTAGGAAGAGGCAGTTGTTATGTAATGAAGATCGCTTTGCATCCGAGTGCATACTTTTGGCTGGTAAGTACCAAACTGGATAGGAATGAACTCTAAAGCAGGTGAAGTGTGTTCTCATATTTCATTGGATGAGATAGGGCGTAAGTGAAAGTATTTACATTTCAGTATACTTATAAGCTTCAATCTTTCTTGGGGCACACTCGGCCTTTCTCGGAAATAAATGAAGCGCCGTATTAACTTTGACTTGAAGTCCTTGACCTCTTCTTTACTTTTTAATTCTTTTTTATTTCCTGTAATTTTCAGGTAAAAAAAAAGAAAAGAAAAGAATCGTAGCCATTCCTTTTTTCATAGTTGCTAAGCGCGAACGCATGCTTAAGGTTAACCTTATGCATCCTTTAATCAAAATGAAATACATTTGTTACTGAATCCATAGATGTATTTAATTTTACGATGTGGAGGTCGTTCTATCCGTTTGCCATTTTCAAGGATCATCATCATCATCATCATCATCATCATCATCATCATCATCTTTAACGTCGTGCTAGCATACCAAAAGCATGGCAGCGTACGTTTTGTCAGTTAACTCATTTGATGCTGATGCATTTTGTGTCATATGACGGGTAGGACCATACTCTCCTCTTTCATTATTATTGTTATTAATGAAACTTTTGGTAAAAATTGTGTCCAGTTTGTTTCTTTACACCTGGATTGGAAAAATTGTTATTTGTTTTTAAGTTTCTCGAAATAATTCATGCGTTAAGGGTTAAACCATTAAAAAAAAAAACAGAGCAATTGTTAAACTAGTTTGGAAGTCTAGCGTTGCGTGTAGCAAGCTTTATCATTGAAGAAGCTAATAAATAGTCGGTATCATGTGGAAAAGTAAGCCTATGAAGAAAATCACGCACCGAGCTTGGGTTTTGTGGGAGGACTTAATTGCATCAGAGTTTAAACTGTCTCCACAAAATTTGTGAATTAGGAAGAGTAAGTATGCAATAATTATTAAAGAAATGGAATACCAGACACTATACGTTCGTGAGAGAGAAACACGCGCAAAATGAAACTACAGGAACTAACATTGTAATCTTTGTTTTTAACGGGATATACGTGTGACAGTGAACCGCTTGTGAACATATTTTCTAGAAAATACTTATGAATGCATCATTAAAAATAATAGTTACGAATTATTACTTATCTTCAGATTGTTCGAATAAAACCGTTGTCAAACACAGGCATGACTAATTAATATTTTGTATTTTTTCATTATGAAACTCATTTATTATTTTTAACTTGTTAATTTTTCCGAAGAAATTAAACTGTATATTATTACAGTAAAATGTATTATAAAATGTTTCTAAACTTTCCTTTCCCCTCTTAAAATATACTTTTGATTCAACTTTATTAAGGGTTTTATATATATATATATATGTATATATATATATATATATATATATATATATATATATATATATATATATATAAGTAAAATTGTCTGTCTGTGCCTGTGTCTGTACATTTCCCTACTAAACTACTCTGTCAATTTTCAGTCTACAGACTCGAGATTTTACATAAGGGATATTGAGATTTGGAAAGATATTTTTAATCAGTTTTCCGCCAGAAATTTGGCTGTCAAGTGGTTAAAGTTCAACGATTTGATCTTTGAAAACTCTACCAAACTCCCCCGCCAATTTGGGGTCCAAACACTTGGACATAGATTAAGATTAAACTTTTCAATATGAGTTGAGCCTAAAATAATAAATGTTAAGGGGTCAAAATTGGGCAAAATTTAAAAAAAGTTGGCCTCTGCAGACTCTACAAATATACTCAGCCAATTTTTGATCTAAACATTTGAAATTTTACATAAAGTGTATTCAGGCATAGGGCAAGTTTTTAGTCGGTTTTTGGCCGAAAATTTGACTGCCAAGGGGTCAAACATCAAAAGATTTTACCTTTGCGGTCTCTAACAAACTATTCAGCCAATTTTGAGTCTAAAACTTTGCATAAAGGGTATTCAGACATGCTTTTAATCAGTTTGGGGTGAGAATTTGGCCGCCAAGGAGCTCAAATTTTGGATCTAAACACTTGAGATTTTAGATGTAGGTTACCTGAACATGAGTCAAGCTTTTTAATGTATATATACATATGCACATAAAGTTATGAACAGTATATAGAGCCCGAGCAAATCCGGGTTTAACTGCTAGTATATATATATATATATATATATATATATATATATATATATATATATATATATATATATGGGATAAAATATCAATACTAATTTACGTACAAGAATTCAGCGTACACAACAATTTTGTGTACATTAGTTTCTGAGATGATATAGGTTTTTACTAATATCAGTAATATGAAGCTTTCTTTATTTAAGGTCTGTTTTCTTCTGTGGAAAGCAACCATTTTTTAAGTCGCCTGGCGTGGTCTTGTGGTTTCAACCAATCATCTTTCCGAAACATTAGCATATTCACTGTCGCGACCTTCTAAATTTGTTTCTGTTTGTTTTAAGTCGACCTCTTTGGGTAGATCACTGTCGTAAATAATCTCACCCGCTACTTAATTGGCTGAAAAATGTGAGGCTCGCTGTTTGTTTGAAAATAAGCGGTTTGAGCACTATAAAAGTGGTGGATGCATGTTTGTTGTAAATAGACATTTGTCGAGGTTATTTACGGGTGCCGCTCCCGTTGGTCGATGAGTAGAACTGCCGGCTGTCAACGCGATTGTTCAAAGTTCAATCTTCGACTTGGGAGAGGTGCTAGTCTAGCGGCACTAATGAGTTGTGATACTACGAAACAGTACTGTATGTGATGACTACAAATATATATATATATATATATATATATATATATATATATATAGTCATCCACATACAGGACTGTTTCGCTATTTCACAGCTCATCAGTGCGACTAGACAGGCAACTGCCTCAAGCCAGGGTCGAACCCCGACCACCCAAACGCTAGTCAAGGCTTCTCACCATTACGCTATACGGCTGATGCTAAGTAGGTAATGAATTAAAGATGTTTAGAC